>NC_053041.3:434154106-434469615 GCF_002575655.3 Aegilops tauschii subsp. strangulata | reverse complement strand
TGGGTTGTTGTTGTTGTTGTTGCCTTGGTTCTGCACTAACACTTGCATCAGGGCATTCTGTTGCTGAATCAACTGGGTGATCTCTGGCGGGAAAACAAATCCGGTGTCGCGTCTCGGAGGCATCTGATAGGTTTAGAAAAGATGAGAGTTAAGAATAGAATGAGGTCTAGAGAGAAAACACTACCCATATGCTCATGAGACAAATTCAATCAATATCACTCAATCAATCCAAACAAGGCAAAACAAACGATCTAACTAGCGTTACAAAGTGCTTGAACTATACTATTAAATGGGGGAAAACTACTACTGATATGGTGGTCTACTAGAAATTCTGATCCGTTGAAGACTCCATGATGTCTGCTCCAGCTTCATCAATCCATTCGTCTTCACTTGGTTCCGAGTCGGTGTCGTCGATGATGATGTAGTTATCCGGACAAGTGCATTCGTCGACTTCTGCTTTTGGCACTGGATTTCCCACGAATGCTCCAATCTTATTCTCCAGGTCGTCAATCTTCCCTACTAGTGCGTTGATTTCCTCCAAATAATCTTCACGTGTAGCCTTGAGTTCTTCTTGGAGTTCCTTGATCTTCGTTAATGCCTTCTTCAGTTCTTCCTTGTCCGTGCACATCTGTTCTCCTGGCGACGAATATGTTGGTTCTGCTCCTGGATGAAAGCTGCAATTGATCCATCCTTCTTGGTCTTGATCATCTCCCATTGCGCGTCTCGACGTCCACAAATCTGATAAATTGTATCCTTAAGCTCCTGGTGGTAGACTTCTCCAATGCGTCCCATGGCGATGTGTGCGGCCATGCTCTTCCCTAAACTCCAAGTTGGTGCTTCGAAAACAAATCTCATGGCACTAAACATCCTTCCTGGAATGATAACTTGAATCTTCCAGCTCTCCTCTTCAGGTAAAGTGGCGTTGTAGGTTCCGGTGATGCTTGGTATTCCTATGTTCAAGTACTTGGTGACTTCCTTCAAGTGTCGACCAAACGGCGTGTCTTCATCTGGTTGCATGAACTTGCTCCTTGCATTCGCCATTTCCTAAAAGAGTAGAAAGTGGAGAGGGGTCAAAAATGAGAATAGAGAAGCTTTCTAGGGCTTAAGCTTAGTGGTCGTGTCCTATAGTCAACGTGTGCTCTGATACCAACTTTGTAGCGACCAGACCTCAAATGGTCTGTGTTGCTGTGCACCAGTGTCATCCCTGGATCAGTAATGCTGACACGCACAGTACAAATGGAGGATTTATAACAGAGTAGCAATCACACACTTATTACATCGAATAACTCCGAAGAGTTTAAGTATGAAAAGCATGGCTTAAGGCCATCTAAAACGATAACAGCGGAAGACTTGGAAGATAAGTGAGTCCATCAACTCCATCGGCATCACTGAGTATAAGACCACGACCTAAGGCACCTTACTCATCATCTGAAAAGTCTGCAACATGAAACGTTGCAGCCCGAAACGGGTCAGCACATAGGATATGCTGGCACACATAGAGAGTAATGAACAACAATAATGCTATACTACATGCATATATGGCTGGTGGAAAGCTCTATGGTTACAGTTTTGCGAAAAGCCAATTTTATCCTACTTCAAAGGAATAAATTTTATTTAACTATCATGGTGGTTGAAACATTGAGAAGGTACCTCCAACTCAATCCCAATTAAGTGTCATCATTAACCCAACAAAATTAATTATAAGTTTCACGGTGATGAGATTCAAATGATAATCCAGGTACTAGATACTCAAGTTTTCCATAACCGGGGACACGGCTAACCATGATTAGTTTATACACTCTGCAGAGGTTTGCGCACTTTTCCCCACAAGACTCGATCGCCTCCGCTTGATTCTCGCACTACATGATGTTTGAGAAACGGATGACCGAGACACAGTCTTTCAGAAACAATCACTCTTTACTCTGGATGGACCGGTACACCTACTTTCCCCTACATCTGCTAGTCCACCTCTTCAAGAGATCTTGTAACCTACTCAACTATGCTAGAGCCCATAAAAGCTTGTGGCTGCCCACGGAAGTTTCTAGCATGAATAATCTTATGATCCCTTTGAGCCTGGGTGGCGGACCTTATACATACAGACAACACTGGGTTCTCCAGGTGCCTCAATCCACCCAGATGTGAGTTTTAGTTGCCACCTTAAGTTGAACCATTAATAAATATCTCACATCTGTCATGGATATCACTCAAACCCAATCCACGTCTACGAGCATAGCATGGCAATATAATAGCAACATAGAAGTAACTCCCAAGGGTTTGATAAGAAAACAGGTAATAGGTACTACCTCAACTACTTCCCAGTTCCCACAATTTAATTAGATCCTAATCATGCAAGTGTTTGAGGATTGAAACTAATGCACAAAAACTGGGTATGAAAGATATGATCAAAGTGTTACTTGCCTTGCTGATGATCCGCAAAACCTAGCGAGTCGAAGTAACAAGCGGCACACTCCGGGTACTCTATCGCAAACAAACAAGCATACAATCAGTACTCATCTAATGCATAGGTAAAACTCGAATGAAAGATCCAACCAGAAAGTTCAACTTAAGAACTCCGGTTTGCAAAAAGAATCAACTCGAAAGAAGCAACTAAAGTCAAACGGCGAAAGAAAGAAACTTCGTTTGCTAATCTGGATCTAGGTCAAATTTTACTGTAACAAAAACTTGTTTGAGTAGATTAAACGGAAAGAGAATTTCGAGATGAAACTCTAGGCGCTTGAATCACCTGATTCCGATAAACGAGCGACAAAATAAACAGAATCGAAGATTTGATCAGAGATCGAATCTGAGAAAATAACGAGAAAATCCGACGAAAAGAAAAATGGTCGAACGGTTAAATAACGGACGTTCGTTAACAGAGAAAAACCGACGAACGCGTTCGTTAAAACGAACGGTTCGGTGAACGCTCGCAAAATAATAAAACCGAAAAAAACCGATCTAGGGTTTTTTTTAAACGAAGGGTTTTTTTTAACGAAAACCGGCAAAGTCAACGGGCGGCGGGCAGTACCTCGGGACGGGCTCCGGCGAGGGGCTCCGGCGGGGCGCCGGGCTCGGGGTCGGGCGAGGCGAGGGCGGCGGCTCCGGCGGCGGCGGCGCTGGCTAGCGGCGGCGGCGGCGGCGGTGAGTGCGGCGGCGGCGGCTGCGGGTTAAGGGGAGAGAGAGAGAGAGGGGCTATATATATAGGAGGGGGGGTCCGAGGCGGCTTGGGGGAGGGGCAAACCGAGGCGGCGACGGCATCGTGGCCATGGCGGACTCCGGCGGCGGCGTCGTGAGGAGAGAGGAGAGGGGCGAACGGGTGGGCCGCGGCCTGGGCTCGGCCCATCGGGCGCGCGCGTCTGTTTTTTTTAATAAGTTCCGCGGAAAAATAATACGTAGAAAAATAAATAAAAATCGGAAAAATATGAAATAAAATTTCCCCATCTAGTTAGAAAATCTAGAATAGGGTGAACATTTTTTTAAATCAAAATAAATATTTTGAAAACATGCAATATTTTTAATGCAATAAAAATTGGAAATAAAATCCAAATAAATTCCAAATAATGATTTTAACATTTTCCTCCAGTATTTCAATTGTTTTGGAGAAGTCATGTTTTCTCCTCTCGCTTTATTTTAAAGTGAAATATTTTTCGGAGAAAAAAATAATTAAAACCAAAAATCCTCGTCTTATTATTTGATGAAAATCAAATATGAAAATTTGAGAAAATCCCCAACTCTCTCCGAGGGTCCTTGAGTTGCTTAGGATTTATCGAGGATTTGTCAAAATGCAATAAAACATGATATGCAATGATGATCTATGTATAACATACCAAATTGAAAATTTGGGATGTTACACTGCCCCTCCTCCTGCATCTTCTTAACATGTGGTTAGAAAATACACAAGTTGATCATCTTATGTACTCAATATATTAAAAAACTGACAGTGCAATTCAAAAGCTTACACGGCTCTTCACTCATTTTGCAAATCCTGCCCTAACCCGTTTGTCAATGTTTCTTGGATTTTGCACCAGTAACTCCTCTTCGTAGATGTTGCAGAACATAGTGATCACGTCGAACATCTAAATATATAAGAATGTGATGCAAGTTTAGTAGATTATGATGTATAAGCTGCAGTACTTAGCACTTACTCGATATAAGGTAGAATCTCAGGACAGTTTATTCTACACATACCAAACCATTTTGTCCAAATCTTTAGGTTTGTCATCTTGTCGACTCTTCCCTGTTACTCCAATAGAACAATCGAAAACATTGAGATCAGGATTATTTTCACCCATCTTTTTCCTAAGCTCATCAGCTGTTTCAATGTATTGAGCAGAATGTCAATGCTTTTGTAGCAATGTAGGCCTCTACAATGGAACCCTCGGGTCTAGCTCTGTTCCCAACATAGCCCTTGAAAGTGCCTAGCCGCCTTTCAATAGGGTACATCCAGTCGTACTGTATTGGACCTCTAAGTAGTGCCTCATCAGGTAGATGAACAACCCAATTAACCATCACATCAAAGAAGGCTGGAGGATATATCTTCTCAAGGTTTCATAGTATAGTTGGTATCTTGTCTTTAAGACGCTTCACGACATCTATCCTGATATTTCTACTGCAGAGTTCCCTAAAGTACTCTCCCAACTGTGCAACTGCTCTATATAAGTCTGGGCAGCCCAATCCTCTAAGGAGAACATGTAAAACCATTTGAAGTAGGACGTGGCAGTCATGAGTTTTCAACCCTTGTACCTTGTTTCCATAACCACTGATTCTCCTTTTAGGGTTGGAAGCATATCCATGTGGGAATCTCACACGTGACAGGACGTTGCAGAATTCTTTTTTTTTCTTGTCCAAGACGTACATAGTTGGTGCCATACCCATGATACACCATCGGCTTTCACCTGCAAATCGGATCTGATACCTAGGTGTGTCAAATCAATCCTAGATTTTAAGCTATCTTTCGTCTTGCCTTCAATATTAAGAAGTGTGCCCATAATGTAGTCACATATATTTTTCTCAATGTGTATCACATCAAGATTATGCCGCAGATCCAAATCTTTACAATACTCGAAGTGCCACAAAGTGGGCCTGCGGGTAAATAGTAATCTCTCTTCTGCCCGGCGACGCTTCCTTTTCACGCTACCATTATCAGGATGGTTTCCTAGTGTAATATGCCAAACCTTCTATAATTCCTCCTGCAACTCATCGCTGGTGAGCCTCTTTGGTGCATCACGGTTTTCATGAGCTGCATCAAACATAGGTCTTCGGTATTTTGTAGGACGCGGCTTGTCCTTGGAAAGGAAACAACGGTGTCCAATGTAACAGATCTTGCTAAGTATTGGGTATGAGAGCGGATTCTTGTCACAGTGAACACATGTATTGTAACCATGTGTCTTTCGCCCTGACATAGTGCCCAAAGCCGGATAATCATTGATGGACCAAATATAATAGCACACAGAAAGAAATCACCTTGTGGGCTGCTATATAGGTCTCGAGTGAGAACACCTCCATAGCTTTTGAATTTCCTCCACAAGAGGCTCCATGAATAAATCAAAATCCTTTCCAGGACTTTTTGGACATGGGATAAGCAAGGCCATTATGTAGTTTGATTCTTTGGTGCAGACATTTGGCGGCATATTGTAAAGGATAACAAGCACTTGCCACATGCTATATGTGGTGCTCTGGTGGCCAAATTGGTTGAATCCATCTATAGCTAAGCTAAGTCTAATGTTTCTCGGCTCAGCAACAAACTCTTTCTGTTTCAGATTGAAGCTTGTCCAGTCACTACCATGAGATGGATGGCTCATTACATTTCGATCTATGTACTCTTAGTTCCTAGAATGCCATAGTACACCCTCTCTTGTTTGAGCATCATGAAACAACCTCTGCAATCTTGGTATAATTGGAAATGTCTCAGAACCATACGAGGAACCCTCTTCATAGCATCGCCATCTTTCCATCTTGATGATTTGCATTTTGGGCATTCACTTAAGTTGTCATAATCCTTCTGGAACAAAACACAATTATTCTCACAAACATGGATCATATCATATCCAATTCCAACCGCACGGAGAAAATTCTTCATTTTACTGTAGGTGTGTGGCAGCTCAGACGCAGGTGGGTAAGAAAGCAGCCAACATCTTATCAAATGATTTGTTGGTCATCCGCTAAGATGTCTTCACCTAAAGAAACGTGACCATAGCTGAGAATACTGAGAACTTACAACCTGCGGTGACTGCCATGTTGCATTGTTCCAACATGCGGGCCCACCATTTTTCTTGTGCAGGTGTAAGTTCTCAAAATGCGTGGACATTTCGTAGCATTGTTTCGATGTTGGTGAAAATCACTGGCTCCACCGCCACCTCCTATTGGAAATATGCCCTAGAGGCAATAATAAAATGGTCATTATCATATTTCTTGTTCATGATAAAATCTTATTATTCATGCTATAATTGTATTGATCAATACATGTGTGAATACATAAACTACACTGTGTCCCTAGTAAGCCTCTATTAGACTAGCTCGTTGATCAAAGATGGTTATGGTTTACTAAACATAGACATGAGTCATCATTTGATAACGGGATCACATCATTAGGAGATTGTTTAGTTATTTGCTATAGCTTTATTCATGTCAAGTATCTGTTCCTTCGCCCATCAGATCATGCCACTCCCGGATACCGGAGGAATTCCTTGTGTTCTATCAAACATCACTTTGTAACTGGGTGATCATAAAGGTGCTCTATAGGTATCTCCGAAGGTGTCTGTTGGGTTGCATGGATCGAGACTGGGATTTGTCACTTCGTGTGACAGAGAGATATCTCTAGGCCCTCTCAGTAATACAACATCATAAGAAGCTTCATGTGACTAATGAGTTTACTCATGGGATCTTGTATTACAGAACGAGTAAAGAGACTTTCCGGTAATGAGATTGAACTAGGTACGGAGATATCAACGATCGAATCTCGGACAAGTAACATATCGCCGGACAAAGGGAATTGCATACGGGATTGACTGAATCCTTGACATCATGGTTCAACTGATAAATATTTTTGTTGAATATGTAGAAACCAATATGGGCATCTAGGTCCCACTATTGGTTATTGACCGGAGAGGAGTCTTGGTCGTGTGTGCATGTTCCGAACCCATAGGGTCGCACGCTTAACGTTCGGTAGCGCTAGGGTAGTATTGAAATATTAATAAGTGGAAAATCTGAAGGTTGTTCGGAGTCCCGGATGGGATCCGGGATGTCCCGAGGAGCTCTAGAATGGTCCGGAGATAAAGATTTATATATGGAAAGTTGTTGTCGGGGTTCTGGGAAAAAGTCCGGTTTTTTCGGTATTGTACCGGGAAGCCACCTGAAGGTTCCAGAGGGTTCCGAAGAGGTCTGGAAGTCCTCAGAGGGTTCCACCATGCTCCATACAGTAGCATGGGATGTAGGAGGGCGCCCTGGCCTTAATGGGCCAGGGGCACCAGCCCCTACAAGGCCCATGCACATGGGGAAGGGGAAACCCTAAGGGGGAGGGCCTCCACTTGGCTTGGAGGGCACTCCTCCCTCCTTAGCCGCCGCCCCTGCCTTGGGAGGGGTCCTAGGGGCAGCTATCCCTTCCGTGCTTGCCCTGTCTCCCTCCCGTTACGCCTCCTCCATGTTTCGTCAGCACTTGGTGAAGCCCTGCCGGAGTTCCGCTGCCACCACTACCACCACGCCATCGTGTTGGTTCAGATCTCATCTACCTCATCTTCCTCACTTATTGGATCAAGAAGGATAGGACACCACTGAGCCGTACATGTACTAAACTCGGAGGTGTCGCGCATGCGGTACTTGGATCGGATTGGATCACGACGCGAGTACGACTACGCCAACCATGATCTCTAGATCGTTATCGCTTTCGTTCTACAAGGGTATGTAGACACCACTCCCCTCTCGGTGCTATACATATCCTAGATTGGATCTTGGGTGTTTCGTAGGATTTTTTTTGATTTTCATGCTTCGTTCCCCATCAGTGGTATCATGAGCTAGGTCTATGCGTAGATGTATATGCATGAGTAGAACACAAACAAGTTGTGGGCGTTGATGTTCAGATTTCTTACTTCCCTTGTCTTATTTGGATTCGGCAGTATTGTAGGATGAAGCGGCTCGGACCAACCTTACATGTCCACGCACATGAGACCGGTTTCACTGTTTGACATGCAACTTGTATTGCATAAAAGTGGCTTTGCGGGTGTCTGTCTCTCCTACTTTAGTTGAATCTGATTTGACAAAGGCGGTTGATACGTCCATTTTTCATCATGTTTTTATATCAATATTTATTGCATTATGGACTTTTATTTCACATTAGGGTACAATACTTATGCCTGTTCTCCCTTGTTTTACAACGTTTACATGAAGAGGGAGAATGCCGGCAGCTGGAATTCTGGACCAAAAAGGAGCAAATCTGAGATACTTATTCTGCACAACTCCAAAAGTCCTGAAAGCTTACGGAGAATTATTTTCGAATATATAAGAACTATTGGGCGAAGAAAATACCAGAGGGGACCCCACCAGATGGTCACAAGCCTGGGGGCGCGCCCTACCCCCTAGGCACGCCCCCAGGGCTTGTGGGCCCCCTAGCAGGTCTCCGATGCCCAGCTTTGGCTATATGGAGGGTTTTGACCTAGAAAAAAAATCAGAAGATAACTTTTGGGACAAAGCACCGCCGTCTCGAGGCAGAACCTGGGCAAGAGCAATCTAGAGCTCTAGCAGAATGATTCTA
This sequence comes from Aegilops tauschii subsp. strangulata, assembly GCF_002575655.3. Lineage (NCBI taxonomy): Eukaryota > Viridiplantae > Streptophyta > Magnoliopsida > Poales > Poaceae > Aegilops > Aegilops tauschii. The sequence continues at coordinate 434,460,872 of NC_053041.3, read as the reverse complement.
CCGGGGAAACTTCCCTCTTGGAGGGGGAAATCGAAGCCCTCGTCATCACCAATGATCCTCTCATCGAGAGGGGGTCAATCTCCATCAACATCTTCACCAGGACCATCTCCTCTCAAACCCTACTTCATCTCTTGGATCCGATCTTTGTCTCAAAACCTCAGATTGGTACCTATAGGTTGCTAGTAGTGTTGATTACTCCTTGTAGTTGTTTTATTCGGTGGAAGATTATATGTTCAGATCCTTGATACTATTGAATACTCCTCTGATTATGAACATGCACATGCTTTGTGAGTAGTTACGTTTGTTCCTGAGGACATGGGAGAAGTCTTGTTATCAGTAATCATGTGAGTTTAGTATTCGTTCAATATTTTGTTGAGATGTATGTTGTCTTTCCTCTAGTGGTGTTATGTGAACGTCGACTACATGACACTTAACCATGATTTGGGCCTAGGGGAAGGCATTGGGAAGTAATAAGTAGATGATGGGTTGCTAGAGTGACAGAAGCTTAAACCCTAGTTTATGTGTTGCTTCGTAAGGGGCTGATTTGGATCCACATGTTCATGCCATGGTTAGATTTATCTTAATTCTTCTTTCGTAGTTGCGGATGCTTGCGAGAGGTGTTAATTATAAGTGGGAGGCTTGTCCAAGTAAGGACAGCACCCAAGCACCAGTCCACCCACATATCAAATTATCAAAGTAACGAACGTGAATCATATGAGCATGATGAAAACTAACTTGACAGTAATTCCCATGTGTCCTCGGGAGCGCTTGGCTTTATATAAGAGTTTGTCCAGGCTTGTCCTTTGCTACAAAAAGGATTGGGCCACCTTGCTGCACCTTTGTTACACTTGTTACTTGTTACCCGTTACGAATTATCTGATCACAAAACTATTTGTTACTGATAATTTCAGTGCTTGCAGAAAATACCTTGCTGAAAACCACTTGTCATTTCCTTCTGCTCCTCGTTGGGTTCGACACTCTTACTTATCGAAAGGACTACGATAGATCCCCTATACTTGTGGGTCATCAGCGGTCCATGTAGTAGGTTTAAAGGCAACTTGTATATCACCGTTGTGATTTTGCGTAGACAATAACGGTTCTTATAGTTTGCCCTAGCAGCCACGTAAAATTGCAACAAGAAAGTAGAGGACGTCTAACTTGTTTTTGCAGGGCATGTTGTGATGTGGTATGGCCAAAACGCGATGTGATATATGTTGATGTATGAGATGATCATGTTTTTTAATAGGTTCACGACTTGCAAGTCGATGAGTACGGCAACCGGCTGGATCCATAGGGTTGTCTTTAATTTATTGTATGACCTGTGTGTCAACAAATGACGCCATGTAATTGCTTTACTTTATCGCTATGCGTTAGCAATAGTTCTAGAAGCAACAGTTGGCGAGATGACCACGTGACGACACGATGATGGAGATCATGGTGTCATGCCGGTGACGATGGAGATCATGCCGGTGCTTTGGAGATGGAGATCAAAAGCACAAGATGATAATGGCCATATCATGTCACATATTTTGATTGCATGTGATGTTTATCTTTTATGCATCTTATTTTGCTTAGGACGACGGTAGCATTATAAGATGACCCCTTCACTTAATTTCAAGATAAAATGTGTTCTCCCTAAGTATGCACCATTGTGAAAGTTCGTCATTTCGAAGCACCTCGTGATGATCGGGTGTGATAGACTCTACGCTCGCATACAACGGGTGTAAGCCAGCTTTTACACATGTGGAATACCTCGGTTAAACTTGACGAGCCTAGCATGTACAGACATGGCCTCGGAACACAGGAGATCGAAAGCTCAAACATGAGTCATATAGTAGATATGATCAACATGGAGATGTTCAACATTGATGACTACCCCATCTCACGTGATGATCGGACATGGGTTACTTGATTTGGATGTTGATTTAAGTGGGAGTTCATGAGTAATTTGATTAACTGAACTAATTATCATGAACATAGTCTAAATTGTCTTTGCAAATTATGTTGTACATCAATAGCTCACGCTGTAGCTCCCTGTTTTAGTATGTTCCTAGGGAAAGACTTAAGTTGAAAGACATTGTAAGCAATTATGCGGACTAGGTCCGTAGTCTGAGGATTGTGCTCACTTCTCCATAGAAGGCTTATGTCCTTGATGCACTGCTCAGTGTGCAACCCCTCTAGCGTCGTTTGTGGCTATTGTGAACGTCTGGTAGGCACGTTATGATGACTACTCGATAATTCAGTGCGCCATGCTTTATGGCTTAGAAATCAGGGCCGCAAAGATGTTTTGAACGCCACGGAGCATATGAGATGTTCCAAGATCTGAAATTGGTATTTCAGGCTCATGCCCGTGTTGAGAGGTATAAGACCTCTGACAAGTTCATTGCCTGCAAGATGGAGGAGAACATCTCAGTTAGTGAGCATGTGCTCAGAGTGTCTGGGTGCTACAATCGCTTGAATCAAGTGGGAGTTAATCTTCCAGATAAGACAACAGTTAACAAAGTTTTCTAGTTACTGCCACCAAGCCATAAGGGTTTTGTGATGAACTGTAATATGCAAGGGATGGAGAAAATCATCCCCGAGCTGTTTGCGATGCTTAAGGCCGCGGAGGTAGAAATCAAGAAAGAGCATCAAGTGTTTATGGTTAATAAGACCAACAGTTTCAAGAAGAAATGCAAGGGAAAGAAAGGGAACTTCAAGAAGAACGGAAAGCAAGTTGCCGCTCCCGTGAAGAAACCCAAGGCTGGACCCAAACCTGAGACTGGGTGCTTCTACTACAAGGGGAGTGGTCACTAGAAGCAGAACTGCCCCAAGTACTTGGCAGATAAGAAGGATGGCAACGTCAGTGTAGGTATATTTGATATGCATGTTATTGATGTGTATCTCACTAGTGCTCGTAGTAGCGTCTGGGTATTTGATACCAATTTAGTTGCTAATATTAGTAACTCGAAGCAGGAGATGCAGAGTAACGGAGACTAGCCGAGAGCGAGGTGACGATGAGTGTTGGATGTGTCTCCAAGGTTGATATGGTCACCATCTGCACACTCGTAATACCTTCGGGATTAGTATTAAACCTAAATAATGGTTATTTGGTGCCTGCATTGAGCATAAAACAGTATATCTGGATATTGATTATTGCAAGACGGTTATTCATTTAAGTTAGAGAATAATGGTTATTCTATTTTTGTGAGTAATATCTTTTATGGTCACGCACCCCTTGTGAATGGTTAATTCTTGTTGAATCTCGGTCGTCGTGATACACATATTCATAATATTGATGCCAAAAGATGCAATGTCAATGATGATAGTACCACATACTTGTGGCACTGCCGCTTAGGTCATATTGGTGTAAAGCGCATGAAGAAACTCCATGCTGATGGACTTTTGGAATCACTTGATTATGAATCATTTGATACATGTGAACCATGCCTCATGGGCAAGAATAAAAACCAGTTTTCCGAAACAATGGAGCAGGCAAGTGACTTATTGGAAATAATACAACCGATGTTTGCGGTCCGATGAGTGTTGAAGCATGTGGTGGATATCGTTATTTTCTTACCTACACAGATGATTTGAGTAGATATGGGTATATTTACTTAATGAAACACAACTCTGAAACATTTGAAAAGTTCAAGGAATTTTAGAATGAAGTGGAGAATCATAGTAACAAGAAAATAACGTTTCTATGATCTGGTCGTGGAAGTGAATATTTGAGTTACAGTTTGGCAATAATTTAACACAATGTGGAATTGTTTCACAACCCACGCCACCAGGAACACCACAACGTAATGGTGTGTCCGAATGTCGTAATCGTACTTTATTGGGTATGGTGCATTCTATGATGTCTCTTACCGATTATCCACTATCGTCTTGGGGTTATGCATTAGAGATAGCCGCATTCACTTTAAATAGGGCACAATCTAAATCCGTTGAGATGACTTCGTATGAATTATGGTTTGGCAAGAAACCTAAGTTGTCGTTTCTTAAAGTTTGGGATGCGACGTTTATGTCAAGAGGCTTCAGCCTGATAAGCTCGAACCCAAAGCGGAGAAATGTGTCTTCATAGGATACCCTAAAGAGACCATTAGGTATACCTTCTATCATAGATCCGAGGGCAACATTTTGTTGCTAAAAATGGGTACTTTCTAGAGAAGGAATTTCTCTCGAAAGATGTGAGTGGGAGGAAAGTAGAACTTGATGGGTAATTGTACCTTCTCTCGAACTGGAGAGTAGCATATCACAGAAAGCAGTTTGCGTGATGCCTACACCAACCAGAGAGGAAGCTAATGATGATGATCATGAAACTTCATATCAAGTTACTACCAAACTTCGTAGGTCGACCAGGACACGTTCCACACCGGAGTGGTACGGTAATCCCATCATGGAAGTCATGTTGTTAGACAACGGCGAACCTACGAACTATGAAGAAGCAATGATGGGCTTGAATTCTCACAAATGGCTTGAGACCATGACATCCGAGATTGGATCCATGTATGAGAACAAAGTACGGACTTTGGTAGACTTGCCCGATGACCGGCAGGCCATTGAGAATAAACTGATCTTTAAGAAGAAGACAGACGCTGATGGTAATGTCACCGTCTATAGAGCTCAACTTGTCACAAAAGGTTTTTGAAAAATTCAAGGAGTTGACTATGATGAGACTTTCTCACCCGTAGTGATGCTTAAGTCTATTAGAATTATGTTAGCAATCGCCGCATATTATGACTATGAAATCTGGCAGATGGACGTCAAATAGCGTTCCTTAACGGGTTCCTTAAGGAAGAGTTGTATATGATGCAACCAGAAGGTTTTTTCGATGATAACAAGGTATGAAAGCTCCAGCGATCCATCTATGGATTGGTGCAAGCATCTCGGAGTTGGAATTTACGCTTTGATGAGGTGATCAAGGCTTTTGGTTTTATACAAACTTAGCATTTCTAATATTATATGTGGATGACATATTATTGATTGGAAATGATATAGAATTTCTGGAAAGCATAAAGTGTTATTTCAACACGAGTTTTACAATGAAAGACCTAGGTGAAACTGCTTACATATTGGGCATCAAGATCTATAGAGATAGATCTAGATGCTTGATAGGACTTTCATAAAGCACATACCTTGACAAGATTTTGAAGAAGTTCAAAATGGACCAGTCAAAGAAGGGGTTCTTGCTTGTCTGTGCAAGGTGTGAAGTTGAGTCAGATTCAAAGCCCAACCACGGCAGAAGAGAGAGAAAGGATGAAGGTCATCCCCTATGCCTCAGCCATAGGCTCTATAATATATGCAATGCTGTGTACCAGACTTAATGTGTGCCTTGCGAGAAGTCTGGCAGGGAGGTACCAAACTGATCCATGAGTAGATCAGTGGGCAACAGTCAAGAATATCCTTAGGTACCTAAAGAGGACTAAGGAAATATTTCTTGGTTATGGAGGTGATAAAGAGTTCATCGTAAAGGGTTACGTTGATGCAAGCTTTGACACCGATCCGGGAGATTCCGAGTCTCAATACGGATACATATTAAATGTGGGAGCAGTTAGCTAGAGTAGCTCCATACAGAGCATTGTAGATATAGAGATTTGCAAAGTACATACAGATCTGAATGTTGTAAACCCGTTGACTAAAACCTCTCTCACAAGCAAAACATCATCAAACCCTAGAACTCATTCGGTGTCAATCACATGGTGATGTGAACTAGATTATTGACTCTAGTGTGGAAGACTATTGGACATATGCCCTAGAGGCAATAATAAAATGGTTATTATCATATTTCCTGTTCATGATAAGTGCTTATTATTCATGCTAGAATTGTATTGATCGGAAACTTAAATACATGTGTGAATACATAAACTACATCGTGTCCCTAGTAAGCCTCTACTAGTCTAGCTCGTTGATCAAAGATGGTTATGGTTTTCTAACCATAGACATCAATTGTCATTTGATAATGGGATCACATCATTAGGATAATGGTGTGATGGATAGACCCAACCGTAAGCTTAGCATCAGATCGTTTAGTTATTTGCTATAGCTTTCTTCACGTCAAGTATTTGTTCCTTCGACCATGAGATCATGCCACTCCCAGATATCGAAGGAATGCCTTGTGTGCTATCAAACGTCACTTCGTAACTGAGTGATCATAAAGGTGCTCTACAGGTATCTCCGAAGGTGTCTGTTGGGTTGCATGGAACGAGACTGGGATTTGTCACTCCATGTGACTGAGAGATATCTCTGGGCCCTCTCAATAATACAACATCATAAGAAGCTTCATGTGACTAATGAGTTTACTCACGGGATCTTGTATTACCGAAAGAGTAAAGAGACGTGCCGGTAACGAGATTGAACTAGGTATGGAAATACCGACGATCGAATCTCGGACAAGTGACATATCGCCGGACAAAGGAATTTCATACGGGATCGACTGAATCCTTGAAGTCATGGTTCAACTGATAAAAAAATTCGTTGAATATGTAGGAACCAATATGGGCATCCAGGTCCCGCTATTGGTTATTTACCAGAGAGGAGTCTCGGCCATGGCTGCATGTTCCAATCCCGTAGGGTCGCACGCTTAACGTTCGGTGGCGCTATGGTAGTATTGAGATATTAATAGTGGAAAATCCGAAGGTTGTTCGGAGTCCCGGGTGGTATCCGGGATGCCATGAGGAGCTCCGGAATGGTCCAAAGATAAATATTTATGTAAGGAAAGTTGTTGTCGGGGTCCCGGGAAAAAGTCCGTTTTTTTCGGTATTGTATCGGGAAGCCACCGGAAGGCTCTAGAGGGTTCTGGAGAGGTCTTTAAGTCCTCGGAGGGTTCCACCATGTCCCATACAGTAGCATGGTCTGTAGGTGGGCGCCCTGGCCTTAATGGGCCAGGGGTACCAGCCCCTACAAGGCCCATGCGCATGGGGAAGGGGAAACCCTAAGGGGGAGGGCCTCCACTTGGCTTGGAGGGCACTCCTCCCCCCTTGGCCACTGCCCCCTACCTTGGGAGGGGAGCTAGGGCTGCCACGCCCCTCCCTCACCCCTATATATAGTGGGGAGGTGCAGGGGGCAGTTAGACTTTCCGTGCTTGCCCTGTCTCCCTCCTGTTACTCCACATTCCGTCAGTGCTTGGCGAAGCCCTGCCGGAGTTCCGCTGCCACCACCACCACCACACCGTCGTGTTGGTTCAGATCTCATCTACCTCCTCTCCCTCACTTGCTGGATCTAGAAGGAGACGACGCCGCCGAAGGGTCCGTGTGCTAAACTCGAAGGTGTCGCGCGTGCAGTACTTGGATCGGATTAGACCGCGACGTGAGTACGACTACGCCAACCACGATCTCTCGATCGTTAACGCTTTTGGTCTTCAAGGGTATGCAGACACCACTCCCCTCTCATTGCTATACATCTCCTAGATTGGATCTTGGGGTTATGTAGTTTTTTTTTGATTTTCATGCTTCGTTCCCCATCACCTCCTCCTCTTCCTCTTCCTTGTGAGCATCTTGCAGATCAAGATGGTGATCTGCTGCTTCCACATAGTCAGTAACATTGACATTCACAGCTTCACCTTGATGAACCCACCTAGTATATGTGACTGACACCCCATACAAGTGTAGATGATTTTGCATAGTTGACTCTGGTCTTGAAACTGAATTCATACAACTGCTACACGGGCAGTGCACATCTGATTTCAGACCACCATACTTAGCTCTGATAAAGGTCATGGATTTTTCAACCCCCTCGACATATGCAGGGAAGAATCGTCGAGTAGAATTATCCAAGTCCTATCCATCTATTATACATACAAATTAGTTCTTCCACTAGATATTATAGGAAAAACTTATTTTTTAATATAGTCCAGAAAAATACCTAGGTCGATGTCTAATGCTATGGCAAGATATTTGGACAAGCAGATCTAAGTAACAAAATATATGTAAAGCTAATTCAGCAAACAGATTGAGTGCTAAAATATGGCAGGCTATTTCAGCAATCAATGACGCCGAGCACACAGCCATCAAAGGCCATCTCAGCAACAAAGATTGAGTGTAATACGGTGTTGAGCTATTTCACCTAACAGATTGGCTATTAGACCATGGCAGTCTACTTCACAATACATACATAGTCCTAATGTATGGTAGGATACTTTAGCAACTAATCAGGCGTGACATGCCATATCAGCAAAGCAGATTGAGTGCAGAACAGGGCAAGGAACCTTCTTAAGCAGAGCATATTGACTGTAAACTATTTTTGCAAGCAGTGGGATTAATAGCGTCTATCAGCTAACATGTAGCGCTACTCCGACATGCACGGGGCCTCGGTCTAGAATGTGTGTACCATGGGAGAACCTGACTGCCGTGTATCTCTATAAGAATGACACCAGCAGTGGAGGCGCGGCTGGAGGACGGCAGTTTATGAGAGGTACTGTGGCGAGAGGATCGCCGTGCGTCCCCTCGATGAACCATGAGAACGATGTATCGGCGCGGCGGGAAGGGCGGCTTTGGAGGAGCGAATGGAGTGGAAGGGGCAGGGGGAGGGGGTTTCGGGAATATTATTGGCTAGCTGGCTGAAGGGGAGTTGACTTTAGGATTTGGGGGGAATTTTCGTGCAGTGGGCGGGGAGTTTGGCACATGGTCGGTTTCTCGAAATGCGGTCCCATGTGTCAGTGAAGAGGCAAGCTGAAGCGCGTTCCCTTTGGGTGAGCAGTGTGCAGGACCGACCCATGTGAGGGATGCAATGCAATGCGACCGCGACACACATGCTATAAGTGTACCGCCTTTTCCTTTCGAACTTGGTACTTTGCGCGATCCATCGATACTAATCCCAACTAAAATGGTGCCTGGTCTTTTCCCACGCGATGTGGGAGTTCGGCTTAGTTGGTTTCATAGAAAGAGCGAGAAAGATGTGAAATGTGTGAATGTGTAGTGGCCATACTATTGGAGGGCCTAAGAGATATTCTGTATGTAAACCCTTGGTCTTTATTTACTTCGCATATTAGCTTTGTCTCAGGTCAAACCTCCTAATCTTTGACCAAGTTTATACATACAAAAACAATGACAACACAATAACAAGTAAATGCGATTAGAATCATCATTCAATATATCTTCATACAATCTATCTTACTATGATTGTGAAAGTTCATATACACATGACGAGATTCATGCAAACACGGCAGATTTTCATTACATTTTGAACTTTTAGGACAAAAAAAAAGAAAAGAAACCCGACCCTAAACCTATACTACGGTGGCGGCCGATGTCCACTTTCCTTTGTATTCTGCATCGGCGAGGACGTCCTCCATCTGCCGTCTCCATGAACGTCCGCGGGGTTCAAGACCTGTGAAGTGAAGGTGCGGTCTCTGGTGAGGAAGAGTAGAACACGGGAGATGAACCGGCCAACTTGGGACACCATGCCCTGCCGCCGCCCATGCCCTACTCATCCTCGGAGGAGTCCTCGGCCTCGGCAGTGCCGGTGGACGTGTGGTCAATGATGATGGACGTGGACGGTCCGTCGTTGTTCACCTACCACATGCGCCCTCGAACGTTGGATGGCGGTACATAGGACGCGCGGTTGGCGGTGCTCTCGTTGTCGGCCACCGGCGCGGTCGGCGCTTGTGCAAGGGTGGTGACCTTGAGCTTCATCCCCGAAGACAAGCTATCCCGCAGAGCATTCCCACTAACGGTCATGGTCGATGTGGTGCCAGGGAGGAGGATGCGCTCTGGTGTGGATTTTAGCTGGGTGTTGCCGCTTTAAGTAGCTCATTCCGGTGAGGCCAAGCGTCCAGCTGCGTCAATGAGTCACCGGAGTTGGTTCCTCGGACAACGATCCTGATTAATGGCGGCATATGGATTGAATGGCGGCATACGGACTGAATGCTCTGATACTAATTGAAAGTGCTAGTTATCGACTAGAGGGGGGTGAATAGGCGATTTTTATGAAAGTCTTCAAATCACGAGGTCTTTGAAGACAAACCGATGAAATAAACCTATTGATATGCAGCGGAAGATAGACTACACTAGACAAGCCATAGTCAAGTAAGCAATGTAGTGAAAGTACGAAGACTATCAGCAGCTAGGTACTATGGATCAGGATGGAAGATAGTATGAAGCCAAACAGTAAATAGTCTTCACACAGTGAAGTCAATCAGATCAGACAAGCAAGCAATGACTTCATGAAGACAAACTAAAAAGTAAAGGGAAGTGGGGGATAGAACCAGTTGCTTGGTGAAGACAAGGATTTGGTAGACCAGTTCCAGTTGCTATGACAACTGTACGTCTGGTTAGGGAGGCTGAGATTTAACTCAGAAGACCGTGTGTTCACCTTATTCCCCTTGAGCTAAGGACACCCAGTCCTCGTTCAATCACTCTGGTAAGTCTTCAAGGTAGACTTCCAAACCTTCACAGACTTCATTCACCGGCGATCCACAATAACTCTTGGATGCTCAGAACGCGACGCCTAACCGGCTAGAGGATTCACAGTCCTCAAGTGTAACAAGTCTTCAGGTCATGCGGACAGAAAGACTTCAGTGACGCCTAACACTCTTTGGCTTTGGGTGTTTTGGGCTTTGTCCTCGCAAGGATCTCTCTCTCTCAAATGCTTCGGAGGTGGGTTGCACTCAAAGACAAAAGCCGTGCACTAACTCTGAGCAGCCACCAATTTATGGTGTAGGGGGTGGGCTATTTATAGGCAGTAGGCAACCCGACCTGATATGTCCGAAATGACCCTGGGTCACTAAGGAACTGACATGTGTCCAATGGTCGGATTTTAAACACATGCGGCAGCTTTTACTTGGGCTACAAGCAAAGTTGACTCGTCGAGCTCTGGATAAAATTTGCTCTCATTGTCTTCGCTCGAAGACATAGGATTTTGGTTGAGCATCACATCAGTCACTCTGACTTTGTTCACTTGGACCCCACTTAACAGTACGGTGGTCCCTATGAATCAACAAACAAGAAAAGGAACCTACTAAACAACTATGTCTTCGCACTCCATAGTCTTTAGGTGAATGTCTTCACATCTCATAATCTTCATCGTGAATGTCTTCACGAACCACCATTGTCTTCAATGTCTTCATACATTTTTAGGGGTCATCTCTAGTAGGTAAACTGAATCAATTAGGGACTACTACTTGTCTTATCCTGCAATTCTCACAAACACATTAGTCCCTCAACCAAATTTGTCGTCAATACTCCAAAACCAACTAGGGGTGGCACTAGATGCACTTACAATCTCCCCTTTTTGGTGATTGATGACAAACTAGTTGAAGTTTTCAACGGGGATAAAAGTATGTGAAAGTTAAATATCAAAGTCATTGGCTTCATAAGTTGCAAAAGGCTCCCCCTGAAGATGTGCATATAAGTATTTTGCTTTTGAATGCAAATGCACATGGCAGGTTTTACTTTGTGGAGATCCTCTTCAACTTACGAAGACAATTCATCATGCATATATAAACATAACGAAGATAATGACATGCATAATGAGAAATGGGTGTCTACAGAATGTCTTCATGCGGAATTTATCATCGCATCACAAAGTAGCAGCAAAAGTAGTGGACAACCATCAAGTTTAAGTGTTACAACTCAAGAGCCAAATAGTTTCAAAACGAGAGTTGTAAGAACTTAGCAAAAAAATAATGCAACCACCCCATATGGACCTGGTTGAAGACTATCAACCTCATATGCTTCTCCCCCTTTTGTCAGTAATGACCAAAAAGGTTTGAAGACATAGAGGACCTACTCGTTCCCAGTTGGAGTAGAAGATGGAGCAGGGTCGACGTTGGAGTTTGGTGGTGCAGAAGGGCCTGAAGCAGAATCGTGGTGCAGTGCAGCCAGAGTTGGTGAAGCGACGTCATCTTCTTCATCGACGACCCTCACCACAATAGTTGTAGCCGAAGCCGAATGTTTTCAATCTTCAATGGAAGGTGTGCGATGGAAACTTGCAGATTGCGGAGGCTTGGAGTCAAACTTGAAGCTCTCGGTGAAGCCATCTTGGCGAAGATCATCTTCAGAGCAGAGCAATGTGAGGCTCTTCCAGGACCTTCGACGGGCTTCATGCGCAACGAAAGAGTTCTTGGTGGCTAAGTTCCGAATACGATTAACATCCACCAAGAGACTCTGCATCTGACACTTCAGTCAGTCATGATGCCTATCCTGCTTTTGATGTAGAGACACCAGAAGCTCACGGTCGTTGAGGACACGAGGACGCTTCTGACGCCTTTGAGCAATGGTGTTGGCAGTGGCTTCAGTGTTGGCACGGTGCGGCATACGCAAGTTGCCAGCCAGAGGATAAGTAGGAGTTGCACCATTTGGCACATGAATCCCTTCAATAGGCTACGTGAAGCTTTGGAATTCTGCATTCTGAAGGTGGAGTGGCTTCTTTGCCGGCTCGGGGTAGATAGCTTCAATGGACATATCAACATCAGGCAGAAATACAATATGGTTGCGCGCTGAAGGTTGATAGTCGATGGTTGAATGAAGCTTGATCAAGTGCATCACCCATGGAGCATAAAATTTCAGGCCAAAAAGATCAATCCCAGAATCAACAAGCTGTCGGATGAACAAATCCTGAGTGTTGAATCTGATGCCATTGATGATAGAGAAAACCAATGTCTTCATGGCGCCTTCGAGTTTAGCTTCAGAGGAATTGCCTTTGATTGGCCAGAGAGTACGCCTCAGAATGTGATAAACTGTGCATGGCAAGTACTCAAGGTCCTTAACAAATAATTCCTTGGGGTATTCGGCGTCATGCGGCAATGGCTTCAGCATGCTCAGCATTTGGCTCATGTTGGGCTCTGGCTTCTGAAAGATACTTTGTAGTTCATTCTGATGAAGCTGACAACCAAGTTCGTACAACTCACCTGGAGTGGGCAGGGAAGTAAGCTCAATGATGTCCTGACCTTTGGCTTCGTGATGAATGTCGCGTGACATCCACTCAAGGATCCATGTCTTCGGATCCCTGTTGTAGCCTTGAATGTGCAATGTTGCATAGAACTGGAGCAAAAGTTCTTCATTCCAGTGCTCCTTGTCAGTCACAAACGGCAGCAGCCCAACATCCCGAAAACAATCAAGGGCCTCTTCGAGGCATGGCAGCCCAACCATAGCATCACAATCCAGATGCTTATGTGGAAAAATCCTGTCCTGGTTGTATAGGATGCAAGAGTAGTAGATTCGTTGCTGATGGCTCCAAAACCTGTCAGAGGATGTCTTTGGCTTCGTGTACGGGTTCTTGGCGCTGTCAAAGAAGGTGTTGTGCTCTCTGAAGCTGAGCACACTGAATGAGCTCTGAGTTGTTGCAGCACTTGGAAGCCTTGGCAATCTGGGCTTAGGCTTCTGAACTTGAGGCCTCTGCTCCACATGATAATCATATTGCGGCCCCGGAGTAGTGGGTGGAACCATGATAGGACATCTGACAGTCACCAACACACCACGATTGAACGCGCGTTCCATAGTATGAGGCCTTGGTGGAGGAACGGCATCATCAGAGATGATCGGCGGCACAATAGTGTCAGTAGCCACATTGGCTTCGGGCTCCACATTGTCTTCAGCCATGACAGAGTCATTGGCTTCAGTATTGTTGGTTGTGGCAGCCTCATTGTTTTCAACCTCCATCTGTTCAACAACTGGAGGGTCGGGCACAATCACATCCTCTTCTTGAATGACTGGATCACTGGCAGGGGTGTAGCCTCTCTTTCATCTTCTTTCTCTTCTTCTTTGGCTGATGCAGCCAGAATGTCTTCAGCAGCTTTAGCTTCAGACTCAGAGGCAGACACAGAAGGGGTGGCTTCAGGGAACACTTGACGTGCTACTGAGCTATGGTGTTGCACATCCTCTTCTGGAATGCTTGTCATGGAGACCTGTGGCCTGAGGCCTTTGCGAAGCCTGTGAAATGCTGGCGACGCCTTTGGAGAGGGGGTGGTCTATTCCATGAAGTTGTCATCATCAAGCACCGGAGTGGTGACTTGAGGTGGTGGAGTACATGGGTCTTGTCTTGTAGAGGGGTGTCTTGTTGTTGTTGCTCAACCCATGAGTCATCTTGAGCAACTGGAGTCAAGGGACGACCAATGCTAATAAGTTCACTGCTCGTGAGAGCAGGCAATGAAACCGACTTGGGTTCAAGCTGAGGAAGGACTTCATCATCATTCATATTGTCTTCACGACCAATGTCTCAGCTGCGTTGGGGTCAACGGCTGGAATCTCTTTACTTTCTGGAGCCTCTGTGGAAGCAGGCTCATGAATTACCAAGCGGCACTCTTGGTTGGTAGAGGCAGGGAGAGCAACAGAGATTGGTTCAACGTTGAGGGGCTCTGGGGCAGCAGCACGCTCTGTCCTTGAAGACTTTGAAGCCTTTGTCTTCAACATATTCTTGGAGGGAGCACCATCAAAGGTGTCTTGAGCTTCCTCTTCCTTGCTTCGGCTTCGGCTTGCCTTGTCTTCTTCAGCTCAGAAGCTGCTGAGGTGACCTTTGGCTTCGAGCCTGTCATGCTGGCAGGGAAGACAATGCTGGGTTGTTCCTGCCTTGGAGCTTCTAGTATGGCTTCAGCAGACTTCTTCTTTTTCTTTGCAGCCATCTTGGGGTCAATGCCAGGACACCCAAGAGCCTTTCTCTTCTCATCTTCATTGTGCGCTTGCACACACTTCTGCGCGTAGTACTTCATGCGCTCGCATGAGCCTTTGGCTTCTTCACGCTTCTTGTTGAACTCTGCCTTGAGATCTTGCATCATCTTCTTGAAGATTTGCACAGCAGCCACACTGAGCTTGGCCATATGCTTCTTGAAATGTGCCTTCTTATAATCAATCTTGTTCTTGAGCTCAACAATTTTCTGAGCCAAGGCAAGTTCATTGGCAATGGCTCCGTGAAATGTGACGCTGATGTCCAGAGGCAGCTGTAGATTATCAATGTTGGTACTCTGGTCCTCAAACCACTCATCAATGAAGTTCATCAGAATATCAGCATCGAAGAGAGGCAGATCGTGGAAGATCTCAGCATCTTGCTTGCTCTTGATCAACATATCCAGAGCTTCATCTCCTAGATCTTCATCACTTGACAAATCAATGGTGTTTTCCTCATTGCCCAGAACGACAGCAGGAGTCAGGTCATGCCCTGAAATCTTCTTGGTCTTCTTGGTCTTCCTGGAGACACGAGACAACTCTTCAGACTGCACACTGGGTTCAGGAGGTGCAGTCTTCAATGGCTTCACAGTCGAAGCTTTTGGTGTTGCAGAGGGCTTTGAAGCTTTCGACTTCTTCTTCTTCTTCTGGTTCGGTGGTGCAGGTGCATCTTCAGAGTCTGCATCATCAGCAGATTGTTCCACCTCTGAGCAGCAATATGGGAGAGGAGCCCATCGAAGCTATTGAAGGGGCCAATGACATTAGGATTGGCATCACGTGTGCCATCATGCCTTGGAGCAGACGGACAAGGGTTGAAGTCAAGTACGAATGCCTTCTTGTTCTTGGCAGCCGACTCCTTTGCAAACTGAAAGTTGCGCTTGAAGAGATCATCATCACGACACCATCGAAGAGATGATGGGTCGGCATTAGCAGGCTGAGGCCCTCTAACCATGCATGGATAGAAGCCTTGAGCAATAGCTTCAGACTTCGTCTTGGGTGGCAGATTCTTGTAAAGAATATCGCCCCATGGGCGCTTGATAGCATTCTTCTCAGCATACTCAGGAGTGACGAAGTTATACTTGAACCATTTTTCTTCCCAATATCTTCTGATCCATTGTATTCTGGTCTTGCGCTAATTGTAACTCTCCTCAGGATCTAATTTGTACAATACAAACAGATCGGGAGGCAGATCCAGAGCAGTGTTTCCACGGCGCTGCCTGCCACCCTTCCTTGTTGATTTCTCAGTAGCCATAATATTCAGACAGAGAGGCTTCAAGCCAGTGAAAGGCTTCCGTCTACTTGTCAAACAAGAACTAGATTGAGGGGAGTCAATATGATGATGTAAGAATTCTGCAAATGAATGCAGACTATGAGAACCAAGGGATTCTCTCACGGACATGTACCTATGACAGTATTAGAGATGCGAGGGTAGGGGAAGAGGTCATATGCATTCTCAGAAGATTTTGAAGATAAATCAGTTTGAAGACATTGACCTCATAGTGCGAAGATATTCACTTATTTGAAGTGAGTTGGTTCCAGATTTGTACGAATCCATGAATAAGTACAAGTGAGGAATCTAACTAGTTATGAAGCATAAGTGCATATACTTTGCAAGATATGAGATTCAGAAAGAGAAAGATCGAGATTTTGAAGTGTAGAAACCACTTTTGGTTGAAGTGGATGGATTTGACAAATCAAAAAGGCTGTAAAAAGTGAGATTTATTTACCACAGACGAACTTCTAGACGAGGCAGAACGGATGTTGAGCAGTCCAATCTCCTGTGCCCTAACTTGGCGACGGAAGACACCTACGACGGCGGCGGACAAGACGAGGTCCGCGGCCGGTGTGAGAACGGCGTCGAAGAGGTCGCGGCAGCTAAGCACTTCGTCTCTGGCGTCGACGCGAGCTAGCGGTGGCGCTAGGTTTTGAGCAAGATGGCGAGGTGGAAGATGAGATAATGACCGTGCGGGTGTGTATTTATAAGGAGAAGGGTTGCGCAGCGCAATTTCTCAGGTGCCCCTGGTGGTTCACATCTGATGGACACGTTGATGACCCACAACTATAGGGGATCAATTGTAGCTCTTTTCAATAAGTAAGAGTGTCGAATCCAACGAGGAGCAAAAGGAAATAACAAGTAGTTTTCAGTAAGGTAATGTCTGCAAGTGTTGAAATTGTAAGTAGCGAGTAGTTTGATAGCAAGATAATTTGGAACGAGCAAGTAACTATAATAGTAAAAAGTATGCAGCAAGGTAGCCCAATCCTTTTGAGGCAAAGGACATGCCAAAATGGTCTCTTATGATAAGCAAAGCGTTCTTGAGGGTACACGGAAATTTCATCTAGTCACTTTTGTCATGTTGGTTTGATTTGTGTTCGCTACTTGATAATTTGATATGTGGGTGGACCGGTGCTTAGGTGCTTTTCTTACTTGAAAAAACCTCCTACTTATGATTAACCCTCCCGCAAGCATCCGCAACTACAAGAAAAGTATTAAGAATAAATTCTAACCATAGCATTAAACTCTAGGATCCAATCGGTCCCTTACAAGATAGCGCATAAACTGGGGTTTAAGCTTCTGTCACTCTCCCAACCCACCATCTAATTGCTACTCCACAATGCATTCCGTTAGGGCCAAATATGGTGAAGTGTTATGTAGTCGACGTTCATATGACACCACTAAGGGAATAACAACATACGTACTATCAAAATATAAAACACATATCAAGTTCACATGATTACTTGCAACATGATTTCTCCCGTGACCTCAAGAACAAAAGTAACTAATCACAAATAATAAACATGCTCATGATCAGAGCAGTATTAAATAGCATATTGGATCTGAACATATAATCTTCCGCCAAATATACCATATAGTAATCAACTACAAGATGTAATCAAGACTACTAGTCACCCACAAGCACCAATCTATAGTTCCGGTAACAAGATTGAATACACGAGATGAACTAGGGTTTGAGATGAGATGGTGCTGTTGAAGATGTTGATGGAGACTGCCCTCCCCAAGACGGGAGAGTTGTTGGTGATGATGATGATGACGATGATTTCCCCCTCCAGGAGGGAAGTTCCCCCGGCGGAATCACTCCGCCGGAGGGCAAAAGTGCTCCTGCCCAAGTACCGCCTCGAGACGGTGGCGCTCCTTCCCGAAAGCCTTCTCTTTGTTTTTTCTAGGTCAAAATGACTTATATACCAGAAGATGGGCACCAGAGGTGGGCCGAGGAGGCCCCAACCCACCAGGGCGCGCCAGGGGGCCCTGGAGCGCCCAGGTGGGTTGTGCCCACTGGTGGCCCCCCTCTGGTAGTTATTGCCTCCAATATTTCTTAAATACTCCATAAAAAATCCCCGTCAAGTTTCAGCTCATTTGGAGTTGTGCAGAATAGGTAGCCTGACGTAGCTTTTTCAGGTCCAGATTTCCCGCTGCCGGAATTCTCCCTCTTTGTGTGTACCTTGTAAATTATGAGAGAGAAGGCATTAGAATTACTCCAAAAAGCATTATTATGGATAAAAACATTATAAATAACAGTAAGAAAACATGATGCAAAATGGACGTACCAACTCCCCCAAGCTTAGACCTCGCTTGTCCTCAGGCGAAAACCAAAATCGAAAAACATGTCCACATGCTTTGAGAGAGAAGTGTCGATAAAAAAATACGGACATAGAAGCATCATGTTGATTATTATAACAACAACAAAATTAAACATAGGACTTTTATCAAAGAACTTTTATCATATACTTCTCATGAATAAGTAACAGTTCATCACATAATCGAAGTATAAAGCAAAAACTCTATTAGAAACCAACAAACTATGTTCTCAGTCAACTTTGCAACTACAATTCATCATCTTTTCAGGAAGGGTCACGTGTCGGAGCCTTTAGGCAAGTCCACATACTCAACCATCATATAGTCTTGTAGGATTGCTAACACTCACCTTGTACCCGTGAGCAAAACGTTTCAACCAGACACATAGAAAGATAGGGGCTTATAGTTTTGCCTCCCAACATACTCACCTCAAGGGTGATGTCAACAATAATAACTCATGCCATCTATATTGAACTGGACATATGCGCCTAGATCTTTCCTCACCACATGATGCTTGCCAAAAGAGAAAATAAAAAGGAATAGAAGGAAAACTTTAACTCTTTGCATAAAAGTAAATACATAAAAGTAAAAGATAGGCCCTTCACAGAGGGAAGCAGAGGTTGCCATGCGCTTATTTGTTTGCATGCTCAATCCCTTAGTGCAAGAGAACGTCACATTGTATTGCCCCTTAAGATGACAACCTTTATTATGCACTCTGTCGCTTTTATTCTTTGTCATCCAAGTTCGTACAACGCTCAATTTTCTCTTACACTAAATGATCTCACATATTTAGAAGCAATTTTTATTTCCTTTTTGCACCGATGACAACTTACTTGAGGGATCTTGCTCAATCCCTAGGTAGGTATGGTGGACACTTGAAAAAAGATTTGGGTTTAAGGGTTTTTTGATGCACAAGTAGTATCTCTACTTAGTGCAGAATTTTTGGCTAGCAAAGATAGGGGGGCAAGCACCACATGTCGAAGGATCTATGACAATATGACTTCTATGGGAATATAAACAAACATAAACCATTAAGTTATCTTGCTTGTCCAACGTCAACAATTTTGGCATATAATATTTTGATGAGGGTTCACAATCACAAAAGGTTTCTAAGATAGTATATTTATATGTGAATCTTCTCTTCCCTTACTAATTCTTTCATGAGTTGCATCATTGACTAACGCTATGTTTGTCAATCCCTAATAAAATTTCCTACTTATACTTTTCCTTATGTCGTGCTATCACCTACCATAGGATTAGTATATGATTTTGTTGATTTATTTCCTTTCTTTTATTTATTTCCTTTCTATTTTTCTTTCTTTATTTGAAACATGAAATTAAAGAAAGCAAAAACTCAAACTAAACTTTATTATATAACTTGCACACGATTACAATGATAGATCACTAAGCAAACTCTCAAAGAAGAAAAGATCGAACTAACTTTATTTCATCTAAAGCAAAAAGACCGAACTAAGATAAGTAAAAGCAAAAGGATAGTGGGATGATACAATACCGGGGCACCTCCCCCAAGCTTGGCGGAAGCCAAGGGGAGTGCCCATACCCGATACTTAGTTCTCCTTTGGTAGTGAAGAAGATGGTGGTGGTGATGAAGAAGGTAATGGTGGTGGTGAGAAGGTAGGAGATTTTCCCTTTGCTTCCTTAAGCTTCTGACTAAGAGTAAAATTCTCCATCATCAACTCGCAATTATCTATCTCAAGTTTTATTATCCTCTTGCATAACGCCTTCATGCTTTCATTTTTGAACCGGGGACGAATCGATTCATCTTCATCCTCTTCGGAGGACTTGGGGTTTGCGATGAGATCAACAACAAAGCTCTCTCCTTCGGAGTCTTGAGATGACATATTTTCAAATCTACGTAGAAAGCAGCAAGAAAAGAGAACGGAGGATTTCTCCGCGATACGGTGGTTAACGGGTTCGGGAAGTATATATAGTTTTTTTTATCTTGGAGTACAAGCATACGGAAGAAAAATGGAGTACGGAAGGTGTCCCAGGTGGGCACAACCCACCTGGGCGCGCTAGGCAAGCCTGGCGCGCCCTGATGTCTTGTGCCCTCAAGTGGACGCTTCCTGGTAGTTTCTTTATTTCCAAAATTCTAAAAGATTCTAAAGCTGACAAAAAATATTTTTGCAAACTTTTCAGAGTCCGTTTACTTACCGTATCACGTACCTCCTTATTTTCATGATTTTGGAGTGTTTGGGAAGGACTCTTTTATGTGTTCTTCCGGTGTCAAAGTTTGGATAATATTACTTTCAACATTAATAGGCGTACCTGAGATATAATGCTTTATTCGTTGTCCATTGACAACCATCGGGTTAGTACCTTCAGAATTATTTATTTTGATGGCTCCGGACCGGTAAACGTCCTCGATGACATATGGGCCTTCCCATTTTGAGAGGAGCTTTCCTGCAAAAAATCTAAAATGAGAGTTGTACAAAAGAACATATTCTCCGACTTTAAACTCACAATTTGGGATTCTTTTGTCATGCCATCTTTTAACTTTTTCCTTGAATAACTTTGCATTTTCATATGCTTGGGTTCTCCATTCATCTAATGAGCTTATATCAAATAATCTCTTTTCACCAGCAAGTTTGAAATCATAGTTGAGCTCTTTCACTGCCCAAAATGCTTTATGTTCTAATTCAAGAGGCAAATGACAAGCTTTTCCATAAACCATTTTATAAGGAGACATACCCATAGGATTTTTATATGCTGTTCTATAAGCCCAAAGTGCGTCATCTAATTTCTTAGACCAATTCTTCATGGAGCTATTGACAGTCTTTTGCAAAATTAACTTTATTTCTCTATTGCTAAGTTCAACTTGACCACTAGACTGAGGATGATAGGGTGATGCAATTCTATGGTTAACATCATACTTGGCAAGCATTTTATGAAAAGCACCAAGAATAAAGTGTGAACCACCATCAGTCATTAAATATCTAGGGACTTCAAACCTTGGGAAAATAACTTCCTTAAGCATTTTAATAGAGGTGTTGTGACCAGCACTACTGGTTGGAATAACTTCTACCCATTTAGTAACATAATCAACAACCACCAAAATATGTGTATACCCATTAGAGGAAGGAAAAGGTCCCATGTAATCAAATCCCCAAACATCAAATGGTTCAACAACAAGTGAATAATTCATAGGCATTTCTTGACGCTTACCGATATTACCTATTCTTAGACATTCATCGCAAGATGAGACATACTTACGGGCATCCTTGAAGAGAGTAGGCCAATAAAATCCAGATTGCAATACCTTGTGAGCAGTTCTATCTCCAGCATGATGCCCTCCATAAGCCTCGGAGTGACATTTCCGTAGGATTTGTCCCTGTTCATGCTGAGGTACACAATGTCTAATAATACCATCTACTCCTTCTTTATAAATATGTGGGTCATCCCAAAAGTAGTGTCTTAAATCATAAAAGAATTTTTTCTTTTGTTGGTATGTACAAGTAGGTGGCAAACATTTAGCAACAATGTAATTAGCATAGTCAGCATGCTAAGGAGTACTATGAGAAACATTTATTGCAGCTAATTGCTCATCAGGAAAACTATCATCAATAGGTAGTGGGTCATCAAGCACATTTTCAAGCCTAGACAAGTTATCTGCTACTGGGTTCTCAACTCCTTTTCTATCAATGATATGTAAATCAAATTCTTGTAACAAGAGAACCCAACGAATAAGTCTAGGTTTAGCATCTTTCTTTTCCATAAGATATTTAATAGCAGCATGGTCCGTGTGAACAGTTACTTTGGAATCAACAATATAAGGTCTAAATTTATCACAAGCAAACACCACTGCTAAGAATTATTTTTCAGTAGTAGCATAGTTTCGTTGAGCACTGTCTAGAGTTTTACTAGCATAATGGATAACATTCAATTTATTATCAACTCTTTGTCCTAGAACAGCACCAACAGCATAAGCACTAGCATCACAGATAATTTTGAAAGGCAAGTTCCAATCAGGTGGTTGAACAATAGGTGTAGTAATTAAGGCTTTCTTGAGTGATTCAAAGGCTTCAAGACAATCATCATAAAAAACAAAAGGAATATCCTTTTGCAAGAGGCTAGTGAGAGGCCTAGAAATTTTAGAAAAGTCTTTGATAAATCTCCTATAGAAACCAGCATGACCTAGGAATCTACGAATACCTTTGATGTCCTTGGGATATGGCATTTTCTCAATTGCATCAACCTTAGCTTGATCCACTTCAATACCTCTTTCAGAGATTTTATGACCCAAGACAATGCCTTCATTAACCATAAAGTGGCACTTCTCCTAATTCAAGACAAGATTTGTTTGTTCACATCTCTCCAAAACTCGGTCAAGATTGCTTAAACAATCATCAAAAGACTTCCCATAAACAGAAAAGTCATCCATGAAAACCTCAACAATAGTTTCACAAAAGTCAGAGAATATAGCAGTCATACATCTTTGAAAGGTAGCAGGTGCATTACATAAACCAAAAGCCATACGTCTATAAGCATAGGTTCCGAAAGGACAAGTAAAAGTGGTCCTTTCTTGATCAAGTTAAGAAACAGGTATTTGTGAAAAGCCAGAGTATCCATCAAGGGAGCAAAAGTGTGTGTGCTTAGACAATCTTTCAAGCATTTGATTAATAAAAGGCAGAGGGTAATGATCTTTTCTAGTTGCTTTGTTTAATTTTCTAAAATCAATTACCATTCTATACCCTGTAACAATTCTTTGTGGAATAAGTTCATTCTTATCATTAGGAACAACAGTAATACCTCCTTTCTTAGGGACACTATGAACAGGACTTGCCCATCTACTATCAGCTATAGGATAGATTATACCTGCTTCCAGAAGTTTTAATATTTCCGTTCTTACCACCTCTTTCATCTTCGGATTTAACCGATGTTGATGATCAACAACGGGTTTAGCATCAGGTTCCATATTAATTTTGTGCTGACATAGAGTGGGACTAATGCCCTTTAAATCATCAAGAGTATATCCAATAGCAGCCCGGTGCTTCCTTAGAACTTTCACAAGTCTTTCTTCTTCATGTTCTGAAAGGTTAGCACTGATAATAATAGGATATCTCTTCTTTTCATCTAGATAAGCATATTTCAAAGTGCCTGGCAATTGTTTTAATTCAAACACGGATCACCATTAGGTGGAGGAGGCCCTCCTAGAGTTTCAATAGGCAAATTGTGTTTAAGTAGAGGACGTTGTTCAAAGAAAATCTTATCTATTTCATTTCTTTCATGCATATGTAAATCATTTTCATGGTCTAGCAAATATTGTTCTAAAGGATCAGTAGGTGGCACAACAATAGAAGCAAGACCAATTAATTCATCCTTACTAGGCAATTATTGTTCATGAAGATTGCTACTAAACTTGGAAAAATTGAATTCATGAGACTCATCACCAAAGCTAACACCAACAGTTTGTTTCTTACAATCTATCTTAGCATTAACTGTGTTCAAGAAAGGTCTACCAAAGATAATGGGACAAAAGTCATCTTGTGGGGAACCAAGAACAAGAAAATTAGTAGGGTATTTTATTTTCCCACACAAGACTTCAACATCTCTAACAATCCCAATTGGTGATATGGTGTCTCTATTAGCAAGTTTAGTAGTAACATCTATTTCTTCTATCTCAGCAGGTGTTATGTCTTTCATAATTTCTTGATATAAAGTGTAAGGAGAAGCACTCACACTAGCACCCATGTCACATAAACCATGATAACAATGATTTCCTATTTTACCTGAAATAACAGGCATGCCAACAACAGGTCTATGTTTATCTTTTCTATCAGGTTTAGCAATTCTAGCAGCTTCTTCATAGAAGTAAATAACATGCCCATCAATATCTTCTTCCAAGAGATCTTTAACCATAGCAATGCTAGGTTCTACTTTAATTTTTTCATCAGGTTTAGGTGTTCTAATATAGCTTTTGTTAACCATAGTTGAAACTCTAGCATGTTCCTTTATCCTAACAGGGAAATGTGGTTTCTCAATATAAGCAGAAGGAACAACTGGATCAACATTATAAAGTATAGTTTCTTCTTTAACTGGTACCAGTTCTTTAATTTCTTCTTTAATAGGTGGGTGATATTTAAACCACTTCTCTTTAGGAAGTTCAACATGAGTAGCAAATGATTCAGAAAAGGAGGCTACTATCTAAGAGTCAAGTCCATATTTAGTGCTAAACTTTTGAAAAGGATCGGTATTCATAAAAGATTTAACACAACCATACTTAAGTTTAATACCTGACTCTTTACCTTCGTCGAGTTCCCAATCTTCAGAGTTGCGTTTAATTCTTTCTAAAAGATCCCACCGGAATTCAATAGTCTTCTTCGTAAAAGAACCAGCACAAGAAGTATCAAGCATGGTTTGATCATTACGAGAAAGCCGAGCATAAAAATTATGGATAATAATTTCTCTTGAGAGCTCATGATTGGGGCATGAATATAAAATTGACTTAAGCCTCCCCTAAGCTAGAGCGATACTTTCTCCTTCACGATGCCAAAAATTATATATATAATTCCGATGACGATGAACTAGATGCATAGGATAAATTTTTTGGTGGAACTCCAATTTCAAATGGTTCCAATTCCATGACCAATATCATCGCATAGCCTATACCATGCCAATGCTTTTTCCCTTCAAAGATAAAGGGAAAACCTTTTTCATCACCTCATCTCTGGGTAAACCTGCAAGCTTAAACAATCCACAAATTTGTTCTACATATATCAAGTGCATATCAGGATGTTCTATTCCATCTCCTGCATAAGGATTAGTTAGCAGTTGTTCTATCATACCCGAAGGAATTTCATATTCAATATTTTCAGTAGCTGCAGTATGTCGAGGGGTAACTAATTGTGGTTCCGGATGAGGTGAATATACCCCGAAGGAATTTCATATTCAATATTTTCAGTAGGTGCAGTAAGGTAATGTCTGCAAGTGCTGAAATTGTAAGTAGCGAGTAGTTTGATAGCAAGATAATTTTTAACGAGCAAGTAACGATAATAGTAACAAGTATGCAGCAAGGTGGCCCAATCCTTTTTAGGCAAAGGGCAGGCCAAAACAGTCTCTTATGATAAGCAAAGCGTTCTTGAGGGTACACGGGAATTTCATCAAGTCACTTTCATCATGTTGGTTTGATTTGTGTTCGCTACTTTGATAATTTGATATGTGGGTGGACCGGTGCTTAGGTGTTGTTCTTACTTGAAAAAACCTCCTACTTATGATTAACCCTCCCGCAAGCATCCGCAACTACGAGAAAAATATTAAGAATAAATTCTAACCATAGCATTAAACTCTAGGATCCAATCGGTCCCTTACGGAATAGCGCATAAACTGGGGTTTAAGCTTCTGTCACTCTCCCAACCCACCATCTAATTGCTACTCCACAATGCATTCCCTTAGGCCAAAAATATGGTGAAGTGTCATGTAGTCGACGTTCACATGACACCACTAAGGGAATAACAACATACATACTATCAAAATATCGAACACATATCAAGTTCACATGATTACTTGCGACATGATTTCTCCCGTGACCTCAAGAACAAAAGTAACTACTCACAAATAATAAACATGCTCATGATCATAGGAGTATTAAATAGCATATTGGATCTGAACATATAATCTTCCACCAAATAAACCATATAGTAATCAACTACAAGATGTAATAAACACTACTAGTCACCCACAAGCACCAATCTATAGTTCTGGTAACAAGATTGAAGACATGGGATGAACTAGGGTTTGAGATGAGATGGTGTTGTTGAAGTGTTGATGGAGATTGCCCTCCCCAAGATGGGAGAGTTGTTGGTGATGATGATGACGATGATTTCCCCCTCCGGGAGGGAAGTTCCCCTGGCGGAATCGCTCCACCGGAGGGCAAAAGTGCTCCTGTCCAAGTTCCGCCTTGAGAAGGCGGCGCTCCATCCCAAAAGCCTTCTCTTTATTTTTTCTAGGTCAAAATGACTTATATACCAGAAGATGGGCACTGGAGTGGGCCGAGGAGGTCACAACCCACCAGGGCGCGCCAGGGGGCCCTGGCGCGCCCAGGTGGGTTGTGCCCACCTGGTGGCCCCCTCTGGTAGTTATTGGATCCAATATTGCTTAAATATTCCATAAAAATCCCCGTCAAGTTTCAGTTCATTTGGAGTTGTGCAGAATAGGTAGCCTGACGTAGTTTTTTTAGGTCCAGATTTCCATCTGCTGGAATTCTCCCTCTTTGTGTGTACCTTGTAAATAATGAGAGAAAAGGCATTAGTATTACTCCAAAAAGCATTATTATGGATAAAAACATTATAAATAACAGTAAGAAAACATGATGCAAAATGGACGTATCACACATGGCATGCATGCAACTCATTGAAAGTTGTTCCATGTTCCCAAGCGCGCCTGGTTTGTCGGGTGGTCGTTTCGACTTCTCCGTTATCCAGGCAAAAGAGATATGGCATTAAAACAGTTTAAAATGTGTGTCTCTGTATCTTCAGCTGACAAGGACGTAGTGAAGACATTCGATAGGTATCAACATAATGCATATGATTGGATAGATAGAATTTGAGGAAGAAGCACAGAAGGGGTTAGGGTCCGATCACATTCACTTAGTTCAGAAAATGGCAAGTTTGAAGACATAGCTATAAGTGAATGTTGTAGAGGACAGAGCACACACACACACACACACATATATATATTTCAGTAAAGACCAAATCAACATTGCGAAGATAAACCTTGAAGTCAAATCAATGTTGAAGACAAACCTAATATGAAGATAATGCAATCATGACGCCACATGCAAATCTTCGAGAAAGTTTTGTGGTGGTGTTACCCACCGTATAGCAAGTATTAGACCCAGACACGGCGCACAATTATCGTGGCGCTCCGAAGTCAAATTCTGTGTTAATGTATTCACACTTAGAGGGTAAGTCTTCATTGATTGAAGATATACGTTACTTCGTGTATTGCACATCTAAGTCATCAACATGCATAGGTGTTAGGATGTGTGTCCAATCACAGGACATTCGAGGATTCTAAGACATTTAGCTCACACCGCAGCTTGCAAAACCTTTTCTCATCCAAGGGCTTTGTGAAGATATCTGCCAATTGCTCTTCAGTGTTGACATGAATGATATCAATCTCTTCTTTCATGACATGATCTGTGAGATTGTGATGATGGATCTGAATGTACTTTGTCTTCAAGTGTTGAACTAGGTTGTTGGCAATCTTGATGGCGCTTTCATTGTCGCAGTAGAGTGGCACATGCTTCAGGTGGATGCCATAGTCCTTGAGAGTTTGCTTCATCCATAGAAGCTGAGTGCAGCAAGATCCAGTAGCAATGTATTCGGATTCAGCAGTGGAGTGATACACAGTTCTACTTCTTTGAAGACCAACAGACAAGAGATCTTTTAAGAAAGCGACATGTGCCTGATGTGGACTTGTGATCAACCTTGTCACCAGCATAATCAGCATCTGAGAATCCAACTAGATCAAACTCTGAGCCCTTTGGATACCATAATCCTAGTGTTGGGGTGTGAGCCAAATATCGAAGAATTCGCTTCACAGCTAAGTGATGCGATTCCTTTGGTGCCGCTTGGAATTGGGCACACATGCAAACCCTAAGCATTATATCAGGCCTAGATGCACATAAGTAGAGTAAAGAACCAATGATGGAGCGGTATTCCTTTTGATCGAACTCTTTACCATTGTCGTCGGGGCCCAATTGGCCTTTGGTTGAGATTGGCGTCGTGTACCCTTTGCAGTCTTGCATTCCAAACTTCTTCAGGCAATCTTTGAGGTATTTCTCTTGTGATATGAAGATGCCATTTCTCTGCTGACGGATTTGAAGACCAAGGAAGAACTTTAGCTCACCCATCATGCATGGACATCTGATATTGCTCTTGCATCATATGCCCAAATTCATCACTGGATCTCTTGTCACTACAGCCGAAGATGATGTCGTCCACGTAGATTTGACATACGAACAGTTCACCATCATATGTCTTCGTGAAGAGAGTGGGATCTAGAGAACCAGGTTTGAAGCCTTTGCTCTTCAGGAAGTCTTTGAGTGTGTCATACCAAGCGCGCGGTGCTTGTTTGAGGCCATACATTGCCTTGTTGAGCTTGTATACCATTTCCGGACACTTTGGTTGTTCAAAACCAGGTGGTTGTGCAACATGCACTTCTTCTTCAATTTTGCCGTTGAGAAAGGCACTCTTTACATCCATTCGGTACAGAAGAATGTTGTTGTGGTTGACATAGGCTAGCAGTATGCGAATGGCTTCCAGCCTAGCCACAGGAGCAAAATTTTCATCGAAGTCAATCCCTTCAATTTGCATGTAACCTTGAGCAATGAGACGAGCCTTGTTTCTGACAACTTGACCATGTTCATCTTGTTTGTTGCGATATATCCATTTGGTGCCGATGATATTGTGCTTGCGAGGATCAGGACACTTTACTAGCTCCCATACATTGTTCAGCTCAAACTATTGAAGCTCTTCTTGCATAGCTTGAATCCATTCAGGTTCCATGAAAGCTTCATCAACTTTCTTGGGTTCAGATATAGAGACAAATGCAAAGTGCCCCCAGAAATTTGCTAGCTATGTTGCTCTTGAATGAGTGAGTGGACCAGGTGCATTGATGCTATCGATTATCTTCTCAACCTGGACATCATTTGCAACGCGAGGATGTACTAGACGAAGATTTTGCCCTTGCTGATCATTATCTTCATCTTCAGCATTGGCTTCAGGCTGAGTAGTGTCTTCATGCTTATTAGGTGCAGAAATGATGATTTCCTGTTCAGCCTGTTCCTCTGAAGTATGATTTCTCCAGTACCCATAAGCTTGATAGACTCACTTGGTGTAGCTTCATGTAGCACATTTGGCAGGTGCTCTCTTTGCAAGCTGTTAGTCACATCGAACCGCACATCCACAGTTTCAACCACTTTGTAGTGAAAGAGGTTGAAGACTCTGTAGGAGTGCGAATCCATTATGTAGCCAAGCATAAATCCTTCATGTGCTTTCGATGCAAGTTTTGAAGTGTGATGCGGATCCTTGATCCAGCACCTAGTACCAAAGACTCTGAAGTAGCTAACATTTGGCTTCTTACCATTCATGAGCTCATATGATGTCTTCTTCGGGAACTTGTGAAGATAAACACAGTTGATGATGTGGCATGCTGTATCAATGGCTTCAGGCTAGAATTTCCTTGGAGTCTTGTACGCATCAAGCATCGTTCGTGCCATCTCAATGAGGGTTCGGTTCTTGCGCTCCACGATGCCATTTTCGCTGAGGTGTGTATGGAGCAGAGAACTCATGTCTGATGCCCAATGTATCAAGATAAGTGTCTAGGCCGGTGTTCTTGAATTCTGTGCCATTGTCACTTCTGATGTGCTTGATCTTGATGCCATAATTGGTCATGGCGTGATTGGCAAATCGTCTGAAGACATCCTGCACTTGAGTCTTGTAGAGAATTATGTGCACCCATGTATATCTTGAGTAATCATCAACAATGACGAAACCATAGAGGCATGTAGTGGTAGTAAGGGGTAGAGTAGTGAGTAGGGCCAAATAAATCCATGTGAAGCAGGTCGAAGGGACGTGTCGTCGTCATGATTATCTTCGAGGGATGCTTGGACCTAGTCATCTTTCTGGCTTCACAGGCACCACATAGATGATCCTTCTTGAACTTGACGCCCTGGATGCCTATGACATGCTTCTTCTTCATGAGAGTGTGCAAGTTCCTCATGCCTGCATGCCCAAGCCTCCGATGCCAGAGGCAGCACTCTGAAGCTTTTGCTGGAAG
The DNA here is from genome assembly GCF_002575655.3 of Aegilops tauschii subsp. strangulata. NCBI lineage: Eukaryota > Viridiplantae > Streptophyta > Magnoliopsida > Poales > Poaceae > Aegilops > Aegilops tauschii. The sequence goes on along the minus strand of NC_053041.3, from coordinate 434,430,899 downwards.
ACATACGGCCAGCTGTGGTCCTGCAGAGAAATCAACCATATACAGATCGTCTTTCCGATATCCTTAGAAGGCTAGAGATTTGTCAGATTCCATAAGCACAAGGCAATGATATTTTTCAAATATCACAATCATGTTCAGATCACAAAGCATTGAGACAAAAATTAAGTTGAAACTAAGGGATTCAACAAGCATCACTTTATCCATGTGCTGATCCTTTGAGATTGCAACTCTACCTAGGCCCAATACCTTTCTTTTCCCAGTGTCAGCAAATGTGATGTGACTTTTGTCAGATGGACGTAGGGTTGAATCCATAAGAAGACTTTGACCACCAGTCATGTGGTTAGTGCATCCACTGTCCATAATCCACTCAGTAGCCTTCGGAGTCGTACCCTACAGTGTAGTTAGTGGGATAGGCTTCACCCAGAGTATTGTGAAGCATAAACATTTGACGAAAAAGCATACTATTAAAGTTCAGATCCTTGTTAGGGTAGATACGATGATTGTCAAGAAATCCTGGGACGAAATACATAATAAGACCATTTTGGCACTTTATCTTGCATCCCACAAGATGTTTTAGGTCCCCAGCATTAGTGCCTGAAGCTTTTGATTTCCGGCTGGAGACCTCTCCCTCCAAAAGAGAGTTAATTCTTCTTAACCACCCACATCTTTAGGGGTGGCTTAGAAGCAATGAGTCTAAGTGCAGCATCTGAGAACTTTGGCTTTGGAGCCCTAGCAAATAGTCTTGCAGGAGGTGAATAATACTCAAAAGAATAAGCAGAAAAGTTCTTGGTTTTATGAACATAGCGGTTTGATGAAACACTCTCATATTCATAAGTCTGAGTATGGTTTCCTTACAAAACATTGGCGTTAGGGTGACTCTGGTGGGTCCTCTGTCTGTATGAAGCCTTTGGACCATATGAAGCCTTTGGTCTGGGGTTTGTCTTCTTCCTAGGTGGTGTCATGATGACATTCACGGGAAGCTTCTCAAGACAACTTTTGGGCACCTAGTTCTTCTTCAGGAGTGGTCCATTTCTGCAGTTAGTACCAATATACCTGGCAAACACTTCACCATTCTGATTCTTGAACAGCTTATAATTTGCATCAATGGATTCATCAATGATAATGGGGTTAGCACAAGTGAAGCCAGATAAGGTAGATGGATCCACTGAAGGTCCGTTTTGCAGCAACCCATGTGGTTTTTGGGTACTGCTCAGGCTTCCAGTAAGAACCATCAACATTCATTTTCCTCTCGAACCGAACACCCTCTTTCCAAGGGTTTCAGTTCAGAATCTGTTTCTTGTGGACATCACATAGTGTCTGATGCCCTTTGAGGCTTTTGTACATGCCTGTTTCAATCAATGTCTTCAACCTAGCATTCTCATCAGCAATAGTAGTGGTATCCTCAGAAGAGGAGTTAGTTACCACATCAGCAGTTGAAGATATTGCAACAGTAACAATAGTAGAACATTCAGCAACAGAGACAGCATTATCACGCTCAAGACATTTTAAACATGGTGGCTCAAAGTCTTCCTGAGCGGAACTGATCTATTGAGTGCGAAGTGAATCGTTCTCCTTTTGAAGATCTACATGAGACGCTCTCAGATTGTCAAGTTCTTGCTTCCTCTGAAGATAATATAGGAAAGCTTCTCATGAGTAGCTGAGAGTGTTTCATGACGAATTTCAAGTTCCTCGTACTTAACGTGAAGATTTTTTTGTCTTCAACTAAGGACTGAGTTCGATTCATTTCGTCCAACAGGTCATCGCTTTTGTCTAGCAACTTTTGAATATGTTCCATGGCAGTTTGTTGTTCAGTTGCAATTTTAGCAAGTGTCTTGTAGCTAGGTTTGGATTCACATTTAGAGTCATCTTCACTGGATGTTTGAAAGTATGCATCGCATGAGTTTACCTTGGCACCACGTGCCATGAAGCAGTAGGTCGGAGCAGAGTCATCCTCATCATCGGCTTCAGCGTCGGCGACGTGACCATTGTCTTCGATGTTGAAGATGGACTTGGCAACGAATGCCGAAACTAGAGCCAGGCTTGCCACGCCTGAATTAGACTCCTCCTCAGACTCCACCTCCGCCTCCTCAGAAGCAGACTCCTCCTCTGAATCCATCTCCTTGCCAACAAAAGCACGAGCCTTGCTGGATGAGCTCTTCTTGTGAGACGAAGACTTTGATGAAGACTTTGAGGATTTCTTCTTCTTATTGTTGTCAGAATCATATTCCTTGCTCTTCTTCCTCTTCTTCTTCTTCTCCTTAGATTCCTTGTCCAATTGCGGAGACTCAGAGATGTAGTGGCCTGGCTTCTTGCATTTGTGGCATGTTCTGTTCTTGTGGTCACGAGTGGAAGCCTCATCATTTCTTGAGCTGGATCTTGAAGACTTTCCGAAGCGATTCTTTTTGGAGAACTTCTGGAACTTCTTCACGATCATAGCTAGCTCCTTTCCAATGTCTTCAGGATCCTCAGAACTGCAGTCAGATTCTTCTTCAGATGAGGAAATAGCCTTTGCCTTCAAAGCACGGGTTCGGCCATAGTGGGGGCCATAGATGTCTCTTTTCTCAGATAGCTGGAACTCATGTGTGTTGAGCCTCTCAAGTATGTCAGACGGATCGAGATCTTTGAAGTTAGGACGTTCTTGTATCATCAAGGACCGGGTGGCAAATGAGCTGTCAAGTGAACTCAGGAGCTTCTTGACGATTTCATGCTTGGTGATCTCAGTGGTGCCAAGAGCGCGAAGCTCATTTGTGATATCAGTGAGGCGATCAAATGTGAGCTGGACGTTCTCATTGTCATTTCTCTTGAAGCGGTTGAAGAGGTTGCGAAGAACATCAATACTTGAGTCTCTCTGAGTTGAGATGCCTTCGTTGACCTTGGACAGCCAGTCCCAGACTAGCTTCGCAGTTTCCAGTGCACTCACACGGCCATACTCCCTTCGGTCAGATGACCACAGATGATGTTCTTGGCGGTCTAGTCCAGTTGAGCGAACCTCTTGACATCAGCAGCGGTGACACCTTCACCGACCTTGGGAACGCCTGTCTTGACGACATACTAGAGGTCAACGTCAACGCATCTTATTCTTCCAGTAGAGGTAATCAGTGCCATCGAAGACTGGGCACGCAACGGAGACCTTGATTATCCCTGCAGTCGACATAGCTAAAACTCCAGGGGGTTAAACCGAATCACGCAGAACAAGGGAGCACCTTGCTCTGATACCAATTGAAAGTGCTAGTTATCGACTAGAGGGGGGTGAATAGGTAATTTTTATGAAAGTCTTCAAATCACGAGATCTTGGAAGACAAACCGATGAAATAAACCTATTGATATGCAGCGGAAGATAGACTACACTAGACAAGCCATAGTCAAGTAAGCAATGTAGTGAAAGTATGAAGACTATCAGCAGCTAGGTAGTATGGATCAGGATGGAAGATAGTATGAAGCCAAACGGTAAATACTCTTCACAAAGTGAAGTCAATCAGATCAGACAAACAAGCAATGACTTCATGAAGACAAACTGAGAAGTAAAGGGAAGTGGGGATAGAACCAGTTACTTGGTGAAGACAAGGATTTGGTAGACCAGTTCCAGTTGCTGTGACAACTGTACGTATGGTTAGGGAGGCTGAGATTTAACTCAAAAGACCGTGTCTTCACCTTATTCCCCTTGAGCTAAGGACACCTAGTCCTCGCTCAATCACTCTGGTAAGTCTTCAAGGTAGACTTCCAAACCTTCACAGACTTCGTTCACCGGTGATCCACAATGACTCTTGGATGCTCAGAACGCGGCGCCTAACCGGCTGGAGGATTCACAGTCCTCAAGTGTAACAAGTCCTCAGGTCACGCGGACAGAAAGACTTCAGTGATGCCTAACACTCTTTGGCTTTGGGTGTTTTGGGCTTTGTCCTTGCAAGGATCTCTCTCTCAAATGCTTCGGAGGTGGGTTGCACTCAAACGACAAAAGCCGTGCACTAACTCTAAGCAGCCACGAATTTATGGTGTAGGGGGTGGGCTATTTATAGCCAGGAGGCAACCCGACCTGATATGTCCGAAATGACCCTGGGTCACTATGGAACCGACACGTGTCCAACGGTCGGATTTCAAACACATGCGACAGCTTTACTTGGGCTACAAGCAAAGCTGACTCATCCAGCTCTGGATAAGATTTGCTCTCATTGTCTTTGCTCGAAAACATAGGATTTTGGTTGAGCATCACATCAGTCACTCTGACTTTGTTCACTTGGACCCCTCTTAACAGTACGGTGGTTCCTATGACTCACCAAAGAAGAAAAGGAACCTACGAAACAACTATGTCTTCGCACTCCATAGTCTTCAAGTGAATGTCTTCACATGTCATCATCTTCATTGTGAATGTCTTCACGAACCACCATTGTCTTCAATGTGTTCATATATTTTTAGGGGTCATCTCTGGTAGGTAAACCGAATCAATAAGGGACTACTACCTGTGTTATTCTGCAATTCTCACAAACACATTAGTCCCTCAACCAAGTTTGTCGTCAATACTCCAAAACCAACTAGGGGTGGCACTAGATGCACTTACAAGCGTAATATCGAAAGCATATATGAAGTTGGCACCTCACCTATAGCCAGCCTAGTAGCCCACATGTACAATAGGTATTCACACTAGCATAAGTACCATTATAATAAGTGTACCGCCCTTTCCTTTTCAACTCGTGAAGTGTAACACTTGATTAAGTAGCCAGAAGATGTGTGTTTCATATGTTTGTATGGCTTTGAGGTGTGCTAATTGAGGTGTCCGATTGGTTGAAGGAATAATTGAGGTGTGCCCGGTCTGTGCCCGCATTTACGTGTCCAACTTACCATGTTCCGGCTGTAGTAACTATACTACTCTCTATGTATCTTACTCCGTGACCAAGGCGGAGGGAAAAAATGAGAGAACTTAATGTTTATTTGTTAATTAATATCATTGCATGCAATGAACTGACCACTCCATGTCGTGTTCGGTAGTCTCAAGTCATTAAGAACATAAACGCCTCATGTGTCTTATTGGTTGATTCCATTATTCATGTCAAAACACAAGAAACGAAGTGGGATTTAATGCATCACGCCTAAGTGTTTTGGGATTAAATTGGATTTTGTAAGATAACTAATGCATCGATACGGAGGGAGTATGTAAGTTGCTTGGAAAAACAGTAGTTACCTAGGTAGGTTTTGTGAGCCGTCCAAATATAATCATGCGGCTTTGCTTCTTTATCATTCCTCTCCAACCCTCTTCTCCGTCGATCATGCCACCCTCCAATCGACTCCATCCTCCCGCATGCCTCATCTGAACAATCCGCCGAGCATCATTCGCATGTGGGCCTAGACCTTGTATTTACAAAGTTGTAATTTGTCTGGCATACATACATACAAATAGTTCATTTAAAGTTTAGCTTTGCCTCGACTACGTGCCGCTTCCCATCTTAGTGGTGACAACCCCTTTGGTTCATGACCTGACACATCTTGACGAGATCGATAGATGTTGAGAGATCGAGTGCGTGTCGTGCAAGTAAATAAAGGTTTGGTCTGTTTCTATGATAGAAATGAATCATGTGGGGTGAAGATAAGGGGGGTGTTTGTGAGTGCACAAGTCGATCATGTACCAACTAGCTAGGGGTCGATTGAAAAAGGACTAGGGTGGGTCCAGAGGTTGATCGATCTGGAGAGGGGCGGAGAGAAATATGAATGTATGCTTAAAAAGATAGATGAAAGGCTTGGTTAGAATTAATGCATGTTAGGGTGACCTAGGCGTGTGTCAAAGAGCGACCTGACGAGCGAGATACAATCCCGATACCTTGAGAGCTCGATTATGTGTGACATGCACAAAGAGGAAGAGAGGTGGTGCGTGTGTGTGAGCACGTGCGAGAGAGAGAGAGAAAGAGAGAGAGAGAGAGAGAGAGAGAGAGAGAGAGAGAGAGAGAGGGAGAGAGACCCCAAGATGAAACTGGGAGAGAACAAGTGGGTGTGTGATACACAGACATGGTGCGTCAAAGAAAAATATGTGACAACACTCTATGTTGGGTGTGTGATACATATTATGCATAAGAAAACATATGGCATTTGAATCCAACCTAAAAAAGATACAAATATTAGAATACAACCTAAAGTGGATTCAAATATTTGAACCAGTGATCATAGCATCTGCAAATCATATGTAGAGGGCATTCAATGTTCATTTTGCTTTTCAACGTACAATATACTCCCTCCGGTCCTTTTTAGTCTACATATAAGTTTTGTGTGAAGTCAAAGTATCTCTACTATGATCAAACTTACAGAAAAAGTATCAACATTCAACAACGCCCAATCAATATTGTTATATTCGTACGTACTCCTAGATTTGAATTCAAATAGAAAATGGTTTCCAACATGTATTCAAACACGTGAATGCTTGTTCTCGCGCATGCGCTTTTCTCCACGTCTAGCAAATCCAATAGTAGTATTTTCTTAAGCTCCTAGTCCAATAGTAGTAGGAGTAGTAGTAGTAGTGGAGTACTGACAACATCTGCACTAGAGTAACACACGGCCCACCTCACACTCTCAACAAATTTCTTGGAATCCGTGCTACAATCTCCCCATCCAGCCATCCCCGTCTCTCTTCTAAATTTAGCCGACGTGGGCCGGGGAGGGGGAGGGACGTCCGAGAGGGAGACGTAGGCAGAAAGTTTGCCTACCGTCGGTTTGCTTTCAAGGGTGGTCCCACAAGCGAGCGAAAATGCAAGACGAAGCGTGTTCCATTCTGCGACGTGCATAGTCCATCGTGCCGGGTTGCAACGCGAATGCAACAAGAGTGATGTACACCATCTGTTCCTTATTAACTTGCATACTTTGAGTACTGCTCTTGCATACGTAACACTTGGTTTTGCTATTTCGAGTGATCCATCGATACAAATCCCACACACACACATCTAAAATAACAAATCCCATCTCAAAAAAATCCCATGTCCAAAAAAAACAAATCCCACAGACCGACCGGTGGGGAGGTCCGGACGTCTGCCACGTGAAACTCTGAAACTTTGGTGCCATCCCACCCCACAACTATCCACGCTCCAGCTGTCCGGCTTTGCAAACTCTGCATAGTCAAAACTAATTGACCGGTCATCACCGATACCACTATTCACATCGAAGCCTTTGCTACTCGGCCTACACCAGCTACTTGCCGGCTGGTCACCACTGCCCCAAAACCACACCTACTATCCGGCCCATTCTCCGACCTTTCGATCCCCTAGCCTGCATCAATCGTCCCCTAGTTCACCGGAAAGCCATGGTGCGCAGCAAGATCATGTACTACAAGATGTTGATGACAGAGCGCCGGGCAGAATCGCGGCGGCGGTCGGTGCCATAGACCTCCGTTCCTAAGCTCGCTTTGTGGCGGGCCAATCCCCGAGTCCTCTGGAGCCGAGCTCCGAGGAGGAGGAAGCCGATCCAATGTTCATGGCGGAGGTCCCGGCACAGAAGGCCCCCAATGTGGATGAGAAGATGGACGTCGACTTCGTGCCGGTGTCACTACAAAAAAATACACTTCCGTGATGATACGTGTTTGTCACAGTAGGTCACGTTTTTTGTCATGCATGTACATCCATGACAAATTTATGACAGAATCAAGATAGTCATACCTGTGCTGTCGTAGAAGTGTTCCATGACATTACCAAAATTATCATCACGGAAGTGTCCACTTCCATGATGATAAATCGCGCGTCACAGAAGTGCTTTCGTCAAGGCTGACCGACACGTGGCATCCACCGTAACGGAACGTCGTTAAGCTATCGGGTCCGGTTTTGGATCCGATAACCCGTTATCAGCCCCGACCAATGGGGATTTTCCACGTGTAAAATCATCATTGGCTGGAGGAAACACGTGTCGGCTCACCGTTGGGACAGATGTCATCCACTCATTGGACCCAAAGCGCCTATGATACGTCGACATGTGGCACGGCCCAACAGAGGCCCATTCATGTGAAAAGGCCGGCCCATTTGACTTGGTCAAAAGGTGGCGGGCCGGCCCACGGCAAGCCTGTTAACGACCTGTTCGCATATAGCCCATTTACAGCCCGCTAACCCAGGGCCCGTTTACGGCCTATCGGAATTAGGCCCAGTAGCGTCATCTGGGCCGTCCAATATAATTCTAGCCCGTTTTAACTTTCGGCCCATGACGTCTTTTGGCCCATATGAGGCCCTTAGTAACCCTCGGCCCGTTAACAGCCCGTGGTAAAACTGGGCCGTGATGAATAGTGTATCACTTTATACCCATTAACGGCCCATTATACCGTTGGGCCGTTTCCAGCCCATGTTATGTTTCGGCCTTATCAGGGCCCATTTATTCTTGGGCTCATTTCCAGCATTCGTTTACTTACAGCCAGTTACAGGCCTTTTCTGCTTGTGGGCCAAATTCAGCCCGTGGATACAGTCGGCCTGCTTGTGGCCCGTTAATCTGTTGGGCCATTTTCATAGCATCATCAAATACGGCCGTTTAACGGCCCGTTATGGTCAGCCCATAAAACGTACGATTTCCACTCTAGCCCGTTTACGGCCCCTTATACGGCACGTACAAGGCCCATAGATGAGACGGCCCGTAGAAGGCCCATTGACCAGACGGCCCACAGAAGGCCCATTGACCCGACGGCCCATAGAAGGGCCACGGATCCGCTGGCCCATGGAAGGCCCATGGATCTGACAGCCGATAGAAGGCCCACGAATCCGACGGCCACAGAAGGCCAGGGATCGTCCGTCCCGTAGATGGCCCATGGAACGTACGGCATGTGGAGGGCCATGGTCACTACAACGTTTGGGCGAGTTGGCCCCCGTTTGAACGATATAGCATATTCAAAGGATTATCCTACTCTATACTATCACCTCTAAAAAACATACACTATACAATAAAGAGACTAAGGCATAGAAACGTAGAATAATCCTACACTATACAATAAAGAAATTAGAGCCGATTATACCCATTGGGCATTATGGTTCGGCACCAGTGATAATAAAGCATACACAAACAGCAAATTACGTACACCGGGCAAATACAACTCATACATCATGGATGCGCATCAACATAACTTACCATTTGAACTATAATCTCTTCAGAAAATAGGATTGGCCAGATTTAGATAGCAGAAATTTCAGTCTGCAGAATCTCCAATTTCTTCGTTGTTACCTCAGTGTCTTGTTTCATTTTTTTGACTCCTGCATCTAATACCTGCATGTCTAGTCTCAACTTGTTGGTTGTACGTTCAGAATCATGTACACGTTGTCTTGTCACCTCTAGTTGATGCTCGAGAACATCAGCACATTCCAATTCCAATCCATAATCATTCGATAACGGCCATGCTGCACTGCTCGCAGATCTTTGTGTTGATGTCACTTCATCCTGAAATGTTTTTGTAAGTACACATGACTAGGGCAGAAATATAGTTACAACAGTGAAGCGAGAAAGACAGACTATTTTGTACATGGCAAAACAGGACTAACAATAATGTTACACATCATGAAGCATAAGCAGGTGATATTTTAAAAATTATAAAAATGGTAGTCTGTGCAGCCTGCATACAGAAATCTCTCTTAGCTCACCAGAGGAGCATGATGTTGGGGCCCAATCCAAAACACAGACAAGTTACAAATTTAGATAGCACGTTGCGTAGAAGTAAGCAAGCAGTTGGCCATTCTGTAGCTCAATTAAAGTCTTAGGGAGCATAATGAACAGCAGAGGATTTCATACAAACATACTACAGCAAGCAAAACTATGCAATCATTAGCCTAGTATAAACTAGATTGTGAGCCTCATTCAATAATAGTTGGTTAATAGACTTCAAAGCTTCAGGCACACTTCAGCAGAGTAATTAAATGGTAAGACCTTTAATTATGTCAACTAATAGTTATACAAGTACCCAACATCATGCATCATTCTTTGGGCATCTCATTAACTGAGGACAAATAAAGCAATTGAAAAGAGCAAATTAACTATGCCTGAAACAAACAAGGAATTGAACTGTTGAGTTGGATACAGTGACTTACCTTAACAGGTTGAAGAGGCTCAGCGTAGCTCCTACTCTTGCAAGGCTCCTTCCTAACATCTTGTACTTGGAAATCCTCAATCTTATCTTCATTGCACCCCCTCTGCAAGGTGACACAAACTAGTTACTCGTCTCCTTGGAAGATAAATATGCATACTTTCCAGTCTGTGAACACAAAAGGATGAGATTATAACAAAACAACACCACATAATGAAACATGCCGCATCTCTTGCACTTGCACACAATGAAATGAGCATTTACTATGTGTGAATTATGTAAAAACTAGGCATACCTTCGAACTGGATCTCCAGGTACTCTTGGAGAGCCTACGTTAGTGTACAGCCAAACCTTTATGTCACCTATGAGTCAGAAAAGGCCCCACTACAGCAACCCTTGGTGTTTAAATCGTTGACAAGCTCTGTTAGAGTGTTAGGTCAAGAACAGCAAGTAATCAAAGCAAACAGTCCTAGTATGGCTGGCTGATGCAAACAAGCAATTGAACAGATGTGTGAGCAAATCTTACATATCAAGAAAAGAAGCAAAGAAGGAGGCTTAAGGACCATCACTTGACTGACCAGATTTAAGGGGCATTTAAACATCATGTGCAACGTATGAACTAACATAAACATTGCATATTCCAGATTCTACAATGGAATGCACATGTATTAGGTTATGCCATGTATGATGATGCCTAAATGTACACTATAGCTCACAGGAGTGATTCATCATTGCACGCACAATTGAATTGCAGGTTAAGGGCCAGTTCTATTCCGCCTTTTCAGGGCTTATTGTCAAAATAAGCCATAAAAGATGTAAAGAAGTCATTTTTGAGTTATGGGCTTAGTCTTAACTAATTTCGCTTTGGAGGGGGGTGTTTCGGGTAGAACCTCACTAAAAATTGAAGGGAAGGGGAATAGTGAAATGACTCTGTTGTCTGCCTATATTACATTCAAAATGCAACTGGTGACGCCCGCGTCACACCTCACCCTGAAGTAAAAACAAACACGCGAGCGTTCATTGCCCTGCCCGCTTGCATGTCCTCTCCCCTTTCCCTCTCCCTCGATCCCCTGCCTGCAGCACTAGGGTGCCTCCAGCAAGACGTCGCCACTGGTCGCATCTGGCCTGGTCCTTGATGATGCTCTGTCCAGCTAGGCTACATGGCCGGCGGGTAGGGGCAAATCTCCCTGGCTACTCCTCCCTCTGGTGCCGCCCCTCATTCTCATGGTCTCAAGCAGCTGCTCCATTGTGGTTCGTCCAACGCACTACTCCGGCAGGCGCTGCACAACTACGGCTGATGCCACACTGCGTTAGAAGGCACCTTATTCCCCCTCCCACCTCCAAGGCCGTGGCCTTGAGGTGCTGTTGAAGGATGAGCTCATCCAACAAGGTGACGATCTCCTCTGATTTTTTACCAAATTTTCATTCTGATCCACTATACGATGAATTGCTATGAGCTGCTTCTGCTGCTATATGATGCATTGCTATGAGCTGCTCCTGCTGCTGCTATATGATGAATTGCTATGAGCTGCTGCTGCTATATGATGAATTGCTATGAGCTGCTGCTGCTGCTATATGATGAATTGCTATGAGCTGCTACTGCTGCTATATGATGAGTTGCTATAAGCTGCTCCTGCTGCTGCTGTATGATGAATTGCTATGAGGTGCTCCTGCTGATGCTATATGATGAATTGCTATGAGTTGCTCCTGCTGCTGCTATATGATGAATTGCTATGAGTTGCTCCTGCTGCTGCTATATGATGAATTGCTATGAGCTGCTCCTTCTGCTGCTATATGATGAATTGCTATGAGCTGCTGCTGGTATATGATGAATTGCACACTGCTACTGCTATTGTATGATGAGTTGCCATGAGCTGCTGCTGCTATATGATGCTTTCAGGTGGTGCTGCTATATGATAATAACCAGCCACTTGGACCATCGAATTTCAATAAATAATTGTTCTTCATTTAAATGTGGGTCATGTGTTTTTCATTTAAATTAGGCAATGGGATCTCTATGGAAAACATTGACCAAAGTAGATTGTGCCAAGTAGATGGTATCTTTGTATTTGCATTTTGAGCAAATAGTGATGGTCTATTTTCCTATAATATTAATTACTGCACTGGGTTCAATTTGTGATGTTTGCAAGTCAAATTAATTTTCATATGGGCAGCAAAATGAAAAAATATAATGCAATCTAGACTTTTCACTTATCATACCAAAGATAAGCTGAAAACGCAATGAAAAGAACTGGTTGGATTATTACATGGAGCTTATATTCACAGGTGCTTATTTTCTTAGGATAACTCGTAATAACTGTCCCTAAGAAACTTGGCCAATAGAATTGACATACAAATAACATGTCACGATGATTGCAATGGAGGAGTGACGTACCATAGCACACTGTATAGGCTCACCACTGGCTCTCGTTTTTTTGCGATGTTCCATGAAATTGCCACATACATCTTGTACTTTTTCATTGTGTAACCCAATCTGCAAGTTGGCACGGCTAATTTCAGACATCTCGACATGATAATACATTGCATATCCCTTGCGCATATTTAAACCACCAATTAATGATTGTGTGCGTAGCATAAACTAGCCATGACTCTATGTGCTGGACTAGCAGGCACTCTAAGGGAGCCTAATGTAGTGTACTGGAATTCCTACATGCCACCTACGATTTTGTGTAATGTACTGCCTCTGTTCCTAAATATATGTCTATTTAGAGATTCCAGTATGGACCACATACAGATGTATATCGATGCATTTTCGAGTGTAGATTCACTCATTTTGCTCCATATGTAGCCTATATTGGAATCTCTAGAAAGACTTATATTTAGGAACAGAGGTACGAGGTAGTATCATGTATGACATCTACATATCTAATTTAGCAGCCAGTAGTAGAAATCATTGTCTGCACAAAGGGATTACTGGTCGAAAATCCTAGCAAAGCATGCTGGCAGGCACAGAACAATACAAGAGAGAGAGACACGCTTACAAGATCATAGTAATGCCTCGGTCCAGGATCTTGGTTGGCCAAGCTGTTAGATCCAGAAGAAACATCGTCCTTGTAGTTTTTGCCAACTGCATAACAGGTAAAAGCGACCTGTTAGTATATTTGAAGTACATCGAGCAGGTGATGCTGGACGGGTTTAAAGGTGACAAGTACCTAGGCCGTGGCGGGTGCTTGGCATCTTGCCAGACGGTGGGAATCAGGTTAGAAACGTCAAGGATGATGTCGCTGCGCTGGCTGTCGGGGTTCGGTAATGAGATCTAGAACTGTCCAATAGGGTGTTTGTGGAGCGGCTCCGGTAGGGTGGACTACGGTGTGGGCGAAGCGGATCTGTGGCCGTGGATGAGGGCGTAGGTGAAGCTGCTCCGGTGGTTGGGTTAAGGATGGTGTCGACGATGCGGATCTGCGGCTGTGGACGGGGCATCAGAAGCTGCTCCGGTAGGTTCGATGAGGGTGCGAGGAAGCGGATCTGAGGCCGTGGACTTGTGAGTTGGCAAAGCGGCCCAGGTAGGGTTGAAAATGGTATAGGCGAAGCTACTCCGGTGGGGTTGACGATGTTGTCAGCGAAGCGGCTCCGGTAGGGTTGAGGAAGGTGTTGGCGAAGAGGATCAGAGGCCGTCGACGGGGGCATCGGTGGGGTGGCTCCGGGGGGTGTGGACGAAGCGTCTCCGGTGGGGAGTACGAATGAGCTGCTGCAGATGCGCTGCGGTTGACGAGAGTACCGGCGAAGCAGATCCGGCGTCGTGGACAAGGCCGGCACTGAATGGGTTGTGCTACAGTGGTGGATGAGCAGTCTACTTGTTTCTAGGGGAGGTGGGCGGGGTAGATGCGGCCGCAGAAGCAGATCCGGCGAGGTAGACGCCGCTGGCAGTGAATGGGCTCTGGTACGCCGGTGGATGAGCAGTCTACGGTTTCGAGAGGGGAGGGGAGAAAGGCCGATGAAGTACGGACGGTGTGATGTGAGATGCTCTGGTGCTGTGGAGTTAGTCATTTTTGCGGGAGGGGGAGAGGAAATGGGGGTGCCGTGTAGTGGGGGAACCGGAAGTTACCAAAGCAGCCCCGACCTATTATGTAGATGAGGGCGGTATTGTAACTGTTGGTCTCCGTGCACCAAGGACAAAAGGGGAATTTCGCATGCTAAAGAATAAGGTGGCGGAAATTTTAGAAGGAGGCGGGAGATTTTGCCGCCCGCGGGATCGTTTGTATCCAGTTTCAACTAATTTTGGACCGTACTAGCGGGAAGGTCATGCGAGACTGTGTACACGGGGCACGCGTCAATAGTTAATAACTGGTGTGTCCACCCCAGAAAAAAAGACAATAACACGGGATGATGCGCCGATAACTTGGACGTTCACACGTGCGGCCAATCGTACGGGTGTAGTGGCGCCTTCACAAAAAAGGGATCAAATGCTCAGCCTATGTATTTCTCCTGTAAATAGATAATTTAGTGCAATTGGTTATTTACTTTAAACATAATGCATTGACGTGTTAGTGTAGAGGCGCACAAAAAGAAGTCCGCTACTTAAAAGTGTTACCTCATATGATTACATAGCCTCCATTTCATAAATTGCGTACCCGTTGAATTCATATATGAATATTACATATGTTACTTCATAATAGAACCTTAAATCATCCAAGACTAATGATTTTGAATGCAAGAGTAACAATGGTGCATGTACATGATAGCTACATTGGTTGTTTGAAGAAACATCACTGTAACTTTGGCATGCACAACTAAAAAGGTTTATTTAAATAGAAAAAAATGTGATATGTGAGTGTCCAATCTTTATAGCGTTGAATCGATATTGTACCTTTGGCCACGATACCAAGTAGATATTAATTTATATTCAAGCGATGCACGTCCACGATCGCTAGATAGTGTTACGTGAATGAATTGTGCAATCTCTCTCACATGCATACATATCTCATTTCCCTGTGGTCATCGGAATCAGACACGCGCACTTCATGTATTTCTCTCCCTCCTTCAAGGTTAGAATTCGTCTTTCTACCCCGTCCTACAAGTCTCTCACACAGAAACACACACGCTCTCTCTGTCGAACACGCCCACCCCTTTAATTCCGCCCACCCACAGCCACTAATGTCTCATAGTATAATAATGTCTCTCACACATATGCCTAAGGTTAACTCGAGTTCCGGAACCATATGAATACATACAATGGGATTCCAATAGAGCACCTTTTGTTTTGAGATTTCGCTCTCTCTCTCTCCAACACATTGTTTCTCGCTTCATTTTTTCCGGCACTTGCATGCACACAATTTTGTTTATCTTCGTGATGCTTTAAGTATGCCTCGCACAAATGCTATCTACCTATCCCTTAATATAGCTAGATATGTGTCACACAAACTCCTTCTCCCTACTAGCAAGATGCCCTTGCGTTGCACCGAACATCAAGATGCATTTGTATGAGTAGTTTATCTTGTGGGAGAAAAGGATGAATGAGGGAATGCCTTATATGCAAATGCGGAGAGGGGTCTGGGTATCTTTTTGCAAAATTGCCACAGTTTCCTTCCTATCCGTCGGGTATAAATCGGATGGCCTATATTGCAGGATGGCAGGAACACCATCATCACCAACTCTATTTTTTATAAGAGTAGGGATATGTAGGTGTCACTGCCCCCCCCCCCCGCCCCCGGACACACACACCCACAACCACAGAACCACACACACACACACTTCCCAACACCGAAGATGTAGGGTGCACCTCGATCTTGATACTAATCTATCGACCGGCTTCTCTCTCAAACACACACACACACACGCGCACACACACTACCCGACACCGAAGGAGTAGGGCGGCACCTCGATCTTGATAGTAATCTATCTACTCCTCTTTCAAACACACACTCGCTAGTTGTGCCTCTGTGCCTACCGCGCACACTCTCGATACGTCTTTCTCTCCCTCCACCTCCCCCCTCCCCAACAATGACAGCAGAAGGGTGACAACTCAATCTGATCGTAATCTGTCAATTGGTTTCTCTCTCGAACATTGTGTCTCTGTGCCTCGCTCAGTAGCCCCCTCGATATGTAGACTTCTCGCGCGTGCACAGCTGTAGTGACGATGACGCTGAACCCAGTGTGCCTCGTTTTTACCGGCCTCATGTGATAGTTTTCACCCTGTTTTCTGTTAATTAACAAGGCAACCTTTTCTTTGTTACTACTAGTGAATCCAAAATCATTCGGGGCAGACATAAAATATATCACTTCAACCCAAATATCGCAGTAACTATTTTAAAAGAAACTAGCTAGATGCATGTGCGTTGCACGGAAAATCAAGATGCATTTGTATGAGTAGTTTATCTTGTGAGAGAAAAGGATGAACGAGGGAAGGCCGTACGTATTTGCGAACGTGGAGAGGGGTGTGGGTAAATTTTTGCAAAATTGCCATAGTTTTCTTCCTATCCTCAGATATAAATCCATCGGCCTATATTGCAGGATGGCACGCACACCATCATCACCAACTCTGTTTTCTACTCCCTCCATTCCTAAATATTTTTTCTTTTTAGAGGTTTCAACAAGTAACTACATATGGAGCAAAATGAGTGAATCTACACTCTAAAATATGTCTACATACACATCCGTATGTGGTAGTCCATTTGAAATCTGAAAAAGACAAATATTTAGGAACGGATGGAGTATAAGAGTAGACATGGAGATATATCAGCAGCATGGTCTACAACAAAAATGTGCTGGACTGGTTAGCGCCGGATGCTTGCAACGAGATGACATGAGTTCGAATTCTGTCTTTAACTTTAGATTTTTATATTATATATTACTTATTTAATATATACTTCTTTCGCTACTGTACTGACAGTGGAACCCACAGAGTACTTAGAATACAAGATTAAGGATGGACTTGTTTCTTTTTAACTTTCTGTACGAAGCTGTAGCCACCCTGCAAGTCACGTGTACACTGTAAATGCAATTAACTTTTTATAGAGGGACAATCATACACGCAATTAACTCAAATGGATTGGATGTCACTCTATTATTTCCAGCATAAGAGCATCTCCAACGGCAGCCGGCAAATTTCCTCCCGTTTCCTTCCGCGGAGGACGACATCAAACGCCAGCGGCATACATTTTCACAACTCTAACCAACCAGATGAAATTCGTGCAAACACGGACTGATTTCATATAAGCATGAAGGTTTTCGTATAAAAAAGCTGGATCTTCATATAAACATGATGGATTTCATTACATTTACATGAACTAAGCGGTGCCAATCCGGCTATCTTGGTATAATCAATACTCCCTCCGTTCGGAAATACTTGTCCTAGAAATGGATGTATCCAGACTTATTTTAGTTATAGATACATACAATTTATCCATTCTTAGAACAAAAATTTCCCGCCAGCTGGAGAGGGAGTACATAATCTAAATGGCCGCCCGCAGATCCCTTTGTCTTCCTCATGTCCGGCAGACACTTTGCGGGGTCGACGAAGGTCCTCGGAAGATACGAAGAAGCAAAGAAACCACCTGAATGCACAATCGTCGCCTCGGCGGTGGCCTTCATGGGACCCAAGTGGCGGCGGCCTCCCGTGTTCTACTTCTCCTCGATGATGGCGGCGGACACGGAGAAGCTGGCCACCGACTCGTCGCTGTCCACACACCCGGCTTCTGTCTCTACCTGCATGGCGCTGCCGCAGGCACGGGAGGCGCGCTCACAGACACGGGAGGCGTGGTACGACGCGGCAGCGATGACGCCTGTACCGGTGTGCTCGCCGCCGTGCGGGCGTGGAGCAACTCGCCACTCCTCATCGAGCTCAACTGGAGCGGCGAGTTGCTGAACCACGCGCCTGCTTGGGGCGGCAACTGGCTCCGTCGGGCCAAGCGAGGTTGGTGAAGCACCGAGCGGCCTCGCCCGTATCCGGAGGGCTCGGCGGGCCACCTAGCCGGGTAATATGCCGGAGAACGGCTCCTCGGAAGCCATCGGAAGAGTGGAGAAATTGGTGAAGGCGGAGATGGGGGAGCGGCGGAGGGGTGCGATTCTTGCCCGCTGTCTGTCTGGCCTCGTGTAAATAGAGGGCGGACGGTAGGAGCTTGGCCAGCGTCTGGCCTCGTTTAAACTGAGGGCGGGCGGGAGGAGCTTGGCCAGTGTTGCGTTTAATTCCGGCCCGCTCATGAACGGACGTGTGGATGGAGTAGGTTTCTCGGTTTGCATGTGGGTTTAATGGAGGGGTTTGATGGAGGCGAGGAGGCGTGTTCAGTCGGGCGTGCAGCGGGCGGCGCAGTACTACTATTCAATTTGACAGCGGGCGGCGCAGTTCCCGATACGGCTTTAATGCAGACGAGCGAGGGAGTAGCGGTTCCCGAAATGTTGAACGTCCAATGCATCCTCCTTCAATTAATGCATGAGGGAAGTAATGGGAGGAGGACCGGGAAAAGAGGTTGCACGATGTGAATGCAACGCAGTTTGCCCTCATATAAAGGCGCCCCTCCATTCCAATGCATCTCCACATCGTACGCACCTAAGCATTTGCCCAAGCACCTACACTAAGCGCAAAAGAGCTCACTCAAGACCCATGGTAGCGATGCGCGCGAGCGGCCAGCGGCTGTGCCAGATGGTCCACGACGTCGGCCTGCGGCATGGCGCCGAGGATCGTCTCTAGACGGTGTTGGAGACCGGCTGGTGGATGGCCGCCGTCGACGCCAACTACGACTCTCAGTTGGACCAGATGATCGTTGCCACCACCAACAAGTTCACCGTCCTCAAGAAGCTCACGGACGACATCGCCGTACTCCTCCAGCCCGCGCGCCCGGGCTCCTCATTGCCTGCCACCCTAATCGGCCTCCATGGCCGGAACCTCTTTCAAGCACTGGTGGCCCTGCGACTGCCCGCCGACGCAATGAAGAATGTCCACCTGGAGGTCGCGCTCGCCGCGAGGCGCCTCACCCTGCAAGAATTCATCGACCTTCACATCCACGTGTACGAGCAAATCGTGTACATAGGTATCTTCAAGGCCAGTGAGGACGCTACGACGTTGGCCTTCCCCAACCGGCTGGAAGCCTTGGATGCCTTTGCTGAGAAGCACCTCGACCTCGCCACAAAAGCCGCCGCTCCTTAGCCGCCGGTCGGTGGCCCGGCGCACTAAGTTGAGGAGGAGGAGGTCGTACGTTGATGGATGCATCTTTCTTCTTGCCTTCTGTAACCACCACTGCGATCGCATCATCATCGTGGCCTTAATTCTTATTGTGGTGTTGCATTCTCGTTCCAGTCAATACCGACATGTGCGGTCCCTTTGCTTAATTATATGCATCACTGTAACTAGTACTCCGTCCGTCAATTTATAAGTTGTGCTTACCTTTTCCATCAACTTCGTGCAACGCACGGGCATCTTGCTAGAAACACTAGAACATGTCGGACCGCATGTGACCAAACCGACGATGCGCCAACCTAGCTACTACGTACCATGATTATCTAGCTGAAATAGCCCCGCCCTAGCGTTTCCAATCGTTATTTCTATCTATCGATCGTGCCAAGGAGCAGAACCAAAACGTTACAATTTATACATGTTTCGCTACTCCTACTCCTATACAAGACTCAGTTGGTGATGGTGGTGTGTCTGCCATCCGTCGTTTCTGACCATTAGATCTGCATCTAACGGTTGTGAGGTAAGTTGTGGCATTTTTGCAACAATAGCCGACTTCTCTGCTCCAATTTGCAGAAAACCCCTTATTATATTGAAAGCAACCACATCCCTCCCTCACCTCATGAAAACAACCTGATAAATTACTCCTATAAAAGACTCAGTTGGTGATAGTGGTGTGTCTACCATACGTCGTTTCTGACCATTAGATCTGCATCTAACGGTTGTGAGGTAAGTTGTTGCATTTTTGCGGCAATAGCCCACTTCTCTGCTCCAATTTGCAGAAAACCCCTTATTATCTACACTTCAATAAGTGATAGTGACTACATACGGAGCAAAATGAGTGAATCTACACTTCAAAATATGTCTATATAATCTGCATGTGATAGTCCATTTGAAATCTCTAAAAAGTCAAATATTTAGGAATGGAGGGAGTAATATATTAGGAGTATATCAAAACAAGAGTGATTTCTTTCAAGTTTGTGAACAAGTACTACTATTCTACTACTTTGGATCCCTCGCAACGCACGGGCACATTGCTAGTAAAAGGAAAAGGCATGCCGCGTTCGCGTCGCACTCCCCCTACACACGCCCGGGAATCGAGAGTACTCCATGGCCCGTCCGGCATGACACATAGCTTAGGGAAGGCATGTTGCCTAGCATTTTCACTTTCATGTGGGACCGCCGTCGAGCAAACCAACTATTGGCAAAGTGCACCCCGCCCGCCGCCTGGTTGGAAAACAGAAACGAGGGGAAGATCTAGCTGTAGCACGAAAGCCAAGAAATTTGGTGTCAAATGGGGCTCGTTGATAGAGTAGGAGCATTCCGTACTACTCTGCTCCTACTAGTACCAAGTTTGTACTATACAACTAGTACTACCACTATAAAACTAGTAGGTACGTGCACGGCACAACATCGTAGGAACAAAAAACGGGAAGATCTTGTTTTAGGTGATTTATCTTTTTTTCTGTCAACGTAGTATGAATAATATGATGTTGGGGGCACCCATGAAGCTTATGTGGATTGGTTGCATGGCTACGAAAGGTTAGAGAAAAATAAATAGATAATGTGTTTAGAGTGCACTCCACTAAACATATATACTTTGGATCCATTGCAACGGGCCGGCACATCTATATCTATACCCCCTATATAGTGTGTGAATAACTTTGAAAGTTGGTCGTTGGATGAAGCCAATCCGACGGTACAAAGATGGCAAATCCGAGCACTACTGGCCATTGGCTATCATCTACATTCCACCAGATTCTGCCACATGTAGAATCTAGAAGACTCCATGGTTGAACTTCATTCATGACTAACTTTGCCACAACTAAGCTTAGGCAAAGTGTGTCTGAAACCAAAAATGTGGCTAACAAAATGGCCACCACCAGTGTGGCAAGATTTGGTAAGAAGTTGAGTCTATGACATGTGGACCATGTAGCTAGAAAAGTGTGGCAAGCCACAAGTGTAGCAATGAACCAAACACATGCCTGGTGTGTTTGGTAGGCTGTATGAAGGGTGCATGATCCCAAGAGTTCCCTTCTCGACCCATTTTTGGGTGTTTGGTAGAGTGTATGGAGGGTGCATGAGTCCACACTAGATTAGCACAAATACACTAGAAGCATGCATGAAGAGATCATACATGAAGAGGAGTGTTGAGTTGAGCATGCATGAAGAGGGAACAACTATGCTGAGATGAGAACGCAACCAAACACACTTGTGGCACGCCTAAGCTTAGGCGTGGCAACCTTAGGCTGCAAACCAAACCATAACTTTGATAGTTGGTCGTTGGATGAAGCCAATCCGATGGTACAAAGATGGCAAATCCGAGCACTACTGGCCGTTGGATATCATCTACATTCCACCAGATTCCGGCACATGTAGAATCTAGAAGACTCCATGGTTGAAGTTCATTCATGACTAACTTTGCCACAACTAATCTTAGGCAAAGTGTGTCTGCCACAAAAAATGTGGCTAACAAAATGGCCACCACAAGTGTGGCAAGATTTGGCAAGAAGTTCAGTCTATGACATGTGGACCATGTAGCTAGAAAAGTGTGGCAAGCCACAAGTGTAGCAATGAACCAAACACATGACGGCACGCCTAAGCTTAGGCATGGAAACCTTAGGCTGCAAACCAAACCATAACTTTGAAAGTTGGTCGTTGGATGAAGCCAATCCGACGGTACAAAGATGGCAAATCCGAGCACTACTAGCCGCTGGATATCATCTACATTCCACCAGATTTTGCCACATGTAGAATCTAGAAGACTCCACATGTAGAAGCATAATGCACAAACCACCAGAATCTCATGCGTGCAATGCGCGTGTACCTTACTAGTAGTTGGTAGTAGTAAGAAACAAATTCCGGGTTTGGCACGAGCTCGTACTGCGGGAGCACCACAAGGCCTACCGCAGGAGTTACATTTCCCTCTCGGGGCCCACGGGACCGAACTTCAGTGGCTTAGTGCCTGGCCTATGAGAGCAAGTACAATAAGGTGATGTAGGCGGGCTGTAAGACATTAAATATTATATTTTTGCTTAGTTGGACGAGAGAGAAGATGAAAGAGAAGAGAAGCGGGCTACTAGTTAACAGCCGGCTGCAGCACGTGCTCCTAGGCATTTTATGAGAGAGCGAGGTGGGTCATGTAACAACAAAGTAGTACATATTAATATTCAACTATTGTACTTGTTGTCTACAAGCTTGGCTATATGTGACGTGGCAACATCATATAGCCAGCAGCCGGCTATATTATTAACCATGCTCTGAGTCAATGACATGCGGACGTTAAATGCGGCTAGCCCACATGTCATTCTCATGGTGGTGGTGTGGTTCGCGACTCACTCGTTCGAGATGAACCGGCCGGTGGTGGCGTGGCCGTGGCGAGGGTGCCACAGCTGGGCGTCGGGGCATTACGAGGCGTAGATGGCCACACCGGCGGGTACTACCTGTAGTACAGAAGTACTCCAGCTGAGGATTGATGCCCGGGACGAAATGTGTCACGGCCGCTGGATGAAAATTCAATGGTGCGGGACGTGTGGTGTCATGGGTTCGTGCGGCGTTGTGGGAATCGCGTGTGGCTGTGGTAGAAACTTGATGCTCGCCGCATTTAAGGTGGCCCACATGTCATGCACACAAAGGCAGAGGGGCGGTGCGGCCGAGAGGGGTGAGCCGCATGTCGGGGGACGTGGTGTTGTGGGTTGGAGCGGTGTCATGGGAATCACAAGTGGCAGTGGATGAAACGTGATGGTCGCCGTAGTTGAACTTCCATGGACAAGCTGTCATGTCTACGGACACATGCATTGCATACTGATCACTAGAAGGAGTAGTAGAGAAAGCTAGGCGGATAAATAGTTCCTTATAGTCAAGCAGACCCATGCTACTACTTGTTCCAAAGACATGCACACCATCGAAATAGTCCATCTATATCAATATACATAGAGAGGGAATAATTTTTTTACAAGAGAGGAACAGTTCATCCATCCATAATGCCCTGCTGCTGGTGCAACATCTTCTTCTTCTTCTTCTTCTTATTCTTCTTCTTCTTGTTGTTCTCATTTTTTGTGGGAGATGGCTTCGCAACAAGTTCTTTCGACCTTGCAGCTATCTCTAAACTCACACGGGCATCGAGGGCAGCATATTTTATCCGCTCGTACGTCAAGGGATAATTCTCCCATCCAGATGACCTTAATGCCAGCGTCTTGTCACCCTTCTGAAGATTTGTTCCTAGCACAAAATGTGCTACGTCGAATAGGGATGGTGTCGGTTTTTCACAATCTTCTACAGGAATTTTTATTCTGGTTTATAGGTCAGCGATGCTTTTAAAATCAAGGTTGTACGGCTCCAACTTCTGTTTGTCCCCTGCGATGGCTGCCCCACAGAATTATATGTCCTCCCGAGACAAGAAATCGTGAAGCTCACCTGGTATGGAGGGCGCGTGTATGATGTGGTACACCAAAACATCATCTTCGAGGCACAGCTGAAGGACAGCGGCGCGTTGGATCTTCCCAGTGGCACGCTCCGTGTACTCTGCGTCGAGACCGATGACATTCATCTCCACCTTTTGGAGGGAGTTGGATACATTGTTGATCCACTTCCGAACAACCCTTGGGTGGTCGGTGACTGTGGCAACTATGCTCAACGAGCCTTCGACGAGGACATGTTGGACGCTAAAAACCTGCATCTCGATCTCTTTCGCCATTTGGAACCGCTGGACCGGAGGGCTATGGTTTGGAGAACTAGGATTAGATGGCTAATCTAACTGAAGAAGATGATTATTTATAGGGGCTTCGGAATTACTCCAGGAGGACGTGAAGAGGTTAAAACAATGTGAATGTAGTGTGGTTTGGATGCAAATGAAGATCAAGGAGTAGTGAAAAAGCCGAGGAAAATCGGTTCCCGATGGAGAAGTAAATGGGAGAAGTTATGCGCATGCATGAGGAGAGGTGTGGTGGTTTGACTGCTGCATGCAATGGATTGGATGGGCTCTTCGGTTGCCTTTTCTCTCTCCCACGCGCACAGAGTGTCCCACTTGCATGCTGCAGTTTATTGGCTAGAGTCGGGCTGCAGTTGCTCATGTGTATGCTAATTAATGTCGTGAATGCGGGGCATGGAGGGAAATGGGCGCATGCAAAAGGTTATATACGCAGACTAATTAGAGAAATACTGAAAAAAGTTATGCACAGACAAAAGAGGACCGGAGGGAGTACTACTCATGTTCCTACTACGGTTAAGGAATATGCGGTTATCCTCAAAAAAGAAAAGTCCTTCTCCGCGCTTCCGCATGCACGAGAATTTGGTTCTGCTTGCAATATGGATGATAGCTGGAGGATGAAGTGAACCCAGAGGCATGCTAGCACGGGAGTGTACTCATGTTCCTACTACTCCTACTAGTAGTAGTACAACTGTGGTACACTTGATGGTCAAAATACTATTATTCATCCGGTCCTCACAGTGAAGTGACAAGACCCTGCGCCCGAGGTGACACCAGTCCAGGCGGCGTGTCCGGGTTACCAAAGTCAGCCTCACCTTGTGCACTGTGCAGTCACTGTCACCGCCGATGTATAGCATGCCTCGCCTCGTCTCCCTCTCCCCTAGCACCACTCCATCTCCATCTCCGTCTTGCCGGAGATCCTGAGGTCACTCTTCATTATCTCACTATGCCCCCGCATACCTTCGCCTCGCTCGCCTCCCCCAGTACCACTATTCCCTCGCTAGCCGCTCCAGCACCGACAGCCTTCTCCCCCGTAAATCAAGCCCCCCAAAACCCCACCTTCCAAACTCCACCATGGCCGAACGCGAACCGCGCAGGATCCATATGAGCCACGATTGGAGCTATCTCCCCAGTGACGTCCTCGACCTCTGTTGTTCGTGTATGGATATGTTGAGCGCCCTGCGGCTGGCTGCATGCTCGAGGGGCATGCACACGGCCATCGTTAAAGTGAGGCCTAAGCTTTTCAAGACACCCTGCTTGCTGCTATCTGGTCTTGCGAGATTGGCTCACCATGATACGGAGGCGTACATGATGCCCCTCGACTTCAATCTGATCTCCATTAGCCGAAACTTCTTTGCAGGTATGTAGTGGGTCGCCGTACATCATTTCCCTCGACTTCAATCCGATCACCATCGCTCGAAACTTCTTGGCAGGTATGTACTGGGTTGGCATGAACTCCCACTGGATGGCTGCCGTCAGAGAAGACAGTAAAAAGTTGGTGCTTGTGAACTTCCAGACCTCCCATGAGATTATCCTTCCTCCGTTGGATTATATAGAGTATTACCATCGCGGTCCTAGTCATCTACATTACCGCGTCAGTTGGACGGACCTTGTTTTGCAGAAGATTGTAATCTGCCAAGTGCCCACACGACATGCGGATTACGCAGACTTCAAGCTAATTGCCTTGTTCGACAAGGGACTCGCCTATCTTTACGCCGGTGCCTTCTTTAGATGGAGACAACTCAGCTCACAGTGGATCGTCGTCAAAGCTGATACACACTTCTGTGATGCTATTGAACACAATGGCATCATCTACGCGATCGACAAAGCAGATGGCACCACGTATTGCTGGGACGACGCGTGTAAGTTGTTTCCGTCTCATGTTAATGATGACGCCATGACACTGTTTGAACTTTTTGTGATGATTGGCATATCCCTGTTTGAGCAGAATTTGAGTAGAACTATGGCAATGTATTAGAGATGCCGTAAATTAGCTATATTTGGAATGAGTTAATTCATGCAATTGTGATCATGTCATTACATCCAATTTGTACCCCTGAATAATCAAATGGTTAGGAATATATGGATATTCTCCTTATTTTACAGTAATCTATATACTACTACTAAATATGAGTGTGTATCAATGGCCATGTTAGTTTCCTCATTTTCATGATGTAGAAACATGCACCACACTGTTGGTTTCATCTAACCATACATTAGGGAAGTAAATGTGCATATGGAGAACTCTATATTTGGAAGTAGTGAAATCCTGTAATGCTTACCATGTGTACATACCTATATTCGCCCTTCAGCAATCAATGGCTAGAATAATATCCTCGCAAAAAATTTGCCCACAGAACACGAGTATATAACAATGCATGGTCTGTTAGTTACCTTGAAGAATTTGTTTGTGAGGACAGAACATGATTCCATAACATGCATGACAAGGTAGTTTCCTGTGAAGAATCGATTGCGAGATAACATGAGTATAACCATGCATGGCACTTCTATATTTTCGAACCCAGTATACATTTCCCTGTATTTTCCTCCCAGTTCCAACAGGGACATATCAATGCTGTTTCTTGCATTATCCTACTCATACACTGAACAATGCTGATCTTACATTAACAATGCCTGTCCTTTTTGATATGATGCAGTGTCCCTACAGTTACTGCCCTTTGTAATCACACCACCTTTGCCAAAAATAGGGAAGCACAACTGGTTCCTCGCTCGATCAGACGACGGCAAAAGACTGATGATCATTCGGACACTTGAGTCGGAAAAGTTATATTGCAAAGACCCCATTGTATACAAGCACCGTGAAATACGTGAGTATCCGGACAGTGGTTGTTACATCTATGAGCAGGATACCAGCTTGTTGGGGCCTTCAGGATTTTTTAGTTGGAGGCAGGTAAACAGCCTTGGTACACACTCTCTGTTTCTCGGGCTCAATTATTCGATTAACCAGGAGATCACCGTTGGCAAGGACCTTGATGGCACAGAGGCTCTGTTTCCTATGGAAAACTGTGTCTACACGGCGAGCCCTAGGAGTTTGGGAGCAAACTCCCCTAATTTTCAACGATACAGCCTACAGCCAAAAGAAGGTGAGAATGACAAAGGCATCCGGATTAACTTTGATTCTTGGATGTCTCAATTACGATAGGCAGTGATGTGGTTCAAGCCTTCAGGTTGATAGGTAATTGGGCTGTTGCGTCGAAAGGGTGGAGTACTGGTGTCTCCGGATCATTGGTCGCTGAAGCGGTGCTGTCAATTATGATGATGGTGTTGGATCATCTCTTCGAATGACTTTGTTGTCTTTGTTGCTTGTTCTGGATGGGTAGTTCCATCTTTAGTTATGCATATTCCTTGTCATTTGGTCATCCTCGTCTATGTCACTCTTACTATGTAATAGTTGGCTCTGTTTAGAATGTCATTCTCGTCTGGATCACGAGAGTCTGAGCACTGCAGATGGGTGAGTTTTGGTGGTGTAGCAAGACTTCTTATGAACTATCATGTCTTGTTGTTTATGTCAGTAGTAGTCACTAATCAGTGTTTGAATGTTGTATATATCGTTGTTTCCAACTGTTTATTGTCTCGAACTACTGGTGGGCTAAATGAGGGCATCACCATTCTCCAGTGTTCAGAGTGTATCTCCTTTTTTCAAGTTATATAATTTGAGCTCAGTGTCTTTTCGATGATGTACACTTGTTTGGGCCAGTGAGGTGTCATTGAATATGGGCCGAGTAGTAACGCAAGCCAAACAGGTCAATTATGACTCTCAGGCCGGGCTCTCAAAAGATCCTAAAAAAAGGCCAGGCTCTCCAAAAAAGAAAGAATAAGGACTCTTAGGCCGACATGTGAGCGCCACCGGTGTTTTCGTGTGCTTGCGCGCCGAGAGCATATTGGCGCGTGTTCGAATTTCAAGCTACCTTTTCATCCCCAATCTCCCGCCCCTCCCCCACCTCTGGAATCTCGATTCCTACTCCAGTTCCCCCAAATCCCCCTTCTGTACTCCCTGTACTCAAGCTCACTATCATGTCGCCGGTCAACGCGGATCTCCGAGCCGGAGATCCTGAGGTCCGTCCTGCCTTCGGGCGCTGCTTGCTGTCGCTCAACAGTGGCATGGCGGCGCTTGACGACCAGTTTGCCGACAAAGTGCTGATGGTAACCATCAACGGCGACCGGCCTCCCGTCTCACCGGACGACCTTGTCAAAAAGCTCTTGGCATTGCGCACGACATCCAAATAAGTGACTTTCTCATCGAAGTCTGTCCGCCACCGGCTGATTTCTTCGTGAGGTTCCGAACAACTTTCGACTGCAGTCGTGTGTTCGAATCTTCCCGGCGTTTGTTCTGCGATGGCGCGTTGGTGAGCTTTGATCGGTGGCACCCAGGATGGGGCTCGGTGCCCTCTGAGCTTGAGTTTTTAACAAAGCTTACCTTCCACGGCATGCCTCGATGTGCTTGGAACATTGAGTCCATGAATGAGCTTATCAACGACCTTGGAGGTGAGCTCGTAAGTATGTTTGTTCCTCCAGACAGCTGGGCTCTGACGGTTATGGCTTGGATGAAGAAGCCGTCCACCATACCGAAGGTGATTTGTGTTGAGATACCGGTGCAGGAACCGGGGTTGTACTATTCGTCGCCACCAAGGCCGCCGCGGACCACGTTAGGGATGTACCTGTATCGAGTGTTCGTGCATGTCGAAGAAGTGGTCAATCCATCAATCGAAGTCCTGCCGCCGCCGCTGGTGCCAGGGTCCGTCGACGACATCCATTACAAGAGTCAACGTCAGACTTTCCCCGTGTTGCTCGGAACGATGGATGGCACAGGGCCTACTCCATCGTGCGGCGGAGGCCACTGCTTCTTTGGGAGAAGAGGCAGGGCTGGCTGCCTGGATGTGCTCTTATTTGAGGTAACAACTGAATCTTGTCAGATACTAGTTAAATCCGAGCTATGGGTGTGAAGCACTGATGTGCCAGTACATTTGATTGTGACATGTTCTAATTTTGTACCTGGATTTTTTTAGAAATGGCTGTACGTCAACTTAATGTGCTAGCAGAACTTATTGTGTTGTCTGTCTATTTTCTTTGCACAGCATTCAAGATATTTCCCTGTCATTGATAAAGAAGATGAACCGTTATGTACGAGTTCGTTGGTTTCAACATAGCCCTACCCGTAGTGATCCACTGCTTCCATCCTGATTGTGCCGCCTGCGTGAAATTTTTGTATGCAAGTTAAGTGTGCTATGATGTTCTATATGATTGTGTCAACTATATAAGTTTTTACTGAGCATCAGCAATGCATATGGCTGAAAGATGTATTTATGAGCATCGACCGATGGGTCTCTCTCTCTCTCTCGCACACACACACACGCACAAGTGGGACCCATTGAATTATTTCTTTGCTCGTGACAGCTTTTAATTAGGTTCCACTGTAATCTAACTTTTTTCTTAAGTTATTAATTGAGCTCAGTGACTTCAAAAAGTTGTACAGAAGCCTTGTTTGGGCCTTTCCGGCGTCGCTGAATGTGGGCTGAGTAGCCATGTTAGGTTGTACTGTACTTCAACCTCTAGTCTTCTTGCTCCAGCCGCCCAAAGCAGCGCCGGTCGTGCCGCGTGCTCCTGCCTCCCGTGGCCGGCTGTGATGGCGCGGAGGCCTCACCGCCCCCTACTACTCCCACCGCTGGCCAGGCCATCCCTCTACTCACCCACACCCCCTGTTATTCCGCGGCGACGGCAGCCTCACACCCCAGCCGAACCAGTGAACCCTCGTACTCCTCTCCGCGCGGGCTTCCACTGCTGCGTCTTCCCCGGCTCCGCGTCGTCCCCTTCCTAGGCCTCGCCGTCGTCCACCGCCCTGGTGCTCTCAGTGTGGGGTGGTCAACATGGTCAAGGAACGACTTCCATCGGAAGAGTACTGTCGTGGAGAGGCTGACAGCTGGGTCCACGGCAGCCGCAAGGAAGTGCCTCCTTATTACGCAGAAAATAATTATTCCTCCACCTGACAACAGGGACCCACCGGACGGGCAATTGTATTTCGCGAAAAAAACATTTCCCCCTGACTGCTGGGACCTCCCAGCTACATCTTCGCACGCAAGGAAGTGCGTCCGGGCAAAAAAAACGACTCGCCCCCCTGACTGCTGGGACCCATCGTCTAAATCTTCGCACGCAAGGAAGTGCCGGACAGTCGGGAACCACCTGGTCGAAGAGTACATAGCGTTGTCATTCTGGTCACGAACATGTACGTACATACTAGTCGATGTAGAGGCGCGCACGTGTCGTAGTAGAGGCGCACACGTAGCATGTACACATACGTACAGCGGCCAGGGTGCAAGAAAGTAAATACGGCCACATACGTACATACAGGCGGGGTCTCGAACGCCTACTCGTGCATATGTACGGCCAGGGCTCGTGTACATGGCTGGGTCGGAACGGAGAAACAACGTCATCGTCGTGTTCATGGGGAGCCAACCGGCTGGGTCGGAACAGAATGCGTCGTCGTGTTCACGGGAGGGGTCGGACGAAACAGCCGATGGAAACGAGGCCTGGCGTACCGCGGAACGGAGGAAACGGCCTTGTGTTCGACCGGCCATGTTCGAAACAGGATCCTGTTCATCGGGAGGGGTCCGGCGTACCGCAAAACGGAGCAAATGGACCTCCTACGGTCGAAACGGGGTCTTGTTGATCGGGAGGGGTGTGGCGTACCGCAAAACGGAGGAAAGGGACTTGTGTTGGAGCGCTACGGTCGAAACGGGGGTCCTGTTCATCGGGAGGGGTGTGGCATACCGCAAAACGGGACTCCACGGGATAGTGTTCATCTCCACCGTCGACCCCCTCCAGCCTCCACGGGCTATTGTTCATCCAGCGTCGACCTCCTCCAGCCTCCACCTACACTGTTCATCCATGGGCTCCTGTTCATCCAGCCTCCACCGCGCGCTACTCCACCGGCTACTGTTCAACCACCCCTCCACGGGCTACTGTTCATCCTGCCCTCCACCGTCTACTGTTCATCCTGCTCTCCACGGGGTGGTCCTGTTCATCCTGCCCTCCACGGGGTCCTGTTCATCCAGCCCCAACCGGCTCGAACGATCGGGGTCCTGTTCATCCAGCCCCAACCGGCTCGAACGATCAGGGTCCTGTTCATCCACCCCCACCGGGAACTGTTCATCCAAACCCCCCAGTAACGCTCACTGTTCATCCAGAGGCAACATCGATCGGCTTCAGTTAGCAGCAGTAGCGAAGGAATCGCTCGATCGGGTTCAGTTAACAGCCATCGATCGATCGCTCGGGTTCAGTAACGCGTAGCCTGCAGTGCAACCGCTCGGGTTCAGTTAGAGCCCAACGCCTCGCACACATGCGCGTACGTACAAGAGAAACACGCATCGCTCGGCCCCCAACCACCCACCGTAACCGGGGACTCCACGATATTTTCCGCGCCCTTGCTTCTACCACATTTTTTTCCATCATGGACGGCCCAAAGAATGTCATGCAGCCGCGTCTCCGGCCCGCCCAGGACGAAAAGCACATTTTCTGTCATGATTTTTTGTCATAGAAGTAGGACCCCACCACATCTATGATGATACCGGGTTTTGTCACAATTATCGTCATAGAAGTGTCATAAGTATGACAGAAAAGATTTTCGTTCGGCCCAAAATGTCACAGATGTGTCTTTTTTTTGTAGTGTGTCCGGGTCTCCCATGGTGCAGGCGGACTAGCGGTTCAACCTTGCGAACCTAGAGGAGCACCGGGCAGTGGAGGCTTAACTCGACGTGGAGCGCACGGATGTCGCTGCCATCGAGGCCCTACTGCAGGCGGAACCATATGTCGTGGAGGTGAACCGGCACTACAAAAAGAGACACATCCGTGACATTTTGGGCCGAACAAATTTTTTTTCCTGTCATGCTTATGACACTTCTATGATGATAATTGTGACAAAAACTGGTATCCTCATAGATGTGGTGGGCTCCTACTTCTGTGACAAAAAATCATGACAAAAAATGGGCTTTTTGTCCTGGGCGGGCCGGATACGCAGCTGCATGACATTCTTTGGGCCGTCCGTGACGGAAAAAACCGTGGTAGAAGCGAGGGCGCGGAAAATATCGGGGAGTTCCCGGTTACGGTGGGTGGTCGGGGGCCGAGCGATGCGCGTTTCTCTCATACACGTACGCGCGTGGGTGCGAGGCGTTGGGCTCTAACTGAACCCGAGTGAGGCGTTCGCCTACTGAACCCGGTCGATTGCACTGCAGGCTACGCATTACTGAACCCGAGTGATCGATCGATGGTTGTTAACTGAACCCGATCGAGCGATTCCTTCGCTACTGCTACTAACTGAAGCCGATCAAACTTGTTGCCTCTTGATGAATAGTGAGCGTTCTTGGGGGGGGGGGGGGTTGGATGAACAGTTCCCGGTGGGGGGTTGGATGAATAGGAACCCGTGGTGTTGCCGCTGGATGAACAGGACCCCATCGATCGAGCCGGTGGAGGGCTGGATGAACAGGACCCCGTGGAGGGCTGGATGAACAGGACGACCCCGTGGAGGCTGGTTGAACAGTAGCCGGCGGAGGGCTGGACGAACAGTAGCCCATGGAGGGGTGGTTGAACAGGACCCCGTGGAGAGGGCTGGTTGAACTGTAGCCGGTGGAGGCGCGGTGGAGGCTGGATGAACAGGAGCCTGTGATGACCAGTCGCAGGTGGAGGCTGGAGGATGTCGACGGTGGATGAACAGTAGCCCGTGGAGACAGTCGATGGTGGATGAACAATAGCCCGTGGAGGCTGGAGCAGGTCGACAGTGGAGATGAACAGTATCCCGTGGAGTCCCGTTTTGCGATACGCCACACCCGATGAACCTGACCCCCGTTTCGACCGTAGCGCTCCAACACAAGTCCGTTTCCTCCGTTTTGCGGTACGCCACACCCCTCCCGATCAACAGGACCCCATTTCGAACGTAGGAGGTTCAAGAGAAGTCCATTTCCTCCGTATTGCGGTACGCCAGACCCCTCCCGATGAACAGGATCCCATTTCGACCGTGGCCGGTCGAACACAAGGCCGTTTCCTTCGTTCTGCGGTACGCCATGCCTCATTTCCATTGGCTGTTCCGTCCAAGCCGGTTGGCTCCCGATGAACACGACGTATTCCGTTGCCTCCCGATGAACACGACGCATTCTGTTGCCTCCCCATGAACACGACGACGACGCAGTTTCTCCATTCCGACCCAGCCATGTACACGAGCCCTAGCCGTACGTATGCGCGAGTAGGCGTTCGAGACCCCGCCCGTATGTACTTACGTGGCCGTATTTACTCTCTTGCACCCTGGCCACTGTACGTACGTGTACACGATATTATCGGGACTGCGTGACATGCTACGTGCGCACCTCTACTACGACACGTGCCCTTCCTTACACGGCCACGGTTCATCGCTGCAGCCTACAAACAGACCGATCGTATGTACGTACACGTCCGCGACCAGAATGACAACACTACGTACGCTTCGACCAGTTGGGTCCCGACTGTCAGGCACTTCCTTGCGTGCGAAGATGTAGCTGGTGGGTCCAAGCAGTCAGGGGGGCGAATCATTTTTTTGCCCGTAATATGGACGCACTTCCTTGCATGCGAAGATGTAGCTGGTGGGTCCCAGCAGTCAGGGGGGAACATTTTTTTCATGAAATACGGTGGCCCATCTGGTCGGTCCCTACTGTCAGGTATAGGAATCATTATTTTCGCGTAATAAGGAGGCACTTCCTTGCTGCGGCCGTGGACCTAGCTGTCAGCATCTCCACGTACAGTACTCTTTTGATGGAAGTCTTTCCTTGACCATGTTGACCACGCCGCGCCGAGAGCACCAGGGCGGTGGACGACGGCGAGGCCTAGGAAGGGGACGGCGCGGAGCCGGGGAAGACGCGGCAGTGGATGCCCACGCGGAGAGGAGTACGAGGGTTCACTGGTTCGGCTGCGGTGTGAAGCTGTCGTCGCCGCAGGGCCTGGCCAGCGGTGGTAGTAGTAGGGGGCGGTGAGGCCTCCGCAGCATCACAGCCGGCCACGGGAGGCAGGAGCACGCAGCACGACCGGCGCTGGTTTGGGCGGCTGGAGCAAGAAGATCAGAGGTTGAAGAAGCACGACGGCCGTTGGATGGATATCTTACGGTCACTGCAGCTAGAATCATTTATATTGACTAAGTTGACAAAGCCCTTGGTACCCGTCAACTTAGTAGGCCCACAGGTCAGCCTCCGAAACGGTGCGCCCCAGATGTCAGGGGGAGAAATCATTTTTTGGGCGGCTGAAGCAAGAATATCCGAGATTGAAGAAGAAGCACGATATCCGTTGGATGGACATCCAACGGCCACTGCTGCTAGAATCGTGTGTTGACTATAAGTTGACAAAGCCTTGCATACGCATCAACTTAGTTTTTGTTTTTTTAGGTGACGCGTCAACTTAGTAGTCCCACAAGTGTGTGGCAGAGAACATATAGCCCATTTGCGATTTGTAAGAATGTACAATGCATTTTTGAATTGCAATGGAATTTACTACAGCCCATTTACAGTTTGTTAAAAGTACAACCCATTTTCTAGCTAGGACAAAGATTAATAATTTCAACCAACCGCTCAAAACAGAATTCAATCAAATTTCCCACATTTTGATGGGATCCATAATATTTTTATCGCGAAATTTCTAGTCAGATTAAATATAATTTCAAAATAAATTTGTATTATGTAAAAATCCAACGAAATATTGCGCGCGCAACAAGTAATGAAATTAAAAATTCCAAATTCCAAAAATAATATATTTTTAAAACTTACATGTTTGGTCGTGCATTTTTTTATAGTTACTGCCCAGTTTTTATAATTACATCCCATTTATTATTTCTTAAAGCCCATTTTCTTGTTAAGCCTAATGCATCCCTCCTAGGAAAGATTTGCAGCCAGCGGGGCGGAGAATAACAAGTTGACCCGGATTGTGTACAACTGTCGGCCCAGTTGCATTACTGATATTGAAAAAAAGGCCTATGTAGTACAGTACAACCTTACATGGCTACTCATCCCACATTCAGCGACGCCGGAAAGGCCCAAATAAGGCTTCTGTACAAATTTTTGAAGTCACTAAGCTCAATTAATAACTTAAGAAAAAAGTTAGAGTACAGTGGGACCTAATTAAAAGCTGTCACGAGCGAAGAAATAATTCAACGGGTCCCACTTGTGCGCGTGTGTGTGTGTGTGCGTGCGTGTGTGTGTGAGAGAGAGAGAGACCCATCGGTCGATGCTCGTAAATAAATCTTTTAGCCATATGCATTGATGATGCTCAGTAAAAACTTATATAGTTGACACAATCATATAGAACATCATAGCACACTGAACTTGCATACAAATATTTCACGCAGGCAGCACAATCAGGGTGGAAGCAGTGGATCGCTATGGGTAGGGCTATGTTGAAACCAACAAACTCGTACATAATGGTTCATTGTCTTTATGAATGACGGGGAAATATCTTGAAGGTTGTGCAAAGAAAATAGACAGACAACACAATATATAAGTTCTGCTAGAACATTAAGTTGACGTACAACCCTTTCTAAAAAAAGTTCAGGTAAAAAAATAGAACAGGTCACAATCAAATGTACTGGCACATCAGTGCTTCACACCAATAGCTCGGATTTAACTAGTATCTGACAAGATTCAGTTGTTACCTCAAATTAGAGCACATCCAGGCAGCCAGCCCTGCCTCTTCTCCCAAAGAAGCAGTGGCCTCCGCCGCGCGATGGAGTAGGCCTTGTGCCATCCATCGTTCCGAGCAACACGGGGAAAGTCTGACTTTGACTCCTGTAATGGACGTCGTCGATGGACCCGGGCACCAGCGGCGGCGGCAAGACTTCAATTGATGGATTGACCACTTCTTCCACATGCACGAACACTCGATACAGGTACATCCCTAACGTGGTCCACGGCGGCCTTGGTGGCAACGAATAGTACAACCCGGATTCCTGCACCGGTATCTCAACACCATTCACCTTCGGTATGGTGGACGGATTCTTCATCCATGCCATAACCGTCAGGGCCCAGCTATCTGGAGGAACAAACATACTTACGAGCTCACCTCCAAGGTCGTTGATAAGCTCATTCATGGACTCGTTGTTCCAAGCACGTCAAGGCATACCGTGGAAGGTAAGCTTTGTTAAAAACTCAAGATCGGAGGGCACCGAGCCCCATCCTGGGTGCCACCGATCAAAGCTCACCAGCGCGCCATCGCAGAACAAACGCCGGGAAGATTCGAACACACGAATGCAGTTGAAAGTTGTCCGGAACCTGACGAAGAAATCAGCCGGTGGCGGCCGGACTTCGACGAGCAAGTCACTTATTTGGATGCCATGTGCAATGCCAAGAGCTTTGACAAGGTCATCCGGCGAGACGGGAGGCCGGTCGCCGTTGATGGTTACCATCAGCACTTTGTCCGCAAACTGGTCGTCAAGCGCCCCATGCCATTGTTGAGCGACAGCATGCAGCGCTCGAAGGCAGGACAGACGTCAGTATCTCCGGCTCGGAGATCCGTGTCGACCGGCGACATGATTGTGCGCTTGAGTTCAGCGAGTACAGGAGGGGGGTTTGGGGGAACTGGAGTAGGAATCGAGATTCCAGAGGTGGGGGCGGGAGATTGGGGATGAAAAGGTAGCATGAATTTCGAACACGCGCCAATATGCTCTCGGCGCGCAAGCGCACGAAAACACTGGTGGCGCCCACATGTCAGCCTAACAGTCCTTTTTCTTTCTTTTTTGAGAGCCCGGCCTTTTTTAGGATCTTTTGAGAGCCCGGCCTGAGAGTCATAATTGACCTGTTTGGCTTTGCGTTACTACTCGGCCCATATTCAACGACGCCTCACTGGCCCAAACAAGTGTACATCATCGAAAATACACTGAGCTCAAATTATAACTTGAAAAAATGAGATATACTCTGAACACTAGAGAATGGTGATGCCCTCATTTAGCCCACCAGCAGTTCGAGACAATAAACAGTTCGAAACAACGATATATACAACATTCAAACACTGACTAGTGACTACTACTGACATAAACAGCAAGACATGATAGTTCATAAGAAGTCTTGCTACACCACCAAAACGCACCCATCTGCAGTGGTTAGAGTCTCGTGATCCAGACGAGAATGACATTCTAAACAGAGGCAACTATTACATAGTAAGAGTGACATAGACGAGGATGACCAAATGACAAGGAATATGCATAACAAAAGAGAGAACTACCCATCCAAAACAAGCAGCAAAGACAACAAGACATTCGAAGAGGGATGATCCAACACCATCATAATTTGTAGCCCCGCTTCAGCCACCGGTGATCCGGAGACACCAGTACTCCACCCTTTCGATGCAACAACCCAATTACCTATCAACCTAAAGGCTTGAACCACATCACTGCATGTCGGACTCGACACATCCAAGGATCAAAGTTAATCCAAATGCCTTTGTCATTCTCACCTTCTTTTGGCTGCAGGCTGTATCATTGTCAATCAGGGGAGTTTGCTCCCGAACTCTGAGGGCTCGCCGTATAGACATAGTTTTCCATAGCAAACAGAGCCTCTCTGCCATCAAGGTCCTTGCCAACTGTGATCTCCTGGTTAATCGGATAATTGAGTCCGAGAAACAGAGAGTGTGAACCAAGGCTGTTTACCCGCATCCAACTCAAAAATCCCGAAGGCCCCAACAAGCTGGTATCCTGCTCATAGACGTAACAGCCACTGTCCGGATACTCACGTATTTCACGGTGCTTGTATATAGTGGGGTATAACTTTTCCGGCTCATGTGTCCGAATAATCATCAGTCTTTTGTCGTCGTCTGATCGAGCGAGGAACCAGTTGTGCTTCCTTGTTTTTGGAAAAGGTGGTGTGATTACAAAGGGCAGTAACTGTAGGGACACTGCATCATGTCAAAAAGGACAGGCATTGTTAATGTAAGATCAGCATTGTTCAGAGTATGGGTAGGATAATGCAAGAAACCAGATTGATATGTCCATGTTGGAACTGGGAGGAAAATACAGGGAAATGTATACTGGGTTCAAAAATGTAGAAGTGCCATGCATGGTTATACTCATGTTATCTCACAATTGATTCTTCACAGGAAACTACCATGTCATGGATGTTATGTAATCATGTTCTGTCCTCACAAACACAATTTCTTCAAGGAAACTAACAGACCATGCATTGTTATATACTCATGTTCTGTGGGCAAATTTTTTGTGAGCATATTATTCTAGCCATTGATTGCTGAAGGGCGAATATAGGTATGTACACATGATAAGCATTACAGGATTTCACTACTTCCAAATATAGAGTTCTCCATATGCACATTTAATTCCCTAATGTATGGTTAGATGAAACCAACAGTGTGATGCATGTTTCTACATCATGAAAATGAGGAAACTAACATGGCCATTGATACACACTCATATTTAGTTGTATATAGATTACTATAAAATAAGGAGAATATCAATATCTTCCTAACCGTTTGATTATTCAGGGGTACAAATTGGCTGTAATGACATGGTCACAATCGCAAGAATTAACTCATTCCAAATATAGCTGATTTACGGCGTCTCTAATACATTGCCATAGTACTACTCAAATTCTGCTCAAATAGGGATATGCCAATCATCACAAAAAGTTCAAACAGTGTCATGGCGTCATCATTAACATCAGACGGAAACAACTTACACGCGCCGTCCCAGCAATACGTGGTGCCATCTGCTTTGTCGATCGCGTAGATGATGCCATTGTGTTCAATAGCATCACAAAAGTGTGTATCAGCTTTGACGATGATCCACTGCAAGCTGAGTTG
Organism: Aegilops tauschii subsp. strangulata; assembly: GCF_002575655.3. Classification (NCBI taxonomy): domain Eukaryota; kingdom Viridiplantae; phylum Streptophyta; class Magnoliopsida; order Poales; family Poaceae; genus Aegilops; species Aegilops tauschii. The sequence continues at coordinate 434,392,220 of NC_053041.3, read as the reverse complement.
TCTCCAGCTAAAGGAGGCACCAGCGTAAAGATATGCGAGTCTGCGTTCGAACAAGGCAATTAGCTTGAAGTCTGCGTAATCCGCAAGTCGTGTGGGCACTTGGCAGATTACAATCTTCTACAAAACAAGGTTCGTCCAACTGACGTGGTAATCTAGATGACTTGGACCGCGATGGTAAAACTCTATATAATCCAACGGAGGAAGGATAATCTCATGGGAGGTCTGGAAGTTCACGAGCACCAACTTTTTCCTGTCTTCTTTGACGGCAGCCATCCAGTGGGAGTTCATGCCGACCCAATACATACCTGCCAAGAAGTTTCAGGCGATGGTGATCGGATCAAAGTCGAGGGAAATGATGTATGGCGACCCAGTACATACCTGCAAAGAAGTTTCGGCTAATGGCGATAGGATTGAAGTCGAGGGGCATCATGTACGCCACCGTATCATGGTGAACAAATCTCGCAAGACCAGATAGCAGCAAGCAGGGTGTCTTGAAAAGCTGAGGCATCGCTTCAATGATCGTTGTGTGCATGTCCCTCGAGCATGCAGCCAGCTGCAGGGTGCTCAACATATCCATACACGAACAACAGAGGTCGAGGATGTCACTGGGGAGATTGCTCCAATCGCGGCTCATATGGATGCTGCGCGGTTCGCGTTCGGCCATGGTGGAGTTTGGAAGGTGGGGTTTTGGGGGGCTTGATTTACGGGGGAGAAGGCTCTCGGTGCTGGAGCGGCTAGCGAGGGAATAGCGGTACTGGGGAAGGCGAGCAAGGCGAGGGTACGCGGGGGCATAGGGAGATGATGAAGAGTGACCTTAGGATCTCCGGCGAGACGGAGATGGAGATGGAGCAGTGCTAGGGGAGAGGGCGACGAGGCGAGGCATGCTATACAGCAGCGGTGACAGTGACTGCACAGTGCACAAGGTGAGGCTGACTTTGGTATCCCGAACACGCTGCCTGGACTGGTGTCACCTCGGGCGCAGGGTCTTGTCAGTTCAATGTGAGGACCAGATGAATAATATTTTGACCATCAAGTGTACCACAGTTGTACTACTACTAGTAGCAGGAGTAGTAGGAACATGAGTAGTACTGTATAGCGGAAATAGGCCTCCCGTGCTAGAATGCCTCTAGGTTCACTTCATCCTCCAGGTATCATCCATATTGCGAGCAGAACCAAATTCTCATGCACGCGGAAGCGCTAAGAAGACTTTTTCTTTTTTGAGGATAACCGCATATTCCTTAATAGAGAATGTTGTGTCCCCCACACACGCGCCAATATCCATCCGAACCAGCTACGACAATTTTTTTATTCGTTTGGATAGGTCCCACCTGTCGGGAGGGGTGCAGAAATAAAAAGGAATCATAAAATGTCTCGCCACGGTGATTCGAAAGTGTGACCTCAACTAGCCAGTGTCACATGTAGCGCTAGAAGGATGGGCACGTACAGGGACAGGTACCACTCCTCAGTCTACCCGCGTAGCCTTTTCGTTTAGTCTACCTAGCCGTCTAATCAACTGCCTGCAGGCCACTTCTCCCATTTACTTCTCCATCGGGAACCGATTTTCCTCGGCTTTGTCACTACTCCTCCATCTTCATTTGCATCCAGACCACACTGCATTCATATTGTTTTAACCTCTTCACATCCTCCTGGAGTAATTCTGAAGCCCCTTTAAATCATCTTCTACTTTTTCAGTTAGACTAGCCATCTAATCCTAATTCTCCAAACCATAGCCCTCCGGTCCATCGGTTCCAAATGGCGAAAGAGATCGAGATGCAGGTTTTTAGCGTCCAACATGTCCTCGTCAAAGGCTCGTTGAGCATAGTTGCCATAATCACCGACCACCCAAGGGTTGTTTGGAAGTGGATCAACAATGTATCCAATTCCCTCCAAAAGGTGGAGATGAAGGTCATCGGTCTCGACGCAGAGTACACGGAGCATGCCACTGGGAAGATCCAACGCGCCGCCGTCCTTCAGCGGTGCCTCGAAGAAGATGTTTTGGTGTACCACATCATACACGACCCTCCATACCAGGTGAGCTTCATGATTTCTTGTCTCGGGAGGACATATACTTCTGTAGGGCAGCCATCGCAGGGGAGAAATAGAAGTTGGAGCCATACAACCTTGATTTGAAAAGCATCGCTGACATACAAACCAAAATAAAAATTCCTGTAGAAGATTGTGATAAACCGACGCCATCCCTATTCGACATAACAAATTATGTGCTTGGAACAAATCTTCAGAAGGGTGACGAGACGCTGGCATCAAGGTCGTCTAGATGGGAGAATTATCCCTAGACGTACGAGCGGATAAAATATGCTTCCCTCAATGCCCATGTGAGTTTCGAGATAGCTGCAAGGTCCAGAGAGCTTCTTGCGAAGCCGTCTCCCATAGAAAATGAGAAGAAGAAGAAGAAGAAGAAGAAGAAGAATAAGAAGAAGAAGAAGAAGAAGAAGCTGCACCAGCAGCAGGGCATTGTGGATGGACGAACTATTTTCTCTCTTGTAAAAAAAATCATTCCCTCTCTGTGTATACTGATATAGATGGACTATTTCGATGGTGTGCATGTCTTTGAAACAAGTAGTAGCATGGGTCCGCTTGACTATAAGGAACTATTAATCCCCCTAGCTTTCTCTACTACAACTCCTTCCAGTGATTGGTATGCAATGCATGTGTCCGTAGACATGACAGCTTGTCCATGGAAGTTCAACTACAGCGACCATCACGTTTCATCCACTGCCACTCGCGATTCCCACGACGCCGCTCCAACCCACGGCACCACGTCCCCCGACGTGCGCCTCACCCCTCTCGGTCGCACCACCCCTCTGCCTTTGTGTGCTTGACATGTGGGCCACCTGAAATGCGGCGAGCATCAAGTTTCTACCACAGGGACACGCGATTCCCATGACGCCGCTCGAACCCATGACACTACACGTCCCCCGACCTGCGGCTCACCCCTCGCGGCTCCATTGCCCCTCTGCCTTCGGGAGCATTACATGTGGACCAGCCACCTATCGGGTCCACATGTTATTGACTCAAAGGCAGGTGTAGTAAGGCGCTGAAGCTCAGTCCCGAGGGCCCCGAGAGGGGAATGTAACTCTTGCGCCAGGCCTTGTGGTGCTACCGCTGCACGAACTCGTGCCAAACTCGAGATTTTTTCTTTACTATACATGCACGCAACGATTTAATGGACATTTAATCTCAACATGTGATGGGGAGTTCTAAATTTGAAAATTCAAAACAAACAAACTGGGAGAGAGGGAGTATACCGTAGGATGTGTCCCATATGAAACAAGTCTCCTGGTTTGTCACCGCGAAGACGCGGTTAGAAAGGAGCATAGCGTCTTCATACTCGTACGGCAACAAATTGGCCGCAGATAGCATGGTCCACCTTTGACCGCCATGTGCAAGGTTCGTGTTATCTTCTACAATCTCACTGTGGTTCCATGGTACCAATTTAGGCGGTGGCCCGTTGCATGGCTGATCCCAATGTTGGACAAAGGTTTTACGGGAACGGTGTCACCGTTGTAAATGTTGTGCAAATTGATGTTGGTACCCTCCTGTACGTATGCAAGCCAATCTCCACTCTTACGGAGCCTAACCTGGGAAACAGTGGGCAGGGGGAGAATTAGGAAATGAACACAGAAGTAGTCTTTAGAATGCATTTACTACGTGATCAAACTCATGTTACCTGCTCATCAGACAAAATCCGAGTGCCCCTCAACGTCCGCATCTCAAGGGGCGTCAACTTGCAACTACGGCCACGCCGCACTGGAGAGACCCCCAAGGAAACATCCTTGTGCGTTGCACGGAACATCAAGATGCATTTGTATGAATAGTTTATCTGGTGAGAGAAAAGGATGAACGAGGCAAGGCCTTATTTGCAAATGTGGAGAGGGGTGTGGGTATCTTTTTGCAAAATTGCCATAGGTTTCTTCCTATCCGTCAAATATAAATCGGACGGCCTATATTGCAGGATGGCAGGCACACCATCATCACCAACTCTATTTTTATAAGACTAGCAAGATGCCCGTGCGTTGCACAAAACATCAAGATCTTGTGGGAGAAAAGGATGAACGCGGGAAGGCCTTATCTAAAAATGTGGAGTGGAGTGCGGGTAAATTGTCATAGTTTCCTTCCTATCCGTTAGATATAGATCGACGGCCTATATTGCAGGATGGCAAGCACACCATCATCACCAACTCTGCTTTTTATAAGAGTAGATAGCAAGATGCCCGTGTGTTGTAGGGAACATCAAGATGCATTTCTATGAGCAGTTTATCTTGTGGGAGAAAAGGATGAGCGAGGGAAGGCCTTATTTGCAAATTTGGAGAGGAGTGTGGGTATCTTTTTGCAAAATTGCCATAGTTTGCTTCCTATCTGTCATATATGAATCGGAGGGCCTATACTGTAGGATGGAAGGCACACCATCATCAACAACTCTGTTTTTTTAATAAGAGTAGAGTACATATAGAGATAGAGACTACTACTACCAATGTGCTGGCCCGTGCGATGCAATGGATCCAAAGTAGTAGAATAATACTTGTTCACGGGCTTGAAATATAAACACTCTAGTTTTGATATACATATATCAGTAAAAATAAATCATGCTTCACTCAAAATATATTCCTCAGGCTGTTTTGATGAGGTGAGGGACGGGTGTGGCTGGTTTGAAGATAACAAGTTTTAAAAAAATTGGAGCTGTTTTTTTTTTACATTTTGTAGCATGGCACGGCATCTGGTGCACCTAAAGCGTCTGAAAAAAATTGAGTTTGGGTCGATAGCACACCCTGTGGCAAGATGCCCGTGTGGGCTTCTTCTATAACTAGCAAGATGCCCGTGCATTGCAGGGAACATCAAGATGCATTTTTTTACAAAACACCTGTTGTGATTGACCCTTGCAGGAGTAATCCCATGTGTAAAAACTAATGATATCTCGAGAATTTTATAGGAAAAATGGTATCTTTGGAACAAGTTTTCTCTACTACTGCTCCTTGCAATGAGCGGTATGCAATGCATGTGTCAGTAGACATGACAGCTTTTCCATGGAAGTTGAACCACGGCGACCATCACGTTTCTTGTTTCTACCACTGCCACACCCACATGCGATTCCCACGACGCCGCACCAACCCACGGCACGACGTCCCCCGATGTGCGCCTCATCCCTCTAGGCCCCATCGCTCCTCTGCCTTTGTCTGCATGACATGCGGGCCAGCTGAACTGCGGCGACCATCAACTTTCTACCACAACCACACCCGATCGGACGCGGTTTGCCTGCTACGATCTGTACTCCCGCACCATCGAATTTTCATCCAGCGGCTGTGACACATTTCGTCCCGGGCATCATTCCTCAGCTGGAGTACTTCTGTACTACAGGTAGTACCTGCCGGTGTTGCCATCTACACCTCGTAATGCCTCGACGCCCAGTTGTGGCACCCTCGCCACGGCCACGCCACCACCGGCCGGTTCATCTCAAACGAGTGAGTCATGAACCACGCCACCACCATGAGAATAACATGTGGGCCAGCCGCATTTAAGGTCCGCATGTCATTGACTCATAGGCCGGTGCACTAAGCCACTGAAGCTCGGTCCCGTGGGCCCCGAGAGGGAAATGTAACTCCTGCGGCAGGCCTTGTGGTGCCCCCGCGGTACGAGCTCGTGCCAAACCCGGAATTTGTTTCTGACTACTACCAACTAGTAATGTACACGTGCATTGCACGCATGAGATTTGGTAACCAAATTATGAATAAATAACACACTATAGCATGTAAGCTTTGAGTCATATATGCATGATGTGGATGTTCGTTTAATTCTTATAGTTCATCTAGTTAAAAATCAATTAGTTTTATATAAATAGATATATTTTAAGATTCATGGAATTGTGCATTGTAAAGCATAAAGTAAAAACAAATAGTGACAATTCATTTTGAAAAAAGAAGTTTGGGCAATTAAGATATGGAAGATTCTAGAACAAAGGAGAAGTGCTTGTGTTTTGAGGTTTGTGCATTATGCTTAAGTTCAACCATGGAGTCTTCCAGATTCTACATGTGGCAGAATCTGGTGGAATGTAGATGATATTTAACGGCCAGTAGTGCTCGGATTTGCCATGTTTGTACTGTCGGATTGGCTTCATCCAACGACCAACTTTCAAAGTTATTCACACACTATCTCTACTCTTATAAAAAACCGAGTTGGTGATGATGGTGTGTCTGCCATCTTGTAATATAGACCGTCCGATCTATATCTGACGGATAGCAAGCAAACTATGACAAATTTACAAAAAAACCCGCACCTCTCTCCACATTTACAGATAAGGCCTTGCCTCGTTGATCCCTATCTCCCACAACCTCATTGCTTAGAAATTAAAAAAGGAAGTCTCTGGAACAATCTGGCATGGTGGCCGCCAGCCGGTGCCGTCCATCCCCATGCCTCCGTCCACCAGTCACCACCACGCCCCACTCCTCCTCACCTTATCTCTCATCTTTCTCGAGATATCATTTTTTCGATGAAATTCTCAAGATACCATTTTCCAATAAAATTCTCGAGATATCATTAGTTTTTACACATGGGATTACTCCTGCATGGGTCAATCACAACAGTTGTTTTGTAAAAAATGCATTTTGATGTTCCGTGCAATGCATGGGCATCCTTCTAGTATCTCTACTCTTATAAAAACAGAGTTGGTGATGATGGTGTGCCTGCCATCCTGCAATATAGGCCGTCCGATTTATATCTGACGGATAGGAAGGAGACTATGGCAATTTTGCAAAAAGATACCCACACCCCTCTCCACATTTGCAAATAAGGCCTTCCCTCGTTCATCCTTTTCTCTCACAAGATAAACTACTCTTAGAAATGCATCTTGATGTTCCGTGCAACGCATGGGCATCTTGCTAGTAGGGGTATAGATGTGCCGGCCCGTGCGTTGCAATGGATCCAAAGTATATCTATTTAGTGGAGGGCACTCTAAACACATTATCTATTTATTTTTCTCTAACCTTTTGTAGCCATGCAACCGAGCCACATAAGCTTCATGGGTGCCCCCCACATTATATTATTCATACTATGTTGACTGAAAAAAAGATAAATCACCAAAATCAAGATCTTCCCGTTTTTTGTTCCTACGATGTTGTGCTGTGCACATACCTAGTTGTATAGTGGTAGTACTAGTTGTAGTACAAACTTCGTACTAGTAGGAGTAGTAGTACGGAATGCACCTACTCTATCAACGAGCCCCATCAGACACATAATTTCTTGGCTTCCGTGCTACAGCTAGATCTTCCCCTCGTTTCTGTTTTACAACCCGGCGGCGGGCGGGGTGCGGTTTGCCAATAGTCGGTTTGCTCAACGGCGGTCCCACATGAAAGTGAAAATGCTAGGCAAGACGCCTTCCCTAGCTATGTGGCGTGCCGGACAGGCTGTGGAGTACTCCCGATTCCCGGGCGTGTGGGGGTGCGACGCGAATGCGGCAGGCCTTTTCCTTTTACTAGCAATGTGCCCATGCGTTGCGACGGATCCAAAGTAGTAGAATAGTAGTACTTGTTCACAAACTTGAAAGAAATCACTCTTGTTTTGATATACTCCTAATATATTACTTTTCACCTAAAATATATTTCTCAGGCTGTTTTGATGAGGTGAGGGAGGGATGTGGTTGCTTTCAAGATAATAAGGGGTTTTCTGTAAATTGGAGCAGAGAAGTGGGCTATTGTTGCAAAAATGCCACAACTTACCTCACATCCATTAGATGCAGATCTAATGGTCAGAAATGATGGATGTCGGACACACCACCATCACCAACTGAGCCTTTTATAGGAGTTGGAATAGAGAAATATGTATAAATTGTAACATTTGGTTCTTCTCCTTAGCACGATCGATAGATAGAAATAACGATTGGAAACACTAGGGCGGGGCTATTTCCACCAGATAAGCAGGGTACGTAGTGGCTAGGTTGACGCATCGTCAGTTTGGTCACATGCGGTCCAACATGTTCTAGTGTTTCTAGCAAGATGCCCGTGCGTTGCACGAAGTTGATGGAAAAGGTAAGCACAAGTTATAAATTGACGGATGGAGATGGAAAAGGTAAGCACAACTTATAAATTGACGGATGGAGTACTAGTTACAGTGATGCATATAATTAAGCAAAGGGATCGCACATGTCGGTATTGACTGGAACGAGAATGCAATAGCACAATAAGAATTAAGGCCACGATGATGCGATCGCGGTGGTGGTTACAGGAGGCAAGAAGAAAGATGCATCCATCAACATATGACCACCTCCTCAACTTAGTGCGTCGGGCCACCGACCGGCGGCTAAGGAGCTGCAGCTTTTGTGGCGAGGTCAAGGTGCCTCTCAGCAAAGGCATCCAAGGCTTCCAGCCGGCTGAGGAAGGCCAACGTCGTAGCATCCTTACTGGCCTTGTAGATACCTATGTACATGATTTGCTCATACACGTGGATGTGTAGGTCAACGAATTCTTGCAGGGCGAGGCGCCTCGCGGCAAGCGTGACCTCCAGGTGGACATTCTTCGTGGCGTCGGCGCGTAGTCGCAGGGCCACCAGTGCTTGAAAGAGGTTCCGGCCATGGAGGCCGATTAGGGTGGCAGGCAATGAGGAGCCCGGGCGCGCGGGCTGGAGGAGTATGGCGATGTCGTCCGCGAGCTTCTTGAGGACGGTGAACTTGTTGGTGGTGGCAACGATCATCTGGTCCAACTGAGAGTCGTAGTTGGCATCGACAGCGGCCATCCACCAGCCGATCGCCAACACCGTCTGGAGACGATCCTCGGCGCCATGCCGCAGGCCGGCGTCGTGGACCATCTGGCACAGCCGCTGGCCGCTCACGCGCATCGCCGCCATGGGTTTGGAGTGAGGACTTTTGCGCTTAGTGTAGGTGCTTAGGCAAATGCTTAGGTGCGTACGATGTGGTAGATGCATTGGAATGAAGGGGCACCTTTATATGAGTGCAAACTACGTTGCATTCACATCGTGCAACTTCTTTTCCCGGTCCTCCTCCCATTACTTCCCTCGTGCATTCACGATGCTAATTGAAGGAGGATGCATCATTGGCCGTTCAACATTTCGGGAACCGCTACCCCCTCCCTCGTCTGCATTAAAGCCGTATCGGGAACTGCACCGCCCGCTGTCAAATCGAATAGTACTGCACAGCCCGCTACACGCTCGGCTAAAGACGCCTCCTCGCCTCCATCAAACCCATCCGTTAAACCCGCATGCAAACCGAGAAACCTACTCCAGCCACACGTCTGTTCATGAGCTGGCCGGGATTAAACGCAACACCGGCTGAGCTCCCCCATCTTCATCACCATTTTCTCCACTCTTCTGATGGCTTCCGAGGAGTCGTTCTCCGACATACTACCCGGCTGTGTGGCCCACCGAGACCTCCGGATACGGGCGAGGCCGCTCGGTGCTTCACCAACCTCGCTTGGCCCGACGGAGCCAGTTGCCGCCCCAAGCCGGCATGTGGTTCAGCAACTCGCCACTCCAGTTTAGCTCGATGAGGAGTGGCGAGTTGCTCCACGCCGGCACGGTGGCGAGCACGCCGGTACGGGCATCATCGCTGCCGCGTCGTACCGCGCCACCAGTGTCTGCGGTGACCGCGCCTCCCGTGTCTGTCGGCACGCCTCCCGTGCCTGTGGCAGCACCATGCAGGCAGAGACAGAAGCCAGGTGCGTGGAGAGCGATGAGTCGGTGGCCAGCTTCTCCGTGTATGCCGCCATCATCGAGGAGAAGTAGAACACGGGAGGCCGCCGCCACTTGGGTCCCATGAAGGCCACCACCGAGGCGACGAATGTGCATTCAGGAGGTTTCTTTGTTGCTTCGTCTCTTCCGAGGACTTTCGTCGACCCCGCAAGTGTCTGCCGGACATGAGGAAGACAAAGGGATCTGTGGGCGGCCATTTAGATTAGGTACTCCCTCTCCGGCTGGCGAGAAATATTTGTTCTAAGAATGGATAAATTGTATGTATCTATAACTAAAATAAGTGTAGATACATCCATTTCTAGGACAAGTATTTCCAGATGGAGGGAGTATTAATTATACCGAGAGAGCCGGATTAGCACCGCTTAGTTCATGTAAATGTAATGAAATCCATCATGTTTATATGAAGATCTGGCTTTTTTATACGAAATCCTTCATGCTTATATGAAAACAGTCTGTGTTTGCACGAATTTCATATGGTTGGTTAGAGTTGTGAAAATGTATGCCGCTGGCGTTTGATGTCGTCCTCCGCGGAAGGAAGCAGGAGGAAATTTGTCGGCTGCTGTTGGAGATGCTCTTATGCTGGAAATAATAGACTCACATCCAATCCATTTGAGTTAATTGCGTGTATGATTCTCCCTCTATACAAAGTTAATTGCATGTAAAGTGTGCACGTGACTTGCAGGGTGGCTACAACTTCGTACAGAAAGATAAAAAGAAACAAGTCCATCCTTAATCTTGTATTCTAAGTACTCTGTGGGTTGCACTATCAGTACAGTAGCGAAAGAAGTATATATTAAATAAGTAATATATGATATAAAAATCTAAAGTTAAAGACAGAGTAGTGGGTGTGGGGGGGGGGGGGCAGTGACTGTCGGTGTCAAAACCGGCGGATCTCGGGTAGGGGGTCCCGAACTGTGCGTCTAAGGTCGATGGTAACAGGAGACAAGGGACACAATGTTTACCCAGGTTCGGGCCCTCTCTATGGAGGTAATACCCTACTTCCTACTTGATTGATCTTGATGAATATGAGTATTACAAGAGTTGATCTACCACGAGATCGTAATGGCTAAAACCCTAGAAGTCTAGCCTGTATGACTATAATTGTATATTTGCCGATCCGGACTAAGCCCTCCGGTTTATATAGACACCGGAGGGGGCTAGGGTTGTACAAAGTCGGTTACAGAGAAAAGGAATCTTCATATTTGATCGCCAAGCTTGCCTTCCACGCCAAGGAGAGTCCCATCTGGACACGGTTGAGAGTCTACGGTCTTTGTATCTTCACAGCCCATCAGTCCGGCCCATGCCCAACAGGCCGGACGCCCGAGGACCCCTTAGTCCAGGACTCCCTCAGTAGCCCCTGAACCAGGCTTCAATGACGAGGTGTCCGGCGCACAGATTGTCGTCGGCATTGCAAGGCGAGCTCCCCTTTCCGAATACTCCAAGATAGTCTTCGGACAAAACGAACGTGTCCGGATCTGCAACACAAGTACCACACACACAGCCGTAGAGAGTATAATATTTCACGAGTCCCATCCATTGACAACCTTTTGTAAGATGACAACACGTCTGCCCGGTCTCGTCTGCCATTCCACGTTTCGAGACGCGGTTTTCATTGGCACGTCTTGTCAAAGCAGAGATCGTGTCCCCTTATTGCAGGATTCTCATCAATACGGGCGTGGGTAATCCAACCGTGCCGTTTGCACGGCCCTCGGGAATAGGCGAGTTTTAAGGCGAGTGGGGAGGCGCTCGATATTCACTGCCTTTATAAGGGGATGAGGATTCCCTTTCTTCACCCGCGCCTTCTCTCTTCCTCTGCACCTCCATCCTTAAGCTCTAGCGCCCAAGTTCTCATCTTTTCCACCTCCAGCAAGCACTCAACCATGTCCGGATCCGGAGGGCAAGGCAAGTGGAATGGCCTCCTCCGTTAAGGAGAAGGACATCGCCGAGCTTCGGGAGGCCGGGTATCTGGCGAAAGAAATCACCCACCGGCTTCCGACCAAGGGGCAAGTCATCCCTACACCGAAGCCCAACGAGAGGGTGGTGTTCCTCCCTCATTTCGTCTGTGGGTTAGGGTTTCCACTCCACCCTTTCGTCCATGGACTTATGTTCTATTATGGGCTAGATTTCCATGATCTAGCCCCGAACTCTTTCCTCAACATCCCAGCAGTTATTGTCATGTGTGAGGCTTTCCTCCGCATCCAGCCCCACTTCGGACTGTGGCTCAAAATCTTCAACGTAAAGCCGAAGGTGGTAGATGGCCAACACGCGGAGTGCGGAGGAGCCATGGTGAGCAAGATGCCCAACGTCACATGGCCCAAAGGCACGTTTGTGGAGACTGTCAAGGAGTGGCAGAAGCTGTGGTTCTACATCACAGAGCCCCGCGACGCCACCTGGGCCGCGGCTTCCGAATTCAAGTCCGGAGCTCCAATGCGGCTGACCTCCTGGATGGAGAAAGGCCCAAATTGGTCTTCGTCGGGTGAGCTGATGGCGCTGCAAACGCGCATCCAAAGCATGGTGGACAAAAACATCAAGCTCGTCGACGTGATCCAGGTGATGCTAGTTCGCCGGATCCTCCCCTGCCAAAGCTGAACCTCCCCTTTATGGGAATTAGATCCGGAGAAGCACCAAACCCTGGTGAGGCTCTTCAGAACCACTCACGAAGATGCCTAGAAGTTGCTCTTCAAGGGTGACGAGAAGCCGCCGGCCCTAGACTCGGACCGTGGGCACGATCTTGCCCATCCCGCCAATGCGGTAAGTCCCCCACATCTCAAGGCGTACCCTCTACTTGCTTGTTCAAGGAGGGTAACTATACTTTACTGATTTATTCTTTTAGGTACGGACAGAGAAAGCGGAGCGGATTCAATGTTCGGCTCCGCCGCCCGAAGAACTAGTCATCCCGCTCCTGGCGAAGAAGCTGGTCCCGGTGCCCTACCAGCCGCCGGAGAAGAAGGCCAAGGGGGGCCGGGGTTGCCTCCGCTGCAAGGGCGCTTCGGATGTGATGTCCGAAGACAAGACTCACTCCTCTGCCGCCGAAGATGACGACGAGGAGGAGGAGGAAAGCAACTCTCCCCCTGAGGGGGGAGGGAAGAAGAGGGCGTCCTCCACAAATTTGGAGGCGGAGGCGCCCAAGAGGGGGAAGGCCCCCCTCGCAGATAACTCCGCATGGGATGTCGACAGCAGCCCAGAGCGGCGCCCCCGAAACAAGCCCCTGGCCGCATCGTAAGTACTAAGAACCCGTATACGTCCATGTGTCTGCTTCGTGGCATTAATATGTAAAATTATGCTATTACAGTCCGGCCCATAATAGCTCCCAGCGATCCTCATCAGGAGGTTCGCTAGATTCAAAGGCGATGGCCAGCGAGTCACCACCGGCCGCTCGCTCTCCCACGGCCAAGGGCGACGACGAGGTGGTGTCCCAAAGGACCTTCCCAGGCCAGGGAGAGGTTCAGGAGGCCGTCAGGGTGGTGCCAGAGGATGACTCCTCGGCCGCCGGACACCTGGGGGAGGAAGCCCCCATGGAGACTGGCGATGGGGGCCATATCCAATTCGGCCCGCAGCCGAATACCATTCCGGAGACCTACACGGCTCCAGAGTCAAGAGAGTAGCCTTCCCCGAAAGGAGGAGGTGTGCCTGTTCCGCCGGTGACCTCTGTCCAACCAGAGGCACCGGATAATCTGCTGGAAGCGCTACGAGGCGCTTCCATTGTGGATGAACACCGTATCCTTATGGGTACGGTGATTGAGAAGGTTCAGTCCGTCAAGAGCGGACTGACCGAAGCCTGCAGCAGCCTGCTGACCGGCTTTGAGGTAAGGGACGCAAAAGAAAAAGGCCCAATATAGACAGTAGCCCCTGAGACACTGTCCGGTGTTCGGAAAGAAAAGTCGGACAGAGGATCAATTAAATTTCACAGGAAACTAACTAAATGTGTCTTATGTAAATAAGCAGGCGTCGTTGCTAGTCGCGACCTCACACACTGCCGAAGTCTCCGGACTAAAGCAGAGACTAGAGCAGGCCGAGGAGGAGCTCGGCCAAGCGAGGAAGCAGCTAGAGGACCAGAATAAATGATGTAATTACTTGCTATATATTTGGAAAGAATAAATGATGTCTTTTGACCGTTGTATCTTGATATGTGTAGGAGCGACGATTGAGGTCGAGGCCCTTAAAAAGGCCCTAGCTGAAGCCGAGGAGAAAGCTGCCAAAGAGCAAGCCGCCCGTAAGAAGCTCAAGGCTAGGCTTAACGAGGTCCAATAAGAGCTCCAAGACGCTGTGAAAAAATGCGAGACATTGGAGTGCGATGTTTCGGCTCGAGAGACCGAACTCGCCAAGGCTCGCGAAAGCGCGGAAGAGGCCCAGGTTGAAGCCCAGGGCGCCCTCCAGTAGATCCGGGAGGCCAAGAAAATTGCGACGGGTAAGGCGTTTAGTATGCAAAGCAAGTATGTGAAGAAGAAGTATTTCTTACTAACCCGGATGTGGAGTTCTCCAGGGGCGTTTGCGGATCTGCCACGCAGAGTGCCAGACGCTGCGGAGTTCTTCCGAGCCGAAGAAGGGAGCTCAACGAAGAAGTTGTTCCGGTCACAATATCTTGCGCCAGAACATCCGGTGCCCTTCAGCGATCAGCTAAAACAGTTGGTCGAGCTGCAAAGGGTGGCCGAACTGGCCATGAAGGATTTGATAATCCGGCTGTGGCCTGCCGAAGCTATACCCAGCAGCTACTTCGGCCTCGTGAAGCGGCTGGTGAATGCTTGTCCTCGGCTGGACGTTGTCAAGCGGTCGGTCTGCATCGAGGGCGCGCCTGGCCTTCGCCCATGTCAAGGTGTGGTGGGCGAAGATGGACGCCGTCAAGCTAGACACCGAGGGGCCGCCTGAGGGCAAGGAGCACCGCACGCCCGAGAGATATTTCGGAGACGTCCTGGAGGGGTCTCGCATTGTGGCGATGTAATGTGCGAAAGACATTAGCTTTGAATGAGTACATTCATGTTGTCTCTGCCTTGTATGATAAAACAAAGTGGTTATGTAATATAATGTTTGTTATGTTTTTTTAAATTACCTCCTGTGCGGCCGTGTTGTATGAAATCTGAGAGTTGGCCAGTCGTCGGCTTCTGCCCCCACGTAGGTAGTACGGGGGAGTTCAGGATGGAATCTAAACACTCTTGATCCAATTGTGTGGTCCTTGAAGGAGGTGTTTAGCGCAACGAACCAGGCAATCAGACTATGTGGCTTGAACACCCTCACTTAGGCATAGGAGTTTGACAATAAAAATTCCTAGGCGTAGCCCCTAGTATCCGAACTAGGATGCTGAAAGCACCTGATCGGGTAAGTACCGATCCCTCGCATAATGCGAAAAAAAATCTCTAACGATTTGAAACCTCCGAAGAGCCGACCGGCTCTCGCTGCATCATGACAGTCACTTTTCGGCTTTCTCTACTGAGGTGCTCCTTCGGGTAAACCAGGGCACAATCGCAGTAGTTCTCCCTTTACTACCTTAGCCGATATAGCGGAACGTAAGGTAGCAAGTACAGGAGCAGGGCAACCCAACTATTGACCAAAGACATGATTCGGAGCCAATGCATATAGTGCTAAATTCGGGGTGCCGAACTATACTGTAAGAAGTGTTCGGACTTTGTTGCATAGTGCGGGGTGCTGTGAAGCCCCTGGCAAATGTGAAACGTACCAAAGTGTACGGGTGCTATCTGATAAGATTATCAACAGAAAAAGGAAAACAGAAAGGGAGCAAAGGTAATGAGCTGGGGCCCTGAAATTTGGGCCGCAAACTATTTCCATTATAATTTGATTAATACGTCAAGGCGCATTGATGCAAATAGTGCGATAAGCAACAGGCTATTTAACATGCCACAACCAAGGGAGTGCTGTGTGCGGGTCCTGAAAAGAGGTAGAGTGATCATTAAAGAAACCACCTAGAAGTTCCCCTGGATGTCTGTGCTTCTTGCCATCTTGGTATATTTATCCTTTGACAGGACCGGTGATCAAGCCATCAGGGAAGGCCTGTGGAAAATAAACCTGAAAAGGAAAAAGAGAAACAGTGAAAGAATGTGTGTCCAGGAGCGGTCGAGCCTTGTTGTTGGTCACAAGCTAGTTATGCCTCCGTCTGTGCCCATGGTATTTTGAGTGCGTAGTTATGTACGCACGGTGCGAATGCCGCCACTTGATCGGGACTGGGACGGAGGCCAAATTGCTAGTCGAGCTCTTGACGAGCCAAGCTGTCCTACTGCTGAATAGTCCGGACCCGCTTGATAGTGTTCGGGAGCTCGGCCGCTGAATTAAGGTTCTGCTTGAAAAAGTCGTTCTGTACTTCTGCTGCTAAGGCAGCGGTGTGCTCCTCGGTATGGAGGGAGCGTTCTGTGTTTCCATTAACTGTTATGACGCCGCGTGGTCCGGGCATCTTTAGCTTGAGGTAAGCATAATGAGGCACCGCATTGAATCGAGCAAATGCGGTTCGTCCGAGCAGTGTGTGATAGCCGCTGCGAAAAGGGACGATATCGAAGATTAACTCTTCACTTCGGAAGTTGTCCGGAGATCAGAAGACAACCTCTAGCGTAATTGAGCCTGTATAGCGAGCCTCTACACCTGGTATGACTCCTTTAAAGGTAGTCTTTGTGGGCTTGATCCGTGATGGGTTAATGCCCATTTTGCGCACAGTATCCTGATAGAGCAGATTGAGGTTGCTACCACCGTCCATGAGGACTCGCATTAGGTGGAATCCATCAGTGATTGGGTCGAGGACCAGTGCGGCTGAACCGCCATGACGGATACTAGTCGGTGATCCTAGCGATCAAAGGTGATCGGGCATGACGACCATGGATTGAATTTTGGGGCAACCGGCTCTATCGCATAGACGTCCCTGTGCGCGCACTTGCGCTCCCTCTTAAGGATGTGTGTGGCATATATCATGTTCACCGTTTTGACCTGAGGGGGAAACTTCTTTTGTCCCCCTGTATTCGGCTGCTGGGGCTCCTCGTCATCATCCTCGCTTTGCGATCCCTTTTCCTTGTTCTCGGCATTTAACTTGCCGGCCTGTTTAAAAACCCAACAATCTCCGTTGGTATGGTTGGCTGGTTTGTCTGGGGTGCCATGGATCTGGCACGGACGATCGAGTATGCGGTCCAAGCTGGATGGACCCTGATTGTTTCTTTTATATGGCTTCTTCCGCTGACCGGACTTGGAGCCACCGAATCCGGCGTTGACATGTCATCGGTGTTGTCACCATTGCATCGGCGTTTGTGTCTGCTGCGTCAGAGCTTGATGTTGCTGTTTTTGACCTTGGAGGTGCCCATTTCGCTTGATGTGTTTTTTCTACGGGCCAACCAACTATCCTCACCCGCGCAAAAGCGGGTCATGAGTGCCGTGAGGGCTACCATGGACTTCGGCTTTTCCTGGCCGAGGTGGCGGGCGAGCCATTCGTCACGGATGCTATGTTTAAAGGCCGCTAGGGCTTTGGCATCCGGACAGTCGACGATCTAGTTCTTTTTAGTTAGGAACCTAGTCCAGAATTTCCTGGCTAACTCTCCAGGCTGTTGAACTATGTGACTTAAGTCAACGGCATCTGGTGGCCGGGCATATGTACCTTGGAAGTTGTCAAGGAAGGCTTCTTCCAAGTCTTCCCAGCTAGCAATAGAATTTTCAGGTAGACTGTTTAACCAGTGCCGAGCTGGCCCTTTGAGTTTTAGTGGGAGGTATTTGATGGCGTGAAGGTCATCTCCGCGGGCCATGTGGATGTGGAGAATAAAATCCTCGATCCATACCGCAGGATCAGTTGTTCCATCGTATGATTCGATATTTACGGGTTTAAACCCTTCTGGGAATTCATGATCCATTACTTCGTCAGTGAAGCAAAGAGGGTGAGCGACGCCTCTATATCGAGCCGCATCACGACATAGCTCTGATGGAGTCCGTCTGCGGTTTTCGGCCCGAGCGTGACTAGGTTTGTCGCGTCCGAATAGATAGCCATCATCGCGTGTCGAGGCACGTCCTCGTGATCCGTAGATCGATCTTATATGTCCTGATCTACTATCCAGGTCCTTCCGAAGGTCATATGTGTTATCCCGAGCTGTTTTATCCCTGCCTTTAGGACGAGGTGGGCGGTCTAGTGTTCGGCTTGAGTTGCCGCTTTATCTCGACCGCGTGGCGGTCGGCCAGCCGCATTGCGCGATGATGGTACGGGCTCCAGCGCCTCGTTATCGAACCGAGGTAGTAATTTGCGCTTTGGGTAACCTTTGGCTGGGCGCTTAAGGCCGTATTCTTCGGCTGCTAGGACATTGGTCCATCTGTCATTGAGTAGATCTTGGTCAGCTTGAAGCTGTTGCTGCTTCTTTTTCAGGCTCCTTGCAGTGGCTATTAGCTAGCGCTTGAAGCGTTCCTACTCGAGAGGTTCCTCAGGAACAATAAAATCCTCGTTGCCGAGGCTCACCTCCTCCTCGGAGAGCGGATGGTAACTGCCGTCCTCCGAGTCTTCGTCTATGGCCTGTTCATTAGGGCTGACTTGCCCATCTTCCCGATTGTCCTGTTCGGCAGTTTGTTCGTTGGGGTCTTCTATGTCTTCGGCACTGTCCGGAGTGTTGTCGTCTCCTGTACTGGTGTTGCTGTCTTTACTGCGGCGCGATTTAGAGCGGCGCCGCTGACGCCGGCGCTTTGGTTGTGTCTTAGGGGGTCATCCTCCACTGGGTTTTCCTTGTCGTCGCCGCTATTATCTTTTGGCGCATCCACCATGTATACGTCATATGAGGAAGTGGCCGTCCATCGTCCGGTGAACGGCGGGTTTTGGGCCTCCTCTTCTAAGGCATCGTCGTCCATACCGTCGATGTCTTCGGAGTCATAATCGAGCGTGTCGGTTAGGTCTTCGACAGTGGCTATGAAGTGGGCGGTGGGTGGGAAACGAAATTCTCCATCATCAGCCTCCAGTTCAAACCGGATATAATTCGGCTGAGAGTCCCCCGCTAGGGATAGCTTTTTTAACGAATTGAGCACGTCGCCTAAAGGCGAGTGCCGGAAGATGTCCACGGCGCTGAATTCGGCGATCGATGACCGATCCTGCTCGACATACGCGGACGCACATGTTTCGGAACTTATAGCCGAAAATGAGTCCGAGGTTCTGGAGACACAGATATCACCCGAGGTTAGGTATGTGTGCGGATCCAACGCCGCGGGATCTGCATCTTCCATGGCGGGGTTGAGCTTCCCATCCTTGGATGGCGCGATCTGCTCCGGTACCAAGGCCAGAGCGGTTATAGGTGCAATTTCCTGGGCATGGCCCGATGACAGATTTAAGTCATGTTCATTGTGGCGACGAGGAGCAACTGTCGTGGTCTCAAATCCGTCGAAGATCAAGTCTCCGCGGATGTCCGCGACGTAGTTCAAGCTCCCAAATTTCACCTGATGGCCAGGGGCGTAGCTGTCGATCTGCTCCAGATGGCCAAGCGAGTTGGCCCGCAGTGCGATGCCGCCGAACACGAACATCTGCCCGGGGAGGAAGGTTTCCCCTTGGACGGCATCGTTGTTGACAATTGAAGGAGCCATCAAACATTTTGAGGATGGCACAATGGAACTCTCAATGAAAGCACCAATGTCGGTGACAAAACCGGTGGATCTCGGGTAGGGGGTCCCGAACTGTGCGTCTAAGGTCGATGGTAACAGGAGACAAGGGACACAATGTTTACCCAGGTTCGGGCCCTCTCTATGGAGGTAATACCATACTTCCTGCTTGATTGATCTTCATGAATATGAGTATTACAAGAGTTGATCTACCATGAGATCGTAATGGCTAAAACCCTAGAAGTCTAGCCTGTATGACTATAATTGTATATGTGCCGATCCAGACTAAGCCCTCCGGTTTATATAGACATCGGAGGGGGCTAGGGTTGTACAAAGTCAGTTACAGAGAAAAGGAATCTTCATATTTGATCGCCAAGCTTGCCTTCCACGCCAAGGAGAGTCCCATCCGGACACGAGTGAGAGTCCTCGGTCTTCGTATCTTCACAGCCCATCAGTCCGGCCCATGTCCAACAGGCTGGATGCACGAGGACCCCTTAGTCCAGGACTCCCTTAGTGACACTTACATATCTCTACTCTTATAAAAAACAGAGTTGGTGATGATGGTGTTCCTGTCATCCTGCAATATAGGCCATCCGATTTATATCTGACGGATAGGAAGGAAACTATGGCAATTTTGCAAAAAGATACCCACACCCCTCTCCACATTTGCAAATAAGGCATTCCCTCGTTCATCCTTTTCTCCCACAAGATAAACTACTCATACAAATGCATCTTGATGTTCCGTGCAACGCATGGGCATCTTGCTAGTAGGGAGAAGGAGTTTGTGTGACACATATCTATTTAAGGGATAGGTAGATAGCATGTGTGCGAGGCATACTTAAAGCATCACAGAGATAAACAAACGGTGTGCTTGCAAATGCCGGAAAAATGAAGCCAGAAACAATGTCTAAGCGCATGCGCGTGCGCGCGCGTGCGCATGCGCGTGTGTGTGAGAGAGAGAGCGAAATCTCAAAACAAAAGGTGCTCTGCTAGAATCCCATTGTATGTATTCATATGGTTCCGGAACTCCAGTTAACCTTAGGCATATGTGTGAGAGACATAATTATACTTTGATACATTAGTGGCTGTGGGTGGGCGGAATTAAAGGGGTGGGCCTGTTCGACAGAGAGAGCGTGTGTGTTTCTGTGTGAGAGACTTGTAGGACGGGGTAGAAAGACGAATTCTAACCTTGATGGAGGGAGAGAAATACACGAAGTGCGCGTGTGTGATTCCGATGCCCACGGGGAAATGAGATATGTATGCGTGTGAGAGAGATTGCACAATTCATTCACGTATCACTATCTAGCGATCGGGGACGTGCCTCGCTTGAACATATAAATAAATATCTACTTCGTATCGTGGCCAAAGGTACAATATCGATTCAACGCTATAAAGATTGGACACTCACATATCACATTTTTTTATATCTAAATAAACATTTTCAATTGTGCATGCCAAAGTTACAGTGATGTTTCTTCAAATAACCAATGTAGCTATCATGTACATGCACCATTGTTACTCTTGCATTCAAATTCATTAGTCTTGGATGATTTAAGGTTCTATTATGAAGTAATATATGTAATATTCATATATGAATTCAACGGGTACGCAATTTATGAACTGGAGGCTATGTAATCATATGAGGTAACACTTTTAAGTAGCGGACTACAATATCCATTTCTTTTGTGGGACTACAATATCCATTTCTTTTTGTGCGCCTCTACACTAACACGACAATGCATTATGTTTAAAGTAAATAACAATGGCACTAAATTATCAGTTTACACGAGAAATACATAGGCTGAGCGTTTGATCCCTTTTTGTGAACGTGCCTCTACACCCGTACGATTGGCCACGCCCGTGTGAACGTCCAAGTTATCGGCGCGTCATCCCGGGTTATTGTCTTTTTTCTGGGGTGGACTTCACACCAGTTATTAACTGCTGACGCGTGCCCCATGTACATAGTCTCGCATGACCTTCCCGCTAGCACGGTCCAAAATTAGTTGAAACTGGATCCGAATGATCCTGCGGGCGGCAAAATCTCCCGCCTCCTTCTAAAATTTCCGCCACCTAGACTTTAGCATGAAAAATTCCCCTTTTGTCCTTGGTGCACGGAGAACAACAGTTACAATACCGCCCTCATCTACATAATAGGTCGGGGCTGCTTTGGTAACTTCCGGTTCCCCCCCACCACACGGCACCCCTTTTCCTCTCCCCCTCCCGCAAAAAAGACTAACTGCACAGCACCAGAGCATCTTACATCACGTCATCCGTACTTCATCGGCCTTTCTACCCCTCCCCTCTCGAAACCCTAGACTGCTCATCCACCGGCATACCAGAGCCCATTCACTTCCAGCAGTGTCCACCTCGCCGGATCTGCTTCTGCGGCCGCTTCTACCCCTCCCACCTCCACTAGAAACAAGTAGACTGCTCATCCACCACTGTACCACAGCCCATTCAGTGTCGGCCTTGTCCACGGCGCCGGATTTTCTTCATCGGTACTCTCGTCAACCGTAGCGCATCTGTAGCGGCTCATTCATACTCCCCACCAGAGACGCTTCATCCACCCCCCCCCCCTCGAAGCCGCCCCACCGACGGCCCCGTCGACAGCCTCTGATCCTCTTCGCCGACACCTTCCTCAACCCTACCAGAGTCGCTTCGCCGACACCATCGTCAACCCTACCGGAGTAGCTTCGCCTATACCATTCTCAACCCTACCGGGGCTGCTTTGACAACTCACAAGTCCACGGCCTCAGATCCGCTTCGTGGCACCCTCATCCAACCTACCAGAGCAGCTTCTGACGCCCCGTCCACGGCCGCAGATCCTCATCGTCGACACCATCCTTAACCCAACCACCGGAGCAGCTTCATCGACGCCCTCGTCCACGGCCACAGATCCGCTTCACCCACACCGTAGTCCACCCTACCAGAGCTGCTCCACAAACACCCTACCTGACGGTTCTAGATCTCCTTACTGGACCCCGACAGCCAGCGTAGCGTCATCACTCTTGATGTTTCGAACCTGATTCCCACCATCTGGCAAGATGCCAAGCACCCGCCACGGCCTAGGTACTTGTCACCTTTAAAACCATCCAACATCACCTGCCCGATGTACTTCAAATATACCAACAGGTCGCTGTTACCTGTTATGCAGATGGCAAAAACTACAAGGACGATGTTTCTTCTAGATCTAACAGCTTGGCCAACCAAGATCCTGGACTGAGGCATTGCTATGATCTTGTAAGTGTGTGTGTCTCTCTCTCTTGTATTGTTGTGTGCCTGCCAGCGTGCTTTGCTAGGATTTTCGACCAGTAATCCCTTTGTGCAGACAAGATTTCTAGTACTGGCTGCTAAATTAGATATGTAGATGTCATACATGATACTACCTCGTACCTCCGTTCCTAAATATAAGTCTTTCTAGAGATTCCAGTATAGGCTACATACGGAGCAAAATGAGTGAATCTACACTCGAAAATGCATCTATATACATCTGTATGTGGTCCATACTGGAATATCTACAAAGACATATATTTAGGAACAGAGGTAGTACATTACACAAAATCGTAGGTGGCATGTAGGAATTCCATTGCACTACATTAGGCTCCCTTAGAGTGTCTGCTAGTCCAGCACACAGAGTCATGGCTAGTTTATGCTATGCACACAATCGTTAATTGGTGGTTTAAATATGCGCAAGGGATATGCAATATATTATCATGTAGAGATGGGGTTACACAATGAAAAAGTACAAGATGTATGTGGCAATTTCATGGAACATCGCAAAAAAGGAGAGGAAACGGTGAGCCTATACAGTGTGCTATGGTTGGTCACTCCTCCATTGCAATCATCTGACATGTTATTTGTATGTCAGTTCTATTGGCCAAGTTTCGTAGGGACAATTATTACGAGTTATCCTAAGAAAATAAGCACCTGTGAATATAAGCTCCAGGTAATAAGCCAACTAGTTCTTTTCATTGCCTTCCTTTTTATCTTATCTTTGGTATGATCAGTGAAAAGTCTAGATTGCATTATATTTTGTCATTTTTCTGCCCATATGAAAATTAATTTGACTTGAAAACATCACAAATTGAACCCAGTGCAGTAATTAATATGATAGGAAAACAGACCATCACTATTTGTTCAAAATGCAAATACAAAGATACCATCTATTTGGCACAATCTACTTTGGTCAGTGTCTTCAATAGAGATCCAATTGCCTAATTTAAACGAAGAACGCACATTTAAATGAAGAACAATTATTTATTGAAATTGGATGGTCCAAGTGGCTGGTTATTACCATATAGCAGCACCACCTAAAAGCATCATATAGCAGCAGCAGCTCATAGCAACTCATCATACAGCAGCAGCAGCAGCAGCAGTAGTGTGCAATTCATCATATACCAGCAGCAGCTCATAGCAATTCATCATATAGCAGCAGCAGGAGCAGCTCATAGCAATTCATCATATAGCAGCAGGAGGAGCAGCTCATAGCAATTCATCATATAGCAGCAGCAGGAGTAGCTCATAGCAATTCATCATATAGCAGCAGTAGGAGCAGCTTATAGCAACTCATCATATAGCAGCAGCAGCTCATAGCAATTCATCATATAGCAGCAGCAGCTCATAGCAATTCATCATATAGCAGCAGCAGCTCACAGCAATTCATCATTAGCAGCTGCAGGAGCAGCTCATAGCCATGCATCACATAGCAGCAACAGAAGCAACTCATAGCAATTCATCGTATAGTGGATCAGAATGGAAATTTGGCAAAAAAATCAAAGGAGATCCTCACCTTGTTGGATGAGCTCATCCTTCAACAGCACATCAAGGCCACGGCCTGGGAGGAGGGGAGGGGGGATAAGGTGCCTTCTGCCGCAGTGTGGCATCAGCCGTAGTTGTGCGGCACCCGCCAGCGTAGTGCGTTGGATGGACCACAGTGGAGCAGCTGCTAGAGACCATGAGAATGAGGGGCGAAGCCAGAGGGAGGAGCAGCCGGGGAGATTTGGTCCTACCCGCCGGCCATGTAGCCTAGCTAGACAGAGCATCATTGAGGACCAGGCCAGATGGGACCAGTGGCGACGGCTCGCTGGAGCAACCCTAGCGCTACAGGTAGGGGATCGAGGTAGAGGGAAAGGGAAGAGGAAATGCAAGCGGGCAGGGCAATGAACGCTTGTGTGTTTGTCTTTACTTGAGGGTCAGGTGTGACGCGGGCGTGAGCAGTTGCATTTTGAGTGTAATATAGGCAGACAACAGAGTCATTTCACTCTTCCCCTTCCCTTCAATTTTTAGTGAGCTTCTACCCAAAACACCCCCTCCAAAGCGAAATAAGTTAAGCCCAAGCCCATAACTCAAAAATGACTTCTTTACATCTTTTATGGCTTATTTTGACAATAAGCTCTAAAAAGGCGGAATAGAACTGGCCCTTAACCTGCAATTCAATTGTGTGTGCAATGATGAATCACTCCTGCCTACTATAGTGTACATTTAGGCATCATACATGGCATAACCTAATACATGTGCATTCCATTGTAGAATCTAGAATATGCAATGTTTATGTTAGTTCATACGTTGCACATGATGTTTAAATGCCCCTTAAATCTGGTCAGTCAAGTAATGGTCTTTAAGCCTCCTTCTTTGCTTATTTTCTTGATACTCCCTCCTTCCATCTATATAGGGCCTAGTGTGTTTTTCGAGACCGCCTTTGACTATTGATAAGACTAATAATACATGAGATGTATAATGTGAAAATTATATCATTGAAAGCTCCTTTCACGTACGAATTTGACGGTATGCTTTGTGTAACTTGCATGTCATACATTATTGCTATAACACTTGGTCAAAGTTAGCCTCGAAAAATGATTAGGCCCTATATAGATGGAAGGAGGGAGTATGTAAGATTTGCTCACACATGTGTTCAATTGCTTGTTTGCATCAGCCAACCATACCAGGACTATTTGCTTTGATTACTTGTTGTTCTTGACCTAACACTCTAACAGAGCTTGTCAACAATTTAAACACTAAGGGCTGTTGTAGTGGGGGCTTGTCTAACTCATAGGTGACATAAAGGTTTGGCTGTACACTAAAGTAGGCTCTTCAAGAGTACCTGGAGATCCAGTTCGAAGGTATGCCTAGTTTTTACATTGTGCACACATAGTAAATGCTCATTTCATTGTGTGCAAGTGCAAGAGATGTGGCATGTTTCATTATGTGGTGTTGTTTTGTTATAATCTCATCCTTTTGTGTTGTTCACAGACTGGAAAGTATGCATATTTATCTTCCAAGGAGACGAGTAACTAGTTTGTGTCACTTTGCAGAGGGGGTGCAATGAAGATAAGATTGAGGATTTCCAAGTACAAGATGTTAGGAAGGAGCCTTGCAAGAGAAGTAGGGGCAGCGCTGAGCCTGTTCAGCTAGTTAAGGTAAGTCACCGTATCCAACTCAACATGCATAGTTAATTTGCTCTTTTCAATTGCTTTATTTGTCCTCAGTTAATGAGATGCCCAAACAATGATGCCTGATGTTGGGTACTTGTATAACTATTAGTTGACATAATGAAAGGCCTTACCATTTAATTACTCTGGTGAAGTGTGCCTGAAGCTTTGAAGTCTATTAACCAACTATTATTGCATGAGGCTCACAATCTAGTTTATACTAGGCTAATGATTGCATAGCTTTGCTTGCTGTACTAGGTTTGTATGAATCCCTCTGCTGTTCATTATGTTCCCTATGACTTCAATTGAGCTACAGAATGGCCAACTGCTTGCTTACTTATACGCAACATGCTGTCTAAATTTGTAACTTGTCTGTGTTTTGGATTTGGCCCCAACATCATGCTCCTCTGGTGAGCAAACAGAGATTTCTATATGCAGGCTGCACAACTACCATTTTATAATTTTTAAAATATCACCTGCTTATGCTTCATGATGTGTAACATTATTGTTAGTCCTATTTTGCCATGTACAAAATAATCTGTCTTGCTCGCTTCACTCTTGTAACTATATTTTTGCCCTAGTCATGTGTACTTGCAGAAACATTTCAGGATGAAGTGACATCAACACAAAGATCTGCGAGCAGTGCGGCATGGCCGTTACCGAATGATTATGGATTGGAATTGGAATGTGCTGATGTTCTCGAGCATCAGCTAGAGGTGGAAAGACAACGTGTACAAGGTTCTCAACGTACAATCAACAAGTTGAGACTGGACATGCAGGTATTAGATGCAGGAGTCAAAAAAATGAAACAAGACACTGAGGTAACCATGAAGGAATTGGAGATTTTGCAGACTGAAATTTGTGCTATCTGAATCCAGCCAATCCTATTTTCTGAAGAGATTATAGTTCAAATGGTAAGTTTTGTTGATGCGTGTCCATGATGTATGAGCTTTATTTGTCCAGTGTATGTAATTTGTTGTTTGTGTATGCTTTATTATCACTAGTGCCGAACTATTATGCCCAGTGGGTATATTCTGCTGTAATTTCTTTGTTGTATAGCGTAGGATTATTCTACGTTTCTATGCCTTAGTCTTTTTATTGTATAGTGTATTTTTTTTAGAGGCGATAGTATAGAGTAGGATAATTCTTGAATATGCTATATCGTTGAAACGGGGGCCAACACGCCCAAACATTTCCTGGACGCCATACAAACGAACAAACATGTGTAGTCAAAGCGGGCCTTAATTGGGCTGGTCAAAATAATATTAAGTGGATCCCAACTGATGTGGCCCGCCGTAACTATGGCTCTTAGCAGGCCGTTAACTAGCCAAAAGCTCGATAGGGCCGTATAAATGGAAATGGTCCGCGGGCCTCTAGCAGGCCGAAATAGATGTTAATTTTGTCTCGGCCCTTTTACTTTACGGGCCAGTAAGAGGCCGAAAGTGTTATGGGGCAGAGGAGGCCCAATTTGCAAACTAGGCTTTTAACAGGACGAAAGTCGTGTTGGGCTGAAATGATGCCCTGCGGAACATGAGCCCCTAATGGACCCAAAGTCAAAGGCCCAACTGTTGTGCGGGCCGTTAACAGGCCGGGAGACAAAATGGGCTAGGAGTTGGCCCATTTACCGGATGGGTCGAGGACAGGCCTAAAGTCACAGCGGGCTAGAATTGGCCCAACTGCAGAATGGGCCGAGAAAATGCCCAAAGACCTTCTGGGCCGTTAACGGGGTGGAACTGACGATGGGCTGCTAATAGGCCAAAAGAAGCTCGGGCCGCAATTGGGCCCAAAGACGTAGCGGGCCATTAACAGGCTAAAACTGACGATGGGCTGGAAATTGTCAAATCTAGAATGGGCCTTTGATGGGCCGATTCTGTGTAACTTGTATGGGCCATGCATGTAAATGGGCCTGACTCAAGTAGGCCGCTAATGGGCCGGCCCGCTTATTTTGACAGGACGGGCCTTTTATCCTGAATGGGCCACTGTTGGGCCGGTCCACGTGTCGACATATCATAGGCGCATCTTGCCCATTGGATGAGTGACACCTGTGCCAACACGGAGCTGACACGTGGTTCCGTCAGCCAATGAGAATTTTACATGTGGAAAATCGGCATTGGTCGTGGCTGTTAGCAGGTTATCGAATCCAAAACCGGACCCGATAGCTTAACGGCGACCCGTTACGGTGGATGCCACGTGTCGGTCACCCTTGATGAAAGCACTTCCATGACGCGGCATTTATCCTCATGGAAGTGAACACTTCTGCGATGATAATTTTGGTAATGTCATGGAACACTTCTACGACAGCACAGGTATGACTATCTTGATTCTGTCATAAAATCGTCATGGATGTACATGCATGACAGAAAACGTGACCTACTGCGACAAACACGTATCATCACGAAAGTGTTTTTTTGTAGTGCGGGAGGCGGAGGCTCAACTCAACGCGGAGCGCGCGGATGCCGCTACCATCGGAGGCCCTCCTGCAGGCGGAACCGGACTTCATGGACTTGAATCGGACGGCAGAGTCTCAACTCAACGCGAAGTGCGCGGATGCCGCTGCCATTGAGTCCCTCCTACAGGCGGAACCAAATGCCATGGACGTGAACCGGGCGGTGCTCGTGTCCATGCAGAGCGCCTGTACGCTCCACGTGAACGAGTAGCTGGAGGCCGAGGACAACCACGCTGCGGAGACACACGTCGGCAGCTCTGGTTGTTCGCCCCAATAGCCAAAGACGACGAGGCCGGCTCGTTCTGCGAGTAGTGGTAGTTTTTCTTTATGTTATTGTTTTTAGGGATCTTTTGCTATGTAAAAACATATTTATGCAAGTTTCCTAACTTTCATCATTTGGGCCAGTCGACCATTTCAGGCGGTTGGATGAAGATCCTATGTCTCCTAACCCTTCTCTTCCTCACCTCTTCTTCTTCCTCAACAGACCACCGCACAGACCGCCGGCCGAACCATCGCCCCCGCCCCCACGGCAGATGGCGCTACCACCACCGCCGGTGTTCGGCCGCCCCGGGCCATCCCTCTAGCCCCTCCCCCCCCCCAACACGTCGAGTTTTTCCCCTGTGAGGCCCCACCACTGTCCACCATCGCCACCACCCGAAAACCTAAGATAGATGATGGGGTATCCCTCGGCGAGCCCCTTCCTTCTCCTTCCTCCCCTCCGGTGAACTGTCAAAAATCGACTGACCCCAATTTGAAATTCAGTCGACTGTCATTTAGCTAATGTGAATAAATATATAGGCATCATAAACATATTGTATGGACGAAAATTAGGTGTTAGATGGCTGAGTTTGGTTTGATCACATGTGGTACCACGTGTCAGTGAAAAAGGCAAGCCGAGGCATGTTCCCTTGGGTTTGTGGCGTGCCGGACCGACTGTGTGAGGCTGCGGTGCGACCGCGAGAGGCATGCGTAAGTGAACCTCCTTTTCATTTTGAACTTGTAAATCTTAACATTTGGTTTGGGAGGGTGAGGGACTTCAATTTTAGTAGTACTGTGTTAAAATGTAGGGTGGGGTTTTCCTTCGTGGGATCGATCAATACAAATGCGATGGCAGGGCGGGCTAGTTTGGCCCACAGTCAGATTTGCATTGAGCGGCGGCGCAAATCGAAAGTGCGCTGGTCTAATGCGAACGTGATAGGCGTGTTGTGTGTGTGTTCCTTTTCCTCGTTTTAAACTTGTGAAGATAACCCCCTCAACAAAAAAGTGAAGATAACACTTGGTTCTTTCCCTTCACGCGATACATCGATGGAAATCCCTATTATAATGATGCTAAATTTTCTACTAAATTACATAAAAAGGCGCCCTCTTCGTCCCTCCGGCCGCAATCATCGCACTAATCATATACTCCCCCGATTGTTGTATACAAGGCCACAAACTCATATTACAGGTACCAGGGTAAACATTAATGTCGGTTTAAGCCAATGTTAAAAGCTAGCTTTCCTCCTCGTTTGACGTGTCAATTAATATGTATTTTTTTCTCCAACGCCCAACAAGCCAACCCTCTCACTCCTCATTGGTTGATTAATGCAGCGCATGCAAATCAACCTTCTCACTTTTGCATGCATGCAAGGGATATTAATGTCCTTGGTTTGTTAGTACGAGGCAAACCCCATCAATTTTGCCTCGATTAGTGTTAGTGCCCTTATATGGCTGCAAATTGTAATTTTGATACTTCCCCATTACGGTGACATCGATGATATCTCGATCGATGTGGCTTTGGCAAAGTGCGTTCGACGGAGTGCACCATTGAGGCACACGACAGTCATGTCATTCCCAAGTGCCGCCTACAAGCCGAGACAACAACCTTCTTTGCGTCCAGGATGTCCGTTGAACCAAACAAGGCCTAAATGTAGCACAATAGAGTTGTCTGTCCAGCTTACTGCGGTAAAGGTGGTTTCTCGAAGAAGACGATGGAGAAGCCGAGTCAGTGAAGAGTGATATGATGGTTGCTTCATCCGTGCTTTGTGATTTGACGCCTCACTACTTTGTGATTTGTGATAGAAGGGAGTAGACTCTGTGCTCTATGCATGCGTCCATGCAAGGGAAAAATAGGAGGGAGGTTGCATTTTTCTATTCATTCAATCAATTTGGCATCGGCGCACCAGGGAGCTTTGGTTCCCTCTTTTTTGGCTTTGGCAGCACCCTCCATAATGGTTCCCATCGATGCCAAAAGCTATTTTACCATTTGGTTACACATTGTGGATGCCCTTAAGCATACCACTTAGTTTTGCTCCTTGGTGCGACCTATACAAATCTCAACTATATTGATCTAAAAAAGTATATCCATATTAGTAAAAAGGATGTGCTTTTGCCGCGCGGAATGTGGGGGAGTTTGGGCTGGCAGTTTTCTAACATGAAGTCCCACGTGTCAATGATGCACCAAGCCAATCCACGTCCCACATGAGGCAGAGAACAATGGTATAAGCAACACGTGGTTAACTTGAAGAAGATGAGGGAGAAGCGGATTCAGCAAAGAGTGAAATGATGGTTGCTTCATCCCTACAACTTAACTGCTGAAAAGGTGTAGCTCTGTGATTTGACGCCTCATTGCTCACTACTAGTACTGCGGTGCCACAACCGAGGTGCATCCACCCTGCTGCTCTGCACTGTTATTTGGTGCATGGCACATGGACCCGGATGTTGGATGTCCCACATGTCAGCGAAAGGGAGTCAAACATTTAGAAAGCGAGCACTCCACTCTTACGACGGAGGATTACCCGACACGGCGGCCCAGTGAACTGCTTGTAATGTAGTACTGTAGTTTTGTTGTTTCACCCGATCCATCGATACAAACGCGATTAAATGGCGAGGGCGGGATTTTTCCCGTGCGGTAGGCAGGGTAGTTTGGCATAGTTGGTCTGACACGGAGAGCGAGAAAAAGATGTGAAATGCTTGAATGTGTAATGGGCCCTTTTTTGTGTGTGTAGTCGGGTCTTTCATATCATTAGATGATACTAGCCATACATTTCAACGCAATTTTACTGTTACAAACTGAATAATTGAAGTAACAATATGAGATCTGAAACTAAAAACACATATGATTTATTGTGTTAGATTATAGTAGTACTGTATTGCATAGTTGTTAGATGTAGCATGCGAGAACATATAGGGATGTACTTTTGTAGGGCTTACAGAGAGAAATTGGGGATGATAACACACAATTCTTTCATATGATTGCGAATGGAAAGCATAGGAAAAAGAAAACCTTTCAGCTAGAGCAAGATGAGGGGACGATAGTGGGGCAGGAGAACCTAAAATTATACATCACCAATTATTACAAGCAGCTGTTTGGGGCTCCTGATGATAGTTTTGTGTCCTTAGACGAGTCGAGGGTTGACGATATACCTCAACTTGCGACAGATGAAAACGAAATTCTAACTGCCAGTTTTCGGAGAAAGAGGTGTTTGAGGCAATTTCAGAGATGAAGAATAATAAAGCTCCTAGACCGGATGGATTTCCGGCTGAGTTTTATAAAAGGTGTTGGGATATTATTAAGGGTGATTTGCTTCCAATGTTCCATGATTTGTTTTCTGGACACTTGCAGCTATTTCACCTAAATTTCGGAACGATAGCTCTGCTCCCTAAGAAAACAGATGCGGTGCGGATTGAGCAGTTCCGACCGATATGTCTTCTTAATGTCAGCTTTAAGATCTTCACCAAGGTGGGGACTAACAGGCTAACGCAGATTGCACACAGTGTGGTGCAGCCATCTCAATCGGCCTTCATGTCGGACAGAAACATCCTATAAGGGGTTGTGGTCCTACATGCAACGCTCCATGAGATCCACACGAAAAAACTAGATGGAGTGGTTTTTAAGGTGGATTTTGAGAAAGCGTACGATAAAGTTAAATGGCCATTTCTACAGCAGGCCTTGCGGATGAAAGGATTTGATCAATCCTGGAGAAATAAGGTAGACTCTTTCACGCAATAAGGCAGTGTCGGAATCAAAGTGAATGATGACATAGGTCATTATTTCCGGACACACAAGGGTCTAAGGCAGGGCGACCCGATGTCACCTATTTTGTTCAACATAGTAGTGGACATGTTGACTCTAATAGGAAGAGCTAAAGAAAATGGCCAAGTAGGTGGGCTCATCCCGCATCTAGTGGACGGAAGAGTATCCATTCTACAGTACGCTGATGATACTATCATCTTTATGGAGCATGATCTGGCTAAAGTAAGAAACATGACGCTTCGGTTATGCATGTTCGAACAATTATCGGGGTAAAAGATTAACTTCCATAAAAGTGAATTGTTCTGCTTTGGGAGAGCTAAATACGAACAAGAAGCTTACAAACAACTATTTGGATGTGAATTAGGGTCGATGCCATTTACATATTTGGCATACCGATCCACCATCACAAGCTATCTAACAGCGAATGGAAGAGCATTGAGGATCGATTTGAAAAGAAACTAAGTTGCTGGAAGGGCAAACTTACGTCATATGGAGGCCGACTTATTCTCATTAATTAGGTGCTCATGAGCATGCCAATGTTTCTATTATCCTTCTTCGAAGTACCAGTTGGGGTTCGGAAAAGACTGGACTTCTATCGATCATGTTTTTTCTGGCAGAGTGATGAGTTCAAACAAAAATACAGACTTGCTAAATGGGATATTATCTGTAGGCCAGAAGATCAAGGTGGTCTTGGCACTGCAAATTTAGAGGTGAAGAACAGATGTCTTCTCAGCAAGTGGTTGTACAAGCTATCTGGAGAGACCGATGCCACATGGGCCCGGATCCTGCGTAATAAGTACCTTCAGTCTAGAACCTTATCTCAAGTGATGGTCAGACCCACCGATTCGCCGTTTTTGAAAGGTCTGATGAGAGTGAAAACAACCTTCTTCCAAAGGACAAAATTCATTGTTGGTAATGGTACTTCTACGAGATTCTGGGGGGATACGTGGTTAGGGGAGACGCCTCTAGATCTCCAATATCCTTCTCTCTATAATATTGTTCAACGTAGAGATGCTTACGTTGCAACGGTAATACAGTCCAACCCTCTAAATATTCAATTTAGGAGGATGTTAGCGGGAAACCGTTGGGAAGCCTGGCTCCATCATGTGAGAAGATTGATGGATGTTCACCTCTCTCAACAGCCAGACCAGTTGCACTGGAAACTAACTCGGAATGGAGTGTTTTCAGTGAAATCCATGTATTTGGATATTATCAATTCCAGCACTATCCCCCGTTCTATGCATATTTGGAAAGTCAAAGTGCCCTTAAAAATTGAAGCGTTTATGTGGTTTGTCCACAAGAAAGTTATTCTAACTAAGGACAATTTGGCAAAACGTAACTGGACAGGATCGTGAAGATATAGTTTTTGCGAACATGACGAATCTGTCAAACGCCTCTTTCTTGATTGCCCAATGGTGAAAATTTTATGGCGGTCTGTTCACATAGCATTTAACATTACTCCTCCCAATATCATCCACATGTTATTCGGGACGTGGCTGGATGGAGTTGAGTCAGAAACCCCGAAACATATCCGTGTAGGAGTATGTGCTTTATTATGGCCTATATGGAACTGCAAGAACGATTTGGTTTTTAACAGAACAACACATATTCATTTCTTGCAGGATATTTTTTGGGCCACTACACTGATCCGTATGTGGTCGCTACTCACTCCGACGGATGCCAGGGAGCGTATGGTAACTGGGTCTATCCATTGCGAGACGGTAGCACGGGCTATCTTCAACCGGTCTGGATGGCGGTCATGTAATAGGATAGGTGTTTAGTTTCCTATCTATCTTTTTTCCACCTGTTGTGGCTATCTCATTTTCATGCTTTTGCTCTTTGTGAGACTTTTTGTTATTCGAGACTTGGATACTTTGTTGAACATTTTGCTTATTAATAAGATGACTGCATGCATCACTCCAATGCAGAGGGCGGGGGATAACCTCATTTTCGGAAAAAAAATACATAGAGAAATTGGGCATAAAGTGGATTCAAATATTTGTATTCGTTATCATAGCATTTGTAACTCATATATAGAGTTTGGACGGTAGACATGAATGCTTGTTCGCTCTTACGAAACTAGTATGACAATATTGGGTTGGCGTGCACCAATTTAGGCGGTGCGAGGTTGGTCTACTTGGCTCCACAGAGAGAGAGAGAGAGAGGGAGAGAGAGAGATAAATACACTGGCGGTCACTGTATTTGAAGCAAAAGCGTAATACGGGCACTGGACTTCATAATACGCTCATTACGGTCACTATATATACATTTTGCAGTGATTACACGGTCACTCGCTCACCATTCAGCATCGGATTGCACTCTATTGACCGGCCAAATAGTCTACGTGGCACTATGTTGACTGGTTAAATTGGCCATGTTCCTTGTGGGTCCCACCTGCAGTTGGCAGGGGTAATAAATAAGATAAACACAAATTACGCAGGCGCGACGAGACTCCAACCCGTGCGCGGGAACCACCTTGTTGTGTATGTGTGTGTCAAGGCTTGATGTGTGTGCATGCACATGTAGGTTGAGCAATTGAGCGTGAGCGTGTGTGTTGGTCATGTGGTGTGTGCATGCATGCGTGCGTGTGAGTGTTGCATGTGTGCGTGTGTGTGTGTTGCGTGCATGCGTGTCTGCGTGTGACTGTTGCGCGGGTGCATGTGTACGTGTAAGTGTTGCATGCATGCATGTTTGTACAATCACCACACTAACTCATGTGTATTAAAAGAGCCGGCTAAGCATACCAATACAAGGCCACCTTGTCCATTGTGGTTAGCACGCATGGGTGTGACCCGCAGTCAAGACTTCAAATACCTTCTAATACCCATCGTGCAATAATTTATTTTCGTTTGTTTCATTCTTATACCCACTGACATGTGGTCCCTATTGTAGTGAGATAATGTGTGCTGATGATGCAATACTAGATGCGCCACGTGGACCGATTAACTAGTCAACTAATCGTGTCTTCAACAAATACAAAGCTCTACAATGAGCTATGATTGTATAATAACCACAAGACGTATATGGTGACCGTAATGAGTGGATTCTGAAGTTCAGTGAACGTATCGTGCTTTCGCTTCACATACAGTAATTGACGGTGTATATCTCGCGAGAGAAAGATGAAACATGTGTGAATGTGATGGGGGCGTACTTTTAGAGGGCCTAGAGATAGTTTGTGTGCATACGTGTGAGGGGCATAGAGGGGGTGCGATGGAGAGAGAGATGCTCTTCGTTTCTCTTTATTATGACTAACTTTACAGTATAAAAATATAAAAATTCACAATGCGGAATAATATCATTCGATGCACCATGAAAATTAACTTTCATACTCTATATAACTTTGTAATATTGTATAGATGTAGATTTTCTAAAATAAAATTTTGGCCACACTTGGTGTAGTTTTTATTCAAAAGGAATGTTGTATGCAAAGTAAAAGTGAAGAGATGGCTTTTTAGACCAATGGGGCACATGATAAGATGCAACATGAGTGAATGTGTAGTTGATGTATTTGGTAAGGCCTAGAAAGGGTATGTGTACATATTCAAGAGAGGCATGGATATAGGGGGCGGGGGCGATGAGATAGAGATAACACGAGAAATGAGAGAGAGAGGTCGAATGAGAGAGAGAGGGAGAGAGAGAGAGACGAATAGGATGTCTCGGCGAGAGATGCCCTTGAGTGTGTCTATGCAAGGGAGAAGGGGAGAGAGAGATGAGTAGAAATAGTGTGCGGTGTGTGTGTTGGTATGTGTGGGTGTGAGAAGATAGCGAGACCTATTGGTAGAGGGTGTGTGACAGTGTGAGGTCTAGTGGGCGGAGGTGAGGCCCCTAGGTCAGTTCCGTCCTACGCCACATTGGTCGGCCCGTGACGCATTATACGGAGACCCATTAAGGACTATTCGTACAAGACAAATATACCAGAGCCGTGAAGGACTCTGTGTGCACTGACAAAACCGGCTAGGATTTGTAACCCTAGGCCCTAGGTATGTACAAGCCCGGGGCCTAGTTCATTGGTAGTATATACAAAATCCCTTGGTATTCACGTAGTATACTTTGTACTCACCATACTCACAAATATACATGACCGGGAGTATGGTATTTCCTGGATCTCAAGGTTCCGAACTAAGGTAAACCCTTGTCTCTTATTACCATTCATCAAACCTAAGTATAAGGGGGATCCTACTAAATGCTCTACTGGAATCATATTCGTCAACTAGGAAGAGAGGTGGAGACAATGCATGCGAGATAGGCCTAAAGATAATGTGCGTGCGGGAGACATGTAGGCAGGTATATCCATAGAGAAAGGGTCGATGGAGATCATGCATGCGTATGCATGTGAGAGAAAGAGGGCTAGTGCCAAAGGTTAGTGAAAACAGTTGTAGATGGTTGTGACGGAGAGGGAGGGTGATATAGAGAGCATGTGTGCGAGAAAGACTCCTCGGGAGAGAGTGTGAGCATGTGTGAGAGAGACTGCCAACGGATATACACTGTGTTTGCGTATGTGTGAGAGAGAAAGTTAGCGCATGTGTGAGGAGGGGCCCAGGGAGAGTGAATCTACGCGTAAAAGACTGATGTACACATTGATTTAAAATATAAATTGTACAAATATTTGGATGGGATCATGATATTTGCAATTCTCTTAAGGAACGATCAATGGTCTCTCAAACATCCATATTATATCGAATTTGAGCATGTGTATGTTATTATTCGACATAATTGATCCATAGAGTTAGTATTTTGAAGTCCAGACAATGCATGGCTTTAGCAGTTCAAATATAAACATGAGTATAGTTTATGTTGTGTGTGTGTAAAGCACATTATACATGCAAAAGATACATAGTGAACATTCTAAATAGCTAGCTAGGAACTAGCATAAATTTGAATTCAACTTAAGGTGGTTTCAAATATTTGAATCCAACATGAATTCCATTCAGTTATTTGAATTTGAGATCATGGCATTAGTAAATCATACCTAAATTAAGGGGGCATCAATCTTTGCTCTGCTTTCGTACATAATAGCATATAGTCGTGTATAAAGTAGATTCAAATTTACCTCCTCCATTGCAAAATAATTGTAGTTATAGGATTTTAAAGAGTCAAAATTTCAAAAAGAAGTGCATAATTTGATGAGGTTTCAAACATACAAGGTAAAATTTAACGAGGTCTATTTAGGTCAATCCTGAAAGTTCAAGAGTACTCTAAACGTGAATGCTTCTGGTTTGAAATTTCAAACGAGGCACCAAAAGAGCCTCTACTCGCTGAAAACCACGCGAGACCAATGTTTGGTAGAAGGAAATTACTATTCTAACTCTGACCCGTGAAACCTCCCGGCCAGACGTCCAGAGGTAAACCAGGGTAGGTTTGTAACTTCACCAAGACGCTAGTCAACCGCCTTCAAAAAACATTCATAAAACGTGGGCGCCTAAATACACATGCGCTTGGCTGAATCACTCCTGCCCACTATTTGGGACACCTGGGATTACCGTCCTACCCCCGACCCGCAGTATGTCTGAAATTTAAGAGGGGGGCAAAGTTTGTACTTCCCCCAAATTTCAAACAATCGCGTCCTAGACCGAAACATGGTTCCTCCTTAGCTCCCCCATCCCCCATCCGATTCCCATTCGTACTCCATGGGCGCCAAAACTCCCTCTCCACCAGCCACGAAACCCCAGCGCCCTCCGTATGCCACCCCATCGCACCGATCAACCGCCGCCCTCCTCCATCACGCCGGAGCCCCGACGTCGTCGTCCACCGCAACGGAAACCGCTACGCCCTCCACGGCTAGCAACTGAAGCCGAGGCCGACCTGCCTCCAGGACACCGGCTTGCGTCGTACCCGAGCCATTTCAACCACGTAGTCATGCGCCTGACCGTTGTCGCTCCAACATCACAACCTTCCACCGCACCAGAGCTGTTCCCGCTACGCCGTCGTTCGCTGCCTCGGATCTACTTCCCCTTTGCCGACATACGCCCACCGCAACACAATCAACATCTTGGCCATGGGTTCTTCCAAGCCTCCACCGTCCTCCACAACATCGGGTCCCTGGTAAAAACAAGAAGATCGGCATGAAATCAGGAGGACACAGCACTGGCAGCCAGAACTAGTACTCCTCTTCCCTTATTCGTGCAAATCTTATGTGTCTGCTCTCACGGTATTCATCCCACAGAAGACACTAGTTGACCGCTCCTTACTGCATCTTCTTCCTGATACTAGAGGTTCCTAGTAACTTGCCATGCACAAGGTTTCTCCTCATATACTACTTCACCTTAGCTAGGGGTCCGTCGCCCGCCTGGATTTCAATTCCGGGTCAGTTGATTCCCAATTAAAGGAAGCACCACCTGCGGAGGCGCTAGTCCACCTGTTCGTCGGGGAAGCAGCGCCTTAGTGTTTATCTTAGGGGTGTGTGGGGTGTAAGAGCTATTGGTGCCCGATCTGCAGGTCGGCCGGGCTCAAAGGGATGGCCGGGGGGCGGTGCCAAGCACGGCGGTGGGGTGAGGTCGAGGGGCAGGGGGCGGAGGCAGGGGTCTGGGTCGGTGGTCACTGACGGTTTGAGAAAGATCATCAATAGTGACCGAGGGGAGGTAGACGAAGTTCATCTGCCCATTCCTTGTAGATCAGACGATTCAGAAAAAAATCAACTGGCCTAGTT
The DNA here is from genome assembly GCF_002575655.3 of Aegilops tauschii subsp. strangulata. Classification (NCBI taxonomy): domain Eukaryota; kingdom Viridiplantae; phylum Streptophyta; class Magnoliopsida; order Poales; family Poaceae; genus Aegilops; species Aegilops tauschii. Next base: position 434,353,428 of record NC_053041.3, on the reverse strand, counting down.
GTTTTTAGGCGACTGTTATTTTCATACGACCACATGTGGTGGTGTGCTGGAGGAGTAAGCCATCCATGTGCTCATATTTAAAAATCCTAGAATCTCACTACATGTGCCATGCATGTTGTAGAGCTATCATATGTCTCCCGTCATTTATTTTTCACCCACCTACCATCTGCTACTTTTACAGTGCACTACTTCTACATGAACTTCGCCCATACTCTCACTATTGTTTTTTATACATGGGTATTTCAGCCTCTGACACACTGTAGTCAAAATAGAAAAGAGAGAAGTCGCTCGAGCGTAATTCGTGGTTAAGCCTGGAGTATTTAAGTGCTACAATGAATGCAGTGCCACCAGATGAAACGTAGCTCTGGAGTTGATGATCTCAATCGCCATAAACCACCATCCCAGGTGCTTGCTCTAACTTTGCGGTGTCATATGTGGTTGCATGTTTCATATGGTGTCTAGATTGTATTCTAAAGGCCGAAGCCGGTCTTTATTAAGATAAGGAAAGAAATTTTTTACATCACGGCGACGGCCGCAAAGAGTACAAGACCACAGAGCACCAGAAGCCAAATAGGCAAGGCACTGGCCGAGCTAGTGACAAGCCCAGCATAGACAGGCATCACCTGCAAGCCAACTAAAAGCCACGGTGGTGGCGAAGCATCCCGCCCATCGCTAGGCTCTCGGGTCCTCGATGATCATGATCACCACTCCAGCCGGGTGTCTAGCTTGTATTGCTTCCAATTTGGTTAAATTGCTGCTTAGTTTACACACTATACCTTTGAATATGGCATGCCTTCCTGTTTTTGGTACATACTACATCTGTCTATTAACCTTGTTCTTACATCAAATTAATGTTCTTGTGTATCCCCCATCAATAAATTATGTTGAGATAGTCAGACCCATAGATTACGAGAAAAGATACTCTTTTAAAGACTGCAGTGTCTGCCTCCCCACATGATTCTCAAGAAACAGCAAGTCTATATGAAGATATTCAATGTAGCTATGTAGTTGATGGCCTCATTTCCCCTAAACCACCATTGCAGATGCTTGCTCTAACTTGGCAGTGTGATATGTGGTTGCATGTTGCATATGGTGTCTAGCTTGTAATTCTTATAATCTAGTTAATTGCATGTGCTATTCTGCTTAGTTTATACACTATAACTATTAATGTGACATGCCTTCCTGTTTTTAGTACATACTACATCTGTCTATTAAGCATGTCCTTACATAAAATTATTGTTCTATTGTATCCCGCATCAATCACTTATGACGGGACACCTTTAGTATATGGAGCATGATATTGGTTGCATCTTTCATATAATTTATAGCATGTACTGCTTCTAATTTGTTGAAACGTCATTTATGATGAGACACTTTTAACTTGGCAGAGTCATATTGGTTGCATCTTTCATGTGGTGTCTAGATTGCATTGCTTCTAATTTATTGAAATGGTTTCTGCTTAGTTTACACAAATGGGTGTGAATATGCCATGTCGTCTTGTTTTTCGTACATATTCCATCCTCGTATCATGTGTTTGCCTTACATCAAAGTAGTGTTTGTCAGTATCATGCATGCATGAGTTCTGAAGAGTGAATTTTATTCCTTTTTCTTGTCGGTTTGACTTGGCAATGCAAAATCAATAAAGGAGAAGGAAATTAGCAAGGCAGTGGATGTTGGTGATCCTTCCGGGCAACTGAAATGGAGGGTGTCTACAGATTCTACTCTACCATCCTCCCAATAATATTTGCAAGACAACACATGCACAGACACTCAACGTAGTTGTGTTCATGATGAGCACATCTCCCCTACTCCACCATCACAGGTTCTCTCTCTAACTTGGCACTGTTATATGTGGTTGCATGTTATGTATGATGTCTAGCTTGTATTGCTTCTAATTTTGTTCAATTGCATCTGCTTAGTTTAAACATTATACTTGTGAATAAGACACGTGTTCCTGTTTCTATAACATACAATATCTGTCTATCACACATATTCTTACATCAAACTATCACTTCTAGGGAAAACCCTAGTAGTAGCGCGGATTTTGATGCTATCAGTAGCGCGGGTGACCATGCTACTACTACGGTGCTACAGCTAACAGTTAGTAGTAGCGCGGTCTAGCCCAGCGCTACTACTATTGACTATATCAGTAGCGCTTTTCTGACACACGCTACTATTAAGTAGCTGTAGCGCTCTTCTGTCCCCGCGTTGCTGCTGTATCTTTCAACATTTTTTTTGTGCTTCCTATTGATGTAGAACAGTACCCCGTTTCAATAAACTGCAATTTCACATATACCAGATAACAATATCATTAACCACAATACCATATAGTCATACAGTAGTCATACAATATCATTAAGCATGATAGGTACTCATATATAGTCAACATGCATCCTCACACACATATGGTTCATACAGTAGCATATATGATAAGCAGTACTAGGTAGTCATACAGCATATAGCAGTCTACTAGGGGTAGTCATACATCCACACACATATGTAGTTCTAGATGATATCGACGACGATCATCATACTCAAGCCATGGCGGTGGGTGTTCCTAATAGTAATTAGGATGGCCTGTCCAACACGAAGATTCTTGCCAACGAGGAAGCTCTTCCACCCAACCGAGCTGAAGTGTGTGCGACTGTCCATGTCCATGTCGTACGCACAGGTGGTGACGGAGCCCCTTGCGGTAAGGCATATTCCAGCAGAGCCTTCTTCATCAGGCTCAATACCACAACTCACAGATAGGCTCTTTGGCAATTTCTGAATAAGACAAACATATCAATTAAGAAGTAGCCTCGCACATACTCTTGCAAATATATTTCTACTAAGTATAGATTTCTACACTATCAAAAACAGTACTAAATTTCTACTAAGCTTGAATTCTACTAATAAGTATGGATTCTACACTATTAACGGTTCATTGGACTCTAGCTACACTAAAGCATATCATCGATCGGATTCTACAGTAAGAATATATATCATTGGACTCTAGCTACACACTAAAGCATATCATCGATCGGACAGTAAGCATGTCATTGGACTCTAGACTAATTAAGCATGTCATCGGACTCTACACTAAAGCATATCATCGGCTAGCTTCTACACATCATATCATTGGACTCTACACTAAGCATATCATCGGATTCACTAAGCATATCGTTGGACTCTACACTAAGTAAGCATGTAATCGGATTCTACACTAAGCATATTATTGGATTCTACACTATGCATATCATCGGATTCTACATACAGATAATTTGCATTTGTAAGTATAACAATAAAGCATATAATGAAATTACTACAGTAAGTACCCCCTCGTTTGTAAATATAAGTCTTTGTAGAGATTTCACTATGAACCACATTCGGATGTATATGGATGCATTTTAGAGTGTAGATTCATTCATTTTGCTCCGTATGTGGTTCATAGTGGAATCTCTACAAAGACTTCTATTTAGGAACGGAGGGAGTATAACATACCATAACATGCCGATCAACCATGGTACTTGTCAGGCGGGTCACGAATGGCACCCCGACAAAGTCAGCACGTGGCGGAATTATGTCCCTTAGGTTGCACACCTCGTCCTCGCTCAGCCTTATTCTTTGAGCATAGATGGCTTCATCAAAAGTGGGTCCTCATCATCTTCTTCCGTGTTGACATAAATGACGGCCAGCTTGGGTCTTTCTGCTCTGAAGGAGAAGCTGATCAACTCACCACCAGTGATACCCATGTGGGAGATGAAACGGTCCCATCCATCTCCTCCCATCTGCGACATATTTCGTCCTTTCTCGACCTCCATAGTGTAGGGCCCCCAGGAGCCTCAAAGGTCACAGTGTCTCCGGTCAGCTTGTTGAATTCCAACCTCACATTGGATGGGACGATATGTGTATACACAATTCTATATACACAATGCATTAATGCCAATAACACTAAAAACAAAATAGTTGTTACAAGTTTCATATATTTTGTTACCGCCGCAGGAAGAAAGCTCGGTTGGAAGTAGATGTCGAACAACGTGCCAGTTGCAAGGCTGCTGGCGCACCTTGACTTGCACAGTCGACATGGTGGTGGTGGCGCCATTTTCCTAAAGCAATATTAGAAAAGGATTAACGATCCACTTCAGAGGAAAGAAAGCAGTAACATAAACTTCTCAATATGCATCGATCTTAATCGGAACACGGAATATTCAGGCTTAGTAACTAAAATTAACATATAAGATGATATGAGGTTAGCAACAGACATTACATATAACAAGAACTGCCATGCTACTGTTTTCAATCTTTGTTGTTTATCTTGTGCATATAAAAAAACAAAAAACAAAACTTATTAGATTCTGAAGTGTGAGGACATTACATATAATAAGAACTGCCATATGATTAACCTAAACTGAACCACAACAAAACTAAACCAGACCAAACAACACAAGCCAAACTGAATATATTCAGGTTTATATGTGATACTAACAGTAGGATCTAGAGATGCTGGAATTAACCCAATCAAAAAGCAGTGGTACACCAATTTCAATATAGCATAAAAAAACAACTACTGTGAGGAACCCAAAAACCACAACTAAAGCAGTGCATCGGTATGCTAGCTATAATCCCTAAAAACTTGGATCGGTCAACAAGCTAGCATCAGTACTAATTAAACAAGATCAATGGATCTAACACAACAAGAACATCATCATGCGTTTGAGGAGCGGGGCTCTCAATGTCTCTCTCGTCATCGGACAGTGAGGACAGTGAGGGCGGCGGGTTGGGAGCGGGGTAGCAGGGGGCTCTCAATGTCTCTCTCGTCACTGCACTCCACGGTCGTCGCTGTCACGGCGGCCAGCAACGGCGCCGGCAACCCCTACGTGCAAGTCACCCCGGCTAGCGTGTCCCCCTCCATGGCCCCGTCATTGGAGTGGGGGCGGCGACGGAGTTGGGGGCAGAAGGGGGAGTGGGGGTGACGACGGACTTGGGGCAGCAGGGGGAGTGGGTAGACGGTGACGACAGATCGAGGCGGCGGGAGGGGGGAGGAGCAGCGAAGGGGAGGAGCATTACCTGCGGCGGCGGGAGGTGGCGCGCGGTGGCGGCGTCGAACGGAACCCTAACCGCGGCGGCGGCTGGCGAGGGGATCGATCGCGCGCGGGGTTTTCTTTTGGCATAGTAGTAGCGCTGGGTACGGGCCAGCGCTACTACTAAGCCCATTAGCAGTAGCGTTGGTGGACAAGACACGCTACAGCTAAGTGGACTTCCATTTTGGGCCCTGCGGCACATGTAACAGTAGCGCAGCCCATGCTAAACAACGCTACTGCTAACCAGTACCAGTAGCGCGCTTTGTAACCAGCGCTCCTGCAAAGTACCAGTAGCATGGGTCCCAAACAAACGCTACTGCTAAACTTCTATGTATAAGCATTTTCCTAGTAGTGTATCAAAGTACTATTGTTGTGTAACCAGCAACAATCACTTATCCTATGACACATTTAACCTAGGAATGTGATATAGGCTTCATCTTGCGTTCTTTTCTAGCTTGTACTACTTCTAATTTGTTGGAATAGCACTTATGACAAGACATTTTTAACTTGGTAGAGTCATATTCGTTGCATCTTTCATATGGTGTCTAGCTTTCATTGCTTCTAATTTGTTGAAATGCCTTCTGCTTAGTTTACACATCATAGGTGTGAATTTGCAATGTTGTCCTTTTTCTTACATATTCAATCCTCCTATCATGCGGTCGACTTACACAAAAGTAGTGTTCGTCAGCATCATGCATCAATGAGTTCTGAAAAGCGAATTTTATCCATTCTTCTTGTGGTTTGACTTGACAAGGCAAAAAAACTAAGAAAGAGGAAGGGAAAAATTAAGGTAGGGGTTGACGGCGGTCTTCTGGCAGAACCGGTAAGGACATGCTCTAGACATTGTACTACTACTAGTGCAGTAGAAGTTCCAAGTAAATATGATGGCCCCAACAATTCTACTCCAGCATGCCTTTTTGAAAGGAACGAGAAGATGGGTCTAGAGGGGGGTGATTAGACCCTTAACAAGTAAAAGTGGCAGTTTTTAGTTTCTTCAAGTTAAGGTTGAGTTTAGCACAAGTTAAAGGGTATCCAATATATTTCAAGAAAGCATGACAAGATTACAAGCTACGGAAAGGGTAAAGCATGCAATTTGCAAGAAAGTAAAGGGATGGGATTGGAGTGTGCAAACGCAATGGAGACGCGGAGATTTTTTGTCGCGGTTCCGATAGGTGGTGCTCTCGTATGTCCACATGGAGACTTCAACCCACAAAGGGTAACGGCTGCGCAAGTCCACGGAGGGATCCACCCACGAAGGGTCCATGAAGAAGCAACCTTGTCTATCCCATCATGGCCATCATCCACGAAGGACTTGCCTCACTCAGGTAGATCTTCACGAAGTAGGCGATCTCCTTGCCCTTACAAACTTGTTGGTTCAACTCCACAACATGTTGGAGGCTCCCAAGCGCACCTAACCAATCTAGGAGACACCGCTCTCCAAAAGGTAATAGACGGTGTGTTGATGATGAACTCCTTGCTCTTGTGCTTCAAATGATAGTCTCCCCGACACTCAACTCTCTCTCACAGATTTGCTATGGTGGAAGAAGGATTTGAGTGGAAAGCAACTTGGGGAAGGCTAGAAATCAAGGTTCAAATGGTTGGAATGGAATCTCTTGATCTCAACACATGAGTAGGTGGTTCTCTCTCAGAAAATGAATGATGGAAGTGTAGGCACGTTCTGATGGCTCTCTCACATATGGAGAAGGGGGTGGAGGGGTATACATATCCTCCACACAAAATCCAACCATTACACACATTTGACTCGTCTCGATGGGACCGATGGTGAAACTCGGTGGCACCGATTAGTTCAAAAATGTGAACGTTAGGAATCTTGGTGGAACCGACTGGAACAACTCGATGGGACCGATGTGCTAGGGCTTAGGGCAAACCTCGTCTCAGTGGCACTGATTGCATCAACTCGGTGAGACCAAAGTGAAGGCAACAGAGAGTTGGTCAAGCCATCTCGGTGAGACCGATTGCAAGTTCTGGTGAGATCGAAAGAATTGCAACAAGAAATAGAGAGTTGACAAGGCCATCTCGGTGAGACTGATATCTGTATCAATGAGACGGAACTGTTAGGGTTTAGGCAGTGGCTATGTCTAATGAACTCGGTTGCGCCGGGTAGGAAATATCGGTGGGCCGAGTTGGTATTTTGGTTTTGGACATATTTGGATGGAGAAAGTGGTTGAGGGTTTTGGAGCAATATCACTAAACATTTGAGCAAGTAGACCATTAAGCAACACCTCATCCCCTTTTAATAGTATTGGCTTTCTATGGACTCAATGTGATCTTGGATCACTAAAATAGACATGAAGAGTCTTGAGCTTTTGCCAATCTTCTTTCCTTAGCATTTAGAAGGGGTTCCACATCCTCTTGTCATTGCCAAGCCATTGTTGGACTATTCTGAAATATACTAGATAAAACTATTAGTCCAACAAGATATATATTGGCATTAATTACCAAAATCACCCAGGGAGCACTTGTGCTTTCAATCTCCGCCTTTTTGGTAATTGATGACAACATACATCAAGCTTCAAGTAAATTATATGAAGAGTAGTGAGTAAAGCTTTGGAAGAACATGTAACATGCATAAGCTCCCCCTACATATGTTCAGACATGTAATGATAGAATTGAATGACATGTGAATGCACGTCATGAAAGAGCAAGTAATGAGTTACATGTATCTTGGCTATATGCATCAGAGCAAAGTTCAAAAGAGATGTACCTTCATGTTTATGAATCCCTCTTACAAACAATATGTACAAAGGCAAGAGATTATCATGTACATGAGTGTGATGCATATACTTACCTTGTGGTTCTTGAACTGATTCTTGGAGAAAGCCAACTTGAGAAAACAAGGTTAAGTAACACAGGAAAACTCCAAACAAGAAAGATTCCAAGACCCACAAGAATACCAAGACTGGGATGACATGTAATGGGTGAGTACCACAGAGTGAGTACTTCATTCAGATATAGACATGTCCCCAAGGACTTAAAGATTTGAAATAAGTACTAAGGATTTTTTTTCCCTTAAACATGGACTCTTTCTCCCCCTGAATCTAACATTGGATAACGGGAGAAGGTAGGGTGAGATAAACTCAGAGCAGAGATAAATAAATTGATCAGAGCAAAAAATGATCCAAGAAGGATATCTCAAAACAAATACTAACATGTCTTCCCCCCTTAAAGACATGTGAATTCTCTCCTCTTATGACATTGCATCTCTCTTCCTTTCTGAGAAGGGTTTTTTAAGGATAAGCTTTTATGTGCTCTCTCTCTCTCTCTCTCTCTCTCGAAGAGATCTCTCCCCCCCTTTGACATCAATTTACAAGAAGGGTCTTCATGGATATAAGTCAAGTGAGAATGGTCCTGGAGAGACACAAGCAAGTCAGAATGCAGCTCAAGATGCAGACAGGGGAAAAGAACCATTGAGTGGAGCTGAAGAAAATATACAGCATAAGATGGCAAAAAGGTTTCTCAGCAGTGAAATTGGTGTCGCCGGTTTGTCTCAATCAGTGACTCCGAGATAGCAAAGCCACTGAAGTTGCTCATCGGTGAGACCGAGTGAGTCCGTTTCGGTAGAACCAATGAAGTGCATACAGGTAGAACTTGTATTTTGATCTGTCCGATAGGCTGAAATCGGTGGAACCGAGTTCACTGGAGAAGAAAAAAATTGTCAACTCGGCTCACTTTGAAAATGAAATTTCGCAAGGATTTTCAAGGAATTTGCATAAACTTTTGCAATGAATTTGCTGGATAAGATAAATCAGAAAAGAACAGAAACAAAGAGAATCTGGATGAAGTTTTTTTTTAAATAGAAGGGAAACACAATAGTAAGAAGAAATGCAAAGAAAATGCAAAATGAACAGTAGAATCACTATAGAACTTCATCAAGAGATGGTCGGTGACATAGTCACCTATGTTAGAGCATATTGACTTAGGAGTCAAGTGAGAACACTTGATCATAGGTCATACTCATTGTTTAAGCTCAAAATGGGGTTGTCATTTTTCAGTTAATCATCTTGATGTATTCTCATCTTGTTGAGTTGCTTTAGCTCATAACTTGGAGTGAAGCTTCTCTAAGATGGAATAACGTACCTTGGGTTGGTGTTGATCTTGATCATGTAGTTGAACTTATGTTGAATGCTCAAGATCAATGTAGTCCATCAAGAGTTGGGAGCATCCTTTGGAGTTGAAGTTCATCTTCCTACATGGATTAGTCTTGCAAGGAATGGCACTTGTGTATCCAAATTGACGAGAGTGAAGTTCATCATATAGATATTTTCAAAGGATATGTTGAGTGATCTCATGCTTCCTTGAATACAACAACCAAAGCATAGATACTTGGTGATGTAGAGATTGCTCATGATGTGAGTGATATGCAATCTCATAGATTGAGGCTCGTCCAAGTACCTACAAGAGTTAGGTAACATACAAGGGTGGAAATATATATCCAAGATAAATAATCATCATCATAACAGAAATATCAAGGATTAGTCACAAAGGCTCATGCCTTGAATGTATCCAAATGGAATCTCTATTCCAAGTTTGAGGCATCAAAGATATTCAATTCACCTCTCAAGCGGCAAAATATATTTTCATCAAGCGGTTTAGTGAATATATCCGCTAATTGCTTGTCGGTACGCACATGCTTAAGATTGATATCTCCTTTAGCAACATGCTCACGAATGAAATGATGACGAACTTCAATATGCTTAGTTTGAGAATGTTGCACGGGATTGTAAGCAATCTTAATAAAACTTTCATTGTCACGAAGCAATGGAACATGTTTCACATGTATCCCATAATCTTTAAGAGTCTGGGACATCGAAAGTAACTGAGCACAACATGATCCGGCAGCAATGTATTCTGCTTCGGCGGTGGATAAGGATACCGAGTTTTGTTTCTTGGAGGACCAAGAGACAAGGTATCTACCAAGAAATTGACAAGTACCCGAAGTGGACTTCCGATGAACCTAGTCACCGGCATAGTCTGAGTCGGAATAGCCAACAAGATCAAAGGATGACCTCTTAGGATACCAAATGCTAAAGCTTCGTGTATGAATTAAGTATCTCACTATCCTTTTCACGGCCTTAAGATGACATTCTTTAGGAGCCGCTTGATATCGTGCACACATACACACACTTAGCATAATATCGGGATGTGAGGCACAAAGATATAATAATGAACCAATCATAGATCGGTAAACCTTTTGGTCAACCGGGTTGCCATCCTTCGCCAAGTCAAGATGTCCACTAGTAGGCATGGGTTCATACCATTGCTTTCTTGCATGTTGAACTTCTTGAAAATATCCTTGGTATACTTTGTTTGTGAGACAAAGGTACCTTTCTTAGTTTGCTTGATTTGCAATCCAAGCAAAAATTTAAGTTCATTCTTTAGACATCTCAAACTACTCCGACATTAGCCTTCCAAACTTTTCACTAAAATGAGGGTTAGTAGAACCAAATATGATATCATCCACATAAATTTGGCACACAAATAACTCTCATGAACTCTTTTGGTAAAAAGTGTAGAATCAATTTTCCCAATGTCAAAGCTTTTTTCAATAAGAAAGTTAGTCAAGCATTTATACCAAGATCTAGGAGTTTGTTTAAGAACTTAAAGAGCTTTGTGAAGTTTGTAAACATGACTAGATTTATTGGGATTAACAAAGCCGGGAGGTTGTTTAACATAAACTTCCTTCTCAATTTCACCATTTAGAAAACCGCTTTTAATGTCCATTTGGAATAAAGTGATGTCATGGTGATTGGCATAAGCAAGTAAGATGCGTATGGACTCAAGCCTAGCAACGGGGGCATATGTATCACCATAGTCCATACCTTCGACTTGAGTGTAGCCTTGAGCGACGTGACGGGCCTTGTTGCGTACAACTTGTCCATCTTCATCTTGCTTATTCCGCAACAGCCATTTGGTTCCAATAACATTATGATCATCGTTGGGATTTTCAACCAATGTCCAGACTTGATTCCTCTCGAAGTTGTGTATAGCTCTTCGTGCATAGAGTTTATCCAATTCGGATCTTCAAGGGCTTCTCCTACCTTCATAGGTTCAACACTGGAAATGAATGAGTAGTGTTCACAAAAGTTAGCCAAACAAGTTTTATAGCGAGTGATTCTCCCGGTTTGAATGCCATCGAAGATTTTCAATGGGATGATCTCTTGAGACTCTTGCTCTAACTCGTGAGAGATTTTGCTTGGGTTGTGGTGGAACATCCTCGTCCTCATCATCTTCTTATTCATTCCTGTTAGCGTTGTTGTCCGCTTGTGGAGGTGGAGAAGGAGGTCGAGGTGGCTCATCTTGTTGTACTTCCTCATTTCCTTCGTCTTGATTCGTTCCACTTGTAGATGCCTCCATGTAAACTTGTGGTTCATCTTGATGTGAAGTTGAGACTTCCACTTGAATGGATGAAGTGCTCTCCTTCAACTCCATTGGTCGAATTTTGCCAAATAGACAAATCTTGAATTGCTTTGGCGGGATCTTTGTCTCCTACATCAATTGGAAATTGCTCTACTTGTGAGCCATTAGATTCATCAAACTTCACATCTACTATTTCTTCAACCTTTCAGGTGAAATTGTTGTGGACACGGTAAGTGTGAGAGTTTGAGCCGTAACCAAGTAGGAAACCTTCATGAGATTTAGGAGCAAATTTCGAACGACGATGCTTATCAAGAATGTAGCACTTTGAGCCAAATACTTGAAAGTATCCAACTTGGGGTTTGTTACCGGTGAGTAGCTCGTATGCCGTTTTGTCGAGAATCTTGTGAAGATATAGTCGATTCATAGCATGACAAGTTGTCTCAACCGCTTCCGCCCAAAAGTGTCTTGGCGTTTTGTATTCATCAAGCATTGTTCTCGCCACCTCGATAAGTGTCCGGTACTTCCTCTCAACAACTCCATTTTTTTGACGTATGTACATAGCCGAGAACTCATGTGAAATCCCTTCTTCGTCGAGAAAGGTATCCACATTGGCGTTCTTGAACTCCGTTTCGTTATCACTTCTAACCTTCTTGATCTTCACTTCAAATTGATTTTGGGCCTTCTTAGCGAAATTCTTGAAGATCTTTTGGACCTGCGATTTGTCATCAAGAAAGAACACCCACGTAAATATGGAAAAATTATCGATAATGACCAAACCGAAAGAGTTAGCACCAAGGCTCTTATAGGCGTTGGGACCGAAGAGATCGAAATGAAGTAGCTCAAGTGGTCTTCTCGTGGTCATGATGTTCGTCATGGGATGACTTCCTCCAACTTGTTTTCCGACTTGACAAGCACTACAAAGTCTATCCTTGTCAAATATAACATCTTTAACACCAAGGATATGATCACCTTTTTAATAAGCTTATCAATATTTCGCATGCCCACATGACCTAACCTTCTATGCCATAACCATCCATTAGAAGACTTAGCAATTAAGCAAGTACGAGGTTGGGCTCTGTTAGAGAAATCAACAATGTATAGATCACCTCTACGAATACCGGTAAAGACCATATTGTGATTATCTCTATGAAACACTTGGCAATCTACTTCAGTAAATAGCACATTGAAACCAAAGTTATCTAATCTAGATATGGAAAGAAGATTATAACCAAGAGATTCAATGAGCATAACATTTTTGATAGAGCTATCATTGGATATGGCCACCTTACCAAGGCCAAGTACCTTACCCTTGGAGTTGTCTCCAAAGGTGACATATTTGCGTGGACCATCATTTTTAGCAAGCTCATTGAACATGTCTTTATCTCCGGTCGCATGATCTGTACATCCACTATCGAGAATCCATTCCTTTCCTCCGGATGTGTAGTTGCGAAGATTTGCCATGAGACTGAGATTCCTCATAGTCTTCTCAAATTCGATCACTACTAGGGAAAACCTTATACACAGAATCTTAGTACCAGCGCTGCACAAAAAGAGGCGCTACTGCTAATTAGCAGCAGCGAGGTTAGGAAAAGCGCGCTACTGATGTAAATTTAGCAGTAGCGTGTGATGTGTAAACCGCGCTGCTACAAAAATCCACCGACAGTACACAACAACCTAAGTTTACCAGCATTGCGGCGTCACGAAGCGCGCTACTGCTAATGCAATAGTAGTAGCGCGCTTTTTAGTCACGTGCTACTGCTAATTTTGAAATTGTCCACACGGTTGGCCCCGTTTAGCAGTAGCGCGTGTGAGAAAAGCGTGCTGCTGCTACACTATTATGAGTAGCGGGTTTTTCCTCCCGCGCTACTGCTAAGACGCAGCACCCCACCACCTTTTTCCACCATCCCCCATCTCCTCTCCTTTCCCCTACCTCACACATCCTCCCTCTCTCACTCTTCTTCTTCCTCAATACTTCTCCCCCATTACTCTCCCTCTTCTACCTACCTTTCTCTCTCTTCATTACTCCTAGCTAACTACACCACCTCCATTAATGCATCTCCTTTCTCTTTTTCCTTACCCCTCCACTAGTTGAAGTTGTCTCCTCCCAAATTAGCTAGCTAGGTAGATGTAGCATTTAGTTAAGTGACCTATTTGCCCCCTAACTAGATCTATCTTTGTCAAGAAGAGCTTTGTGCACTTTTGATCTCCCTACATCATCATCTCCACCGTGTGCTCGATCTCGAGATAGAGGTGATTAAAATTTCATGCTTTTGCAAAATGGAAATATGTGTATGTGTGTGTGATATGATAATTGGGCAATATGATGGAAATTGTGTGTGTGGCATGTGTTGACTCCAAATTGTGCTTTTGAGTTGCCTATGTTTTGCCGAAATGTCGACTTATTTCTGTATCGGCGAATTCCGGGCAAACTCTAGATCTATATATGTCCTATTTTTAGGGAAGGTCATGCCGAATTTTTGTATGACTTTGATGCATGCACGCATTTTTATAATCAATTTGTTTATTATTACCGTGCAGACGTTCATGATGGTCAGTGGAACGATGGTGGATAGCTGGTTGCGGTCGGCGGTGCAGGACATGAAAGAAAATAACCGGACAGAGGTTTTATGTCCATCTCGAAAATGCAAAGGAATAGTTTGGCTCGACCCCTATGACGATGGTCGTGTCGAAGCGCACCTTCTCATGACTGGTTTCATGGATGGCTATACTCGGTGGATAATTGAAGATGAGGATGACGATGTTGAGGACGCCGACGGGGCAGGCAATGACGACACGGGGCAAGACAAAGAGATGATCGATAATGGCGGCGGGGAAGAGGCCGGACATTGCGGCGAGAGAACATGGACTCCGCGCAGCAAAGTTCGTCGGTACTAAGTTCAATCGTGCGGGACCCTCATGTTCAAGCACTGCTTCGCAAGGAGACGAGTACTGAGAGAGCTGCTTCTAGAGAAGAGGCTAAGCTGGAGCAACTGGTTGTAGACTCGAACACTCCATTGTATGATGGTTGCGATCCTGAAGTGACCCGCTTGAGTTTCACGCTCCAACTCCTGAAGACGAAGGCTAAAAACAAATGGACCGACACTAGCCTCAATGAGCATCTCAAGTACCTACAGAATGTTCTTCCCACGGGGAATCTATGTCCTACTAGTGTTGATGAGGCCAAGAAGATCGTGTGCCCTCTTGATCTGCCGCATGTTAGATACCATGCATGCATCAATGATTGCATAATTTATCGGAAGGAGCACGCGGAAAAAACAAGCTGTCCGGTGTGCAATGCTTCTCGATACAAGAAGCACTACTAGGAAAAGGCCTACTAGTGGCGCACCAGTTTAAACTAGTAATGGCGCACTGTTCCCTGGTGCGCCATTAGTAGTTTTGCAAAAAAATAAAAAATAAAAAATATAGTAGTGGCGCACTTTGAGGCTGGTGCGCCATTACTAGTTAGAACTAGTAATGGCGCACTGTGCCCTGGTGCGCCATTAGTATGTTTGGAAAAAAATTGTTACTAATGGCGCACCTTGCGTCTGGTGCGCAATTAGTGTCTTTCCGTGGTGCGCCACTACTATATAGTAGTGGCGCACCACATGCCTGGTGCGCCATTAGTGGCCATTCCATCTATAGCCCTTTTCCTAATAGTGAAGGCCGGGAAGAAATGTCCCCAGAAAGTTGTATGGTACTTACCGATCACTCCCCGTCTCCAGCGGTATTTCATAGATCCCAAGGAAGCAAAGCTAATGCGCTGGCACGCAGAGAGGAAGAAGCCCGACGATGGAGATGATCCGAAGCTGAGACACGTCAAGGATGGAAGCCAGTGGAGAGCGTTGACCAGCTTATATCGGTATTTCGAATGTGATGCAAGGAACATCGTGCTCGGCGCGTGTACCGATGGCATGAATTCATTTGGCAGCCAGAACACCAACCATAGCACATGGCCCGTGTTTGTATGGATGTACAACCTCCCCCCTGGTTGTGCGTGAAGTCGAAGTACATTCACATGAGCATGCTTATTCAAGGGCCGAAACAACTAGGAAATAATATTAATTTGTATCTGGGGCTACTTCAAGAGGAGTTAGACACTTTATGGAAAACACCGGCCAAGACATGGGACGCCAGCAAAGGCGAGTATTTCTACATGAGAGCCGCACTGATCACGATGGTACATGACTATCTCGGTTACGGATATGTCGCAGGCCAGGTGTGCCATGGATATTGCGGTTGCACGTGGTGCATGGATGATACGATGTCTCAGCAGCTAACGTCAAGGAAAGTTGGCGGGTCTGGGAAAATCGTGTACATGGGGCATCGAAGATGGCTCGAACAGGACGATCCATGGAGAAACCGTGGAGATCTATTCAATGGTCACGCTGAGCATCGAGGACCTCCACGTAAGCGGAGCGGTGCCGAAATCGATGAGCTGTTGAAAAACGGGAAGGAGTGCCCCGTGCCGGGAAAGACGATGAAAAAGGCACCGGAGCCGCTGCTGAAGGTATGGAAGACGAGGTCTGTGTTCTGGGACTTGTAGTACTGGCACAAACTCGATACACCTCATTGCCTTGATCAAATGAACATCTGTAAGAATGTCCTTGAGAGTTTGCTCGCGACACTGATGAACATGCCGGATAAGGCCAAGGATGGGCCGAAGGCAAGAAAAGACTTGCAAGATTTGAAAATCAGGGAAGATCTGCACATGCCGCCCCGTAAACAGTCAGACGAGACAGAGACGGAGACAGGGGCGCGGGAGAAGAAGGGCAAGAAAATAAAGAAAGAGGATTATTGCCCCCCTTCTTGCTTCACCTTAGGTCAGGCTGAGATCGATCAATTCTTTAAGTGCCTTACCGGAGTCAAAGTTAGTTCCGATTACTGTGGCAAGATAAGCAGATATCTAGACACGGACAAGAAAAGGTTCAGCGGGATGAAGTCCCATGACTGTCATGTGATGATGACGCAGATACTACCTGTTTCCCTTAGAGGGATAATAGACAAGCACGTGTGTGACACGCTTATTGGTCTCTGTAACTTTTTCGACGTCACCTCTCGAAAGTCGATCAGTCTGAAGCAGCTCCGAAGGCTACAGGAAGAGGTTGTTGTGATACTGAATGATCTTGAGATGTACTTCCCGCCCGTGTTCTTTGACGTGATGGTGCATCTGTGTGTCCATATTGTGGACGACATAATAGACTTGGGGCTGTCATTTCTGCACAACATGATGCCGTTTGAGAGGATGAATGGGATCATCAAAGGATTCGTTTGTAACATGTCCCGTCCGGATGGAAGCATCGTCCAGGGCTATCTGACACAAGAGTGCATCTCTTTCTGCGAGAATTTTCTATATGGCGCAGACCAGCCGCCTGATGTTAGTGTTGGTTTGCCCGTTAACAAGCACGATGGGAGGCTCGAAGGAGAAGGTCACTCCAACGGTCGCAGGGAACTGCACGTGGCATACTCAGATCGACGCAGCGACTTTGACATAGCAAACTTGGTAGTGCTACAACACCTAGACGAGGTAGATCCTTTCGTGGCACTGCACAAATAAATTATCGCAAAGAAGTATCGTGACCGGGGGGTATGCAAGACGGACGCTGAAGTTACTAGAGAGCACAACTCCACTTTCCTACATTGGTTCAAAGAGCATATTATTACTAATCCCCTGGAGGAGGGCTCTAAGGACGGATTGCTCATATACGCCTTAGCACATGGCCCCTCGCCCAACCTCCTAACCTATCAGGCATACGATATCAACGGATACACGTTCTACACGGAGGCCAAAGATATGGACAGTGATGATCAGAACTCAGGGGTGACGATGGAATGCATCACCGGCAACGACAACGGCGCAACTGAAAGATTTTACGGAAGGGTCGAGGAGATCTGGGAGCTTGACTACTCTGGACTGCACAACACGACGATGTTCCGTGTCAGATGGGCTAAGAATGTCGAAAGAGAAACCCGGAATTTCACTACCATGACTATACCCGACGCCAAGAGCGCTACCATGAATGCTATCGCAAAAAATGAGCCATGGGTACACGCTAAGCACGTGACACAATGCTTTTTCATAACCGAACCGCGCAATCCCAGCTGTGTTGTCGTGAGGAGAGGCAAAAGGAACATCATTGGAATGGATGGAGTCACCAACGAGGAAGACTACGATCAGTACGGCAACCCAATGAGGGAAGATGACGATGATGATGAAGTATACGTCAAAAGAAGAATCAATACTACATTACCTAAGAAAAATCGTACTCCATGGAAAAGGCAAAGTCACAATGAGGGGCTCAATTATTCTTCAATGAACAAGAAGGGAAAGAAGCTGACTCAAAAACGAAAACGTCAACGCTGAGGAACCGTATGTTATCGGTCAAATGATGTAATATTATATATATATATATATATATATGTTCCTATTTTGTATACACACTTAGCCATTATTATGCATGGGTCCAATGATGTAATATATATGTTCTTATTTTGTATACATATTTAACCGTCAAATGATGCAATATATATCGCCTTCCCTTCGTTCACCGCTCTCAGAAAAAAAGAAAAGAAAAGTGAGAGAAATAAAGGAAAAGAAAAAGGAAAACGGTTATATAGGTACTGGTTATAGCAGTAGCGCTTTACTGAAAAAGAGCTACAGCTAGTCAAGGTAGCAGTAGCGCTTTCAGTACAAAACCGCTATAGCTACCTGTAATAGTAGTAGTGCTTTTTCTCTAAACGCGCTACTGCTACGTCCACTT
This sequence comes from Aegilops tauschii subsp. strangulata, assembly GCF_002575655.3. Lineage (NCBI taxonomy): Eukaryota > Viridiplantae > Streptophyta > Magnoliopsida > Poales > Poaceae > Aegilops > Aegilops tauschii. The sequence goes on along the minus strand of NC_053041.3, from coordinate 434,335,229 downwards.
AACCCAATTTCCTCACTCTCTCTGCTTCATCCCGCCTCTTTTCCCCCCAAATCCCGCCGGGGCCCTGCCCTCGCCGCGCCCCTGTGCTCGCCCCCGCCCTCGCCGCGCCCCTGCGCTTGCCCCGCCCTCGCCGCGCCCCTGCACTCACCCCCGACCCCGACCCCGGCGCTCGCCCTCGACCCCGACGCGCCACGCCTCCCTCCTCTGCTTCCTCCCCTCCCAACCTCGGCCGTCGTCGGGCCTGCCTCCTCGCCCCTGCACCCTCTATAACCCCCCCAGCGCTCCTCCTCTATCTGCTAGCTAGGGTTCTTCGGTTAATTTACTTAGGTTTTAGTTAGGGCAGTAGGTTAATTAGGTTATCTATTTAGTTATGAATTTAGCTAGGTTTTTATGAACCGTACGTTTTAAAATAGGACGGAAATTTAGGGTTAATCAATTGTAGTTAAAAGAAAAGGAAGCATTTAAGCAATTGTCCAAATCAACATCCCTTGTTAAAGTAAATTTAGGTAGGCTGAATTTAGGTAGGCTGAATTTATATGCAAATTTGAACTGGACATGTGATATGTGGACATGTGATGTTTTGGACATGTCATGTTTGGAATTTGGACATGTGATGTTTTGGACATGTCATATTTGGAAAATGATGATTATGTGCAGGGTAAATGGTCCGAGTAGCCTATGTTACGCCGGAATGTTGATTCATTTCCGTTCCGGTGAATTTCAGGCGCTCGATATGTCCATTTTTTAGCAAAGGTCATGCCGAAATTTTCCATGAATTTTGGCATGATTTGTGCTAGATAGTAGGCATATCGAGTGCTGGGAGTTGCTGGGAAACGACATTCCGGCAAACATAGATTTCTTTTTTATGTCATTTCTCATTTTTTTCATACTTTTAGAATTAAACGAGGAGACTTAATCATAGGAAACATGTCGAACAACGAAGAAATTGGGCCTTCTGACCAAGATGCAGACGAGATGGATTATGAGGGTGAACAGGAGTACCTCGACTATTTGACTGCTAAGCAAGGTTTGCAGGTCGGCCTCGATGATGGTACTGACGCTGACATCAACACCGACGGCGCTGGCACCGATGGCGGCGCCGAGACCGGCGGGGAAGGTACCGGCGGGGAAGATACCGGCGGGGAAGGTACCGGCGGGGAAGGTACCGGCGAGGAAGGTACCGGCGGGGAAGATACCGGCAGGGAAGGTACCGGCGCCGATGCCGCTACCGAAAAGAACAAGCAGAGGATACGAAAACCTAACAAACTAGGGATTGGACGACTAGTGATCACAAAGATGGCACCTGGCAAGTTTGAGCCATTAGAGCCGGAAGAACCTCGCAAGTGCTATGGGAACCAAGTAGATGCATCCTACGGGAATGCGCGAGCATCAACGACGATGACTTAAGGAGTAAACAACATTTGACGCAGTTGCTCCTGACGAAGTTGCACAAGAGATTCAAGTTCCCCGGCCGGGATGATAACATAGAACAACCGTGGGATGATCCGAAGATGAAAAAGATTAACAATCACGCCATGGGCATGTTCAGCAATGATTTGGCCTCCTGGAAAGGGAGGGTGAAACGAGCTATTGAGGCTGAGGAACCCCTGTCCAAGATTCTGGAGGAAAATCCGACACTTACGGAAGAGGAGTTCGAAAAGTTCAAGGACACTTGCGCTACCGAGGCAGCCAAGGCTAAGGCTGCGAAATTCAAGAGCCTTCAGCAAAGGAACACGAGGAAGCATCGCCTCGGAAGCCGTGGCTACCTCGGTAAAAGGCCCATATGGGATAAGGAGGACGCAGAACGTGAAGCCGCGGGTATCCCAGACCCCTTCGCGAAGTTCACCAACCCCTTGGAGCGTGACTTCATCAGGGCCCGCTACAAGTGGGACAAGGAAAAGAAGGTTTTTTACACGTACCAGATCACGAGGAAATTGATTAGACTACTGGTAATTATTCTATTACCACCTTACATTTAGCTCCATATCTAGTCGACTACACATTCCTAAACGGTTCACGCTCCTTCTGCAGGAGAAGCAACACCAGCTTGCAGCCGAAAGCCCTACTTCTCTGATGAGGCCCAAGTGGGACACCCCTCTCAACCGGGCCTTGAACGAACTTAAGGGACTCTCTTTGGGCCAGCGGCCGCAATATGGTCGTGTGCACGGCGCTAGAGACGGCGCCACGTGGAAGGTGTTTTACAACGAGGGCCCAGAGGCCAAGAAGCAGAAAAAGAAGTTTAGTCAGGCAGACATCGACGCAAAGGTGAAGCTTGCGGTCGAGAAAAAAGCAGCTGAGGACGCGAAAAAACAGCCGAGGAGAAAAATGAGTTGCTACAGCAGGCAGTCAATGCAGCTGTAACTGCCTGCAGAAATGATTTTGCTACTAACTTGGTTCCAGCTATTATCAACTGGACGAAGGAAAATCCAGACAAGACGGTACATGATTTCCTATTACCCAGTTTCGTCGGGAGCAACTCCATGAACAACAACACAACCGCACCATCACTTGCTCACGCAACCGGGCCTCCTCTCGCAGTCGCTCCCGCTCATAGCAGCCCATCCTCAGTCTCTGGCGCGCTAGGTGGGCCTTCATCTTTGGCTGAGCTCGACGCCGTCACGGTAATTACATGTCGCACCAACATATATATATATATATATTATTCCATTTTTGTTGCCTTTCGGATGTTTTACACCACAAACATATGTGTTTGCAGGCCAAAGAAACCCCGTGCACCATACTCTACTTGATCAAAGGCCAGAAGGTGGACGTGGGAAAGGGGATGATAATGAACCCCTTGAAACCCACGTTCCACAACCAGCCGATCCCCGCTGGGCACTTCAGGGTTAGCTTGTCCAGTGTGAAATCGGGGCACGAGGATTTGCCTCCTACAGTACAGCATGTGGGAGAGGACGACGAGACCCCGCCGTGGATTGGAAGCTGCAAGGGTTGGGTGCTGCTATGGGCGAAGAATCTTATTCGTCTGGAGCCGGCCGAGAGCACACCAATAACCACACATCAACAAGCATGTGCGGAGACCACCCCGCCTACGCAATTACCAACTCCTGTAGTGCCGGGTGAGAGCGGCGGACGATGTGATGAAGGGGGTGCAATAGTACTGGCTGATGTAATCGGTCCTGTAGAACAGAGAATGGATGATGAGACGGAGGTCGACCCTATGGGTTTCCTCAATAGAAACGCGTATGACTGTGACATAGATATGATGAGTCAACCATATGACGAATCGGGCTATCAGCATGCTAATGAGGATATGGATGATCTGCCCGGGCAGGAAGGTCGTAGCAGGGATTGCAAAAAGTCTCTCTTCATGAAATCCTCACAGGACACGCCTGAAGATGCCGCCTCAACACAGGCTCAACTAGCTGGGGGTCGTACAGTGCTTAGCCCGGGAACACTGGGGCAGGGGTTAAGGAAGGGTCTGGAAGGTGTGCCCAAGAAAAAGGAGAGGAAGAGATCGGGGAAGATAGCTGCCTCCAAACAAGCCAGAGCACATAGCAGCCAGACGATGGATTCTAAAGAGCGTGTACCGTGAAAGGTGCGTCCATGTTCCATCTCACGGGCGAGCCGATGCTACCGCCGACCGCTAGAGGCACTATCAAGGGATCTCAGGAGACTGCACGACCATATGTTGTCGGCTGAGAAAAGCCTACTAGCCTCGAAGGATCCAGGATATCCGACATACGCGGCTCGTGTGCTTGAGGGGAAGTGCTACGTCGACACACGGCCCGCAGAGGTGTTCTTCCTGCGGTTTGACCATATCTTTGAGATGTTTCTGACAAGGCGGCTCGATTTTACAATCGTCCGCCTTTTTGCGCTACATATGAGCTCCGTCATGAAGAGAGAAGAAGTCTTGCAAATCTATGTGGCGGATCCGTACTACATGCACGAGTCTTTCTTGAGTCTCCGCGACTTTGAGCGTGAAACTGCTAGGGACTACCTCCAAAACTTCATGGTACAGAATAAGGACCAGGAAATTGTCCTCCTGCCTTATCATCCAAAGTAAGTCAGTTCCGGACAACCCTTTCGTACACTTCAATCATTCCTTCTCGCTCATATGCAGAATAATTTGAGGTGTCTTTTCCCTGCAGCAACGGATGCGCCGTCCTTATCGTTCTTTACCCGCGAGTCTCCCATGCCGTGTATTTCGACCCTTCCAGAGACTACGAGAAAAAGGACTACACCCACATAATGAATATTCTAGATGATGCTCTCCAAGGCTTCAGCATTAGAGGTGGCCACATGCAGATCAGGAAACAAAGGAACAAGAAGATGGGTTTCGCGCATAAAACTAACTTCTGCTGCATCCATGTCCCAAAACCATGCAAGAAGGATGGATTCTACATCGTCCATCTCATGATTGAGTTCAGCAGGGATCACCAAAAGCTTCGCATGACAAGCAGAAATGATGATCGTATCCACAAGTGGCTAGTATCTCATGGAGAAGCGGATTATAAACTTAGAGATGACTTCTTTCGCATCCAAAGGGACATTGCGACGATCATCATGAAAGAAGTCGTCGATGAGAAGGGGATGTTCCACCACGGCCTTATATCGCGAGCTGACGTCTGAACTCGCATATGCATGCAACGTCTAGACCTCACGACGTTCAAGAAGCTAGGGTCCATCCTCGATGATATGGAAGGATGGAACTTCTAGTGATTTACGATGCCGATGATGATGATATGTGTCGGTTGAACTTGTATACTTTCTGTAGCGATGAAACTTTGTGATGTCCACGGTCCCTGCCGAACTTGCGTAACGCTACTTTGTTAGTTTGCGTACGATGACCTGCGTACCTCTAGCTAATTAGTTTGCATACTATATGTTGCATCTAGTTGCTAACCCTTTCTTTTTCGTGTTGCTCTAGTATATTTTGTTGCATATGATTGTACATCCTCTTGATGAAGATGCATCTATAATAGGTACCTAGTTTCTTGATGGCCAAGTGATATGTCGTGTACGAAGGGAAGGTTCCGGGAGCGTATGACGAGTGGCATGAGTGTCAGGCGCAAGTGCAGGGGGTCTCGGGCGCCAGCCATAAAGGCTTCAAAAGCAGACAAGAAGCACAAGATAGTTACTTAAGGTTCAGGCGAGCGCGAGAGAGGACTCATGACCGCCTCCTCATGTACTGCATAGTTCCACTATCACTCATAGTGATAGCACTTCTCGTATATATCATTGTTTAGATGGATGACGTTGTAGTTGCAAGTATTCGAGACTTGCATGTATCGCTATTTTTGAGATGATGACAAGATACCACTTTGTGTTGGATGATGATTATGATGAGACTATTTGTATGTATATGCTATGATTACATTTGTGGTCTCACAGCCATTTGTATGTGTATGATGATGACATTTGTATGTGCTAAAGATTCTTGTATAAAGCCTGTTCAAATACAAAACAAATATGCAAAAAAAATCAAAAACTACTAAAATTAGTAGTAGCGAGTGGAGGAAGGTTAGCAGCAGCGTGACTATAGCATTAACGCGTACGGCCAAAGCGCGCTAGAGCTATTAGCAGTAGCGAGCTTCCGCGCAGCACGCTGCTGCTACACTTGTATAGCAGTAGCGCGGGCGCGCACGCGCTGCTGCTATTGGTTAGCTGTAGCACCTTATTAGTAGCGTCGGTCCCCGCACTACTGATATACCTAGAACCCGCGCTGCTACTAGGCTTTTCCCTAGTAGTGGATGTCACTTTGTTCGTCTTCATCATAATAGCCATGCTCAATATCACCATCATCATGTGTGTGATTATCACCTAGATCAAGTGATTCTTGGATATACCATCATGACAATGTGCAAGTTTGTGAATTCTAATTGTCTCCATGACAATGCTACTAATGACTCCAACATCACCTTTAGCACGCATAAGATCACAAAGCTCGAAAAAGCATTCATCATACTTGGGATCACTAGCATTCATCTTTTGAAAAGCAATGGACTTATGAAGAATTTCATCAAGGTTTTTCAAGGAATAATTTGGGAACTGTTTTTCAATATATTTCCATATGTATAAGCACATTCAAAGGTTGACAAGCAAATAAGCAGATTTCTAGGCAATCCTCTAATGATAAGATCAATAGTCCTAAGATTGCGAACCATGTCAAGGTACTCATCGAGGGTCGGATGCAAAGGGTCAATAGGAGGCACATACGGGCTAAGAATATACTTGTTCAAATTATATTCATTAAAAATCTCAAGCATTTCATTTTTCCAAGAGCCATAAAATTCCCCATCAAGAATAGGCACTCTATGTCTAATACTCCCGAACATAGACTTGTCTATCTTCCTCCAATGGTGATTAAACCAAAGCAATGGAGACCAAAGCTCTGATACCAATTGAAAGGAACGAGAAGATGGGTCTAGAGGGGGGTGATTAGACCCTTAACAAGTAAAAGTGGCAGTTTTTAGTTTCTTCAAGTTAAGGTTGAGTTTAGCACAAGTTAAAGCGCATCCAATACATTTCAAGCAAGCATGACAAGAGTATAAGCAGCGGAAAGGGTAAAGCATGCAATTAGCAAGAAAAGTAAGGGGATGGGATTGGAGTGTGCAAACGCAATGGAGACGCGGAGATTTTTGGCGTGGTTCCGATAGGTGGTGCTATTGTACGTCCATGTTGATGGAGGCCTCAACCCACGAAGGGTAACGGCTATGTGAGTCCACTGAGGGCTCCACCCATGAAGGGTCCACAAAGAAGCAACCTTGTCTATCCCACCATGGCCATTGTCCATGAAGGACTTGCCTCACTCGGGTAGATCTTCACGAAGTAGGCGATCTCCTTGTCCTTACAAACTTCTTGGTTCAACTCCACAACATCTTGAAGGTTCCCAAGCAACACCTAACAAATCTAGGAGACATCACTCTCCAAAAAGTAATAGACTGTGTGTTGATGATGAACTCCTTGCTCTTGTGCTTCAAACGATAGTCTCCCCAACACTCAACTCTCTCGCGCGTGGATTTGGCTATGGTGGAAGAAGGATTTGAGTGGAAAGCAACTTGGGTAAGGCTAGAAATCAAGGTTCAAATGGTTGGAATGGAATCTCTTGATCTCAACACATGAGTAGGTGGTTCTCTCTCAGAAAATGAATGATGGAAGTGTAGGCACGTTCTGATGGCTCTCTCACATATGGAGAAGGGGGTGGAGGGCCTCCACACAAAATCCAACCATTACACACATTTGAGTCATCTCGGTGGGACAAAATGGTGAAACTCGGTGGCACCGATCAGTTCAAAATTGTGAACGTTAGGAATCTCGGTGGGACCGACTAGAACAACTCGGTGGGACCGATGTGCCACGGCTTAGGGAAAACATCGTCTCGTTGCAACCGATTGCATCGATTCGGTGAGACATAAGTGAAGCAATAAGGCAACAGAGAGTTGGTCAAGCCATCTCGGTGAAACCGATTGCAAGTTTCGGTGAGATCGAAAGAATTGCAACAAGAAACAGAGAGTTGGCAAGGCCATCTCGGTGAAACCGAGATCCGTATCGGTGAGACAGAACTATTAGGGTTTAGGCAGTGGCTATGTCAAAAGAACTCGGTGGCGTCGGGTAGGAAATATCGGTGGGGCCGAGTTGGTATTTGGGTTTTGGACATATTTGGATGGAGAAAGTGGCTGAGGGTTTTGGAGCAATATCACTAAGCATTTGAGCAAGTAGACCATTAAGCAACACCTCATCCCCTTTGCTTTCCTATGGACTCAATGTGATCTTGGATCACTAAAATAGAAATGAAGAGTCTTCAGCTTTTGCCAATCTTCTTTCATTAGCATTTAGAAGGGGTTCCACATCCTCATGTCCTTGCCACGCCATTATTGGACTTTCCTGAAATATACTAGATAAACTATTAGTCCAACAAGAGATATGTTGACATTAATTACCAAAATCACCCAGGGAGCTGTTGGGGAATGTAGTAATTTTAAAAAAAATCCTACGCACACACAGGATCATGGTGATGCATAGCAACGAGAGGGGAGAGTGTTGTCTACGTACCCTCGTAGACCGAAAGCGGAAGCGTTATATCAACGCGGTCGATGTAGTCGTACGTCTTCACGATCCGACCGATCCAAGTACCGAAAGCACGGCACCTCCGAGTTCTGCACATGTTCGGCTCGGTGACGTCCTCGCCTTCTCGATCCAGCAAGAGGGGCGAAGTAGTAGATGAGTTCCGGCAGCACGGCGGCGTGGTGACTGTGTTGGTGAAGAACAATCTCCACAGGGCTTCGCCTAAGCACTACGAAAACTATGACGGAGGATAATCTAGAGGGGACAGGGTTGCCGGCACACGGCTTGGTGTTTCTTGATGCGTCTTGGGTGCTAGCCCTGCCCCTCTATTTATATGTTGAGCCCTGGGGTCGAAACTTGGAGCAAAAGCCTCCTCAAAGTCGGTTTTGCCCGAAAGGCAAGAGTCCCACTCGGACTCCAGGACCAAACGCCACAATCCTTGGCATCTGGCCCAGACGCCATGGGCCTCGGCGTCTGGCCCAGGGCCAGATGCCAGGGTCTCCGGCGTTTGGCCCCCTGGCCTCCGCAAAACTCCTTTTAAACCGACTTATAGCCCCGTGGGCCTGACACCTTGGCCTAACCATATCATCCAATATATGAATCTTTACCTCCGGACCATTCCGGAGCTCCTCGTCATGTCCGGGATCTCATCCGGGACTCCGAACAACATTCGGTCACCAACATACATAACTCATATAATACTATATCATCAATGAACGTTAAGCGTGCGGACCCTACGGGTTCGAGAACTATGTAGACATGACTGAGACACTTCTCTGGTCAATAACCAATAGCGGAACCTCGATGCCCATATTGGCTCCTACATATTCTATGAAGATGTTTATCGGTCAAACCACATAACAACATGCGTTTGTTCCCTTTGTCATCGGTATGTTACTTGCCCGAGATTCGATCGTCGGTATCTCAATACCTAGTTCAATCTCGTTACCGGCAAGTCTCTTTACTCATTTCGTAATAAATCATCCCGCAACTAACTCATTAGTTACAATGCTTGCCAGGCTTATAGTGATGTGCATTACCGAGTGGGCCCAGAGATACCTCTCCGACAATCGGAGTGAGAAATCCTAATCTCGAAATACGCCGACCCAACAAGTACCTTCGGAGACACACGTAGAGCACCTTTATAATCACCCAGTTACGTTGTGACGTTTGGTAGCACACAAAGTGTTCCTCTGGTAAACGGGAGTTGCATAATCTCATAGTCATAGGAACATGTATAAGTCATGAAGAAAGCAATAACAACATACTAAATGATCGAGTGCTAAGCTAACGGAATGGGTCAAGTCAATCACATCATTCTCCTAATGATGTGACCCCGTTAATCAAATGACAACCCATGTCAATGGCTAGGAAACATAACCATCTTTGATTAACGAGCTAGTCAAGTAGAGGCATACTAGTGACACTCTGTTTGTCTATGTATTCACACAAGTATTACGTTTCCGGTTAATACAATTCTAGCATGAATAATAAACATTTATCAAGATATAAGGAAATAAATAATAACCTTATTATTGCCTCTAGGGCATATTTCCTTCAGTCTCCCACTTGTACTAGAGTCAGTAATCTAGATCACATCGCCATGTGATTTAACATCAATAGTTCACATCACCATGTGATTAACACCCATAGTTCACATCGTCATGTGACCAACACCCAAAGGGTTTACTAGAGTCAATTATCTAGTTCACATTGCTATGTGATTAACACCCAAAGAGTACTAAGGGGTGATCATGTTTTGCTTGTGAGATAATTTTCGTCAACGGGTCTGTCACATTCAGATCCGTAAGTATTTTGCAAATTTCTATGTCTACAATGCTCTGCACGGTGCTACTCTAGCTAATTGCTCCCACTTTCAATATGTATCCAGATTGAGACTTAGAGTCATCTGGATCAGTGTCAAAATTTGCATCGACGTAACCCTTTACGACGAACCCTTTTTGTCACCTCCATAATCGAGAAACATATCCTTATTCCACTTAAGGATAATTTTGACCGCTGTCCAGTGATCTACTCCTAGATCACTATTGTACTCCATTGCCAAAATCAGTGTAGGGTATACAATAGATCTGGTACACAGCATGGCGTACTTTATAGAACCTATGGCCAAGGCATAGGGAATGACTTTCATTCTCTTTCTATCTTCTGTCGTGGTCTGACTTTGAGTCTTACTCAATTTCACACCTTGTAACACAGGCAAGAACTCTTTCTTTGACTGTTCCATTTTGAACTACTTCAAAATCTTGTCAAGGTATGTACTCATTGAAAAAAACTTATCAAGTGTCTTGATCTATCTCTATAGATCTTGACGCTCAATATGTAAGCAGCTTCACCGAGGTCTTTCTTTGAAAAACTCCATTCAAACACTCCTTTATGCTTTGCAGAATAATTCTACATTATTTTCGATCAACAATATGTCATTCACATATACTTATCAGAAATGTTGTAGTGCTCCCACTCACTTTCTTGTAAATACAGGCTTCACCTCAAGTCTGTATAAAACTATATGCTTTGATCAACTTATCAATGCGTATATTCCAACTCCGAGATGCTTACACCAGTCCATACATGGATCGCTGGAGCTTGCATATTTTGTTAGCACCTTTAGGATTGACAAAACCTTCTGGTTGCATCATATACAACTCTTCTTTAATAAATCCATTTAAGGATTGCAGTTTTGTTATCCATTTGCCAGATTTCATAAAATACGACAATTTCTAACATGATTCGGACAGGCTTAAGCATAGATACGAGTGAGAAACTCTCATCATAGTCAACATCTTGAACTTGTCAAAAATCTTTTGCGACAATTCTAGCTTTGAAGATAGTAACACTACTATCAGCGTCCATCTTCCTCTTGAAGATCCATTTATTTTCTATGGCTTGCCGATCATCGGGCAAGTCAACCAAAGTCCATACTTTGTTCTCATATATGGATCCCATCTCAGATTTCATGGCCTCAAACCATTTCACAAAATCTGGGCTCATCATCGCTTCCTCATAGTTCGTAGGTTCGTCATGGTCAAGTAACAAGACCTCCAGAACAGGATTACCGTACCACTCTGGTGCAGATCTCACTCTGGTTTACCTACGAGGTTTGGTAGTAACTTGATCTGAAGTTACATGATCATCATCATTATCTTCCTCACTAATTGGTGTAGTAGTCACAGGAACAGATTTCTGTGATGAACTACTTTCCAATAAGGGAGTAGGTACAGTTACCTCATCAAGTTCTACTTTCCTCCCACTCACTTCTTTCGAGAGAAACTCCTTCTCTAGAGAGGATCCATTCTTAGCAACAAAGATCTTGCCTTCGGATCTCTGATAGAAGGTGTACCCAACAGTCTCCTTTGGGTATCCTATGAAGATGCACTTCTGCGATTTGGGTTTGAGCTTATCAGGTTGAAACTTTTTCACATCAGCATTGCAACCTCAAACTTTAAGAAACGACAGCTTAGGTTTCTTTGCCAAACCATAGTTCATATGGTGTTGTCTCAACGGATTTAGATGGTGCCCTATTTAACGTGAATGCAGCTGTCTCTAATGCATAACCCCAAAATGATAGTGGTAAATCGGAAAGATACATCATAGATCGCACTATATCCAATAAAGTGCAGTTACAACGTTCGGACACACCATTACGTTGTGGTGTTCCAGGTGGCGTGAGTTGCGAAACTATTCCGCATTGTTTCAATTGAAGATCAAACTCGTAACTCAAACATTCTTCTCCACGATCAGATCGTAGAAACTTTATTTTCTTATTACGATGATTCTCCACTTCACTCTGAAATTCTTTGAACTTTTCAAATGTTTCAGACTTGTGCTTCATTAAGTAGATATACCCATATCTGCTCAAATCATCTGTGAAGGTCAGAAAATAACGATACCCGCCGCGAGCCTCAACACTCATCGGACATCAATATGTATGATTCCCAATAAGTCAGTTGCTTGCTCCATTGTTTCGGAGAACGGAGTTTTAGTCATCTTGCCCATAAGGCATGGTTCGCAAGCATCAACTGATTCATAATCAAGTGATTCCAAAATCCCATCAGCATGGAGTTTCTTCATGCGCTTTACACCAATATGACCTAAACGGCAGTGCCACAAATAAGTTGCACTATCATTATTAACTTTGCATCTTTTGGCTTCAATATTATGAATATGTATATCACTACGATCGAGATCCAACAAACCATTTTCGTTGGTGTGTATGACCATAGAAGGATTTATTCATGTAAACAGAACAACAATTGTTCTCTAACTTAAATGAATAATCGTATTACAATAAACATGATAAAATCATATTCATGCTCGACGCAAACACCAAATAACATTTATTTTAGGTTCAACACTAATCCCAAAAGTATAGGGAGTGTGCGATGATGATCATATCAATCTTAGAACCACTTCCAATACACATCGTCACTTCACCCTTAACTAGTCTCTATTCATTCTGCAACTCCCGTTTCGAGTTACTACTCTTAGCAACTGAACCAGTATCAAATACCGAGGGGTTGCTATAAACACTAGTAAAGTACACATCAATAACATGTATATCAAATATAGCTTGTTCACTTTGCCATCCTTCTTATCCGCCAAATATCTAGGGCAGTTCCACTTCTTGTGACCAGTCCCTTTGCAGTAGAAGCACTTAGTCTCAGGCTTAGGTCCAGACTTGGGCTTCTTCACTTGAGCAGCAACTTGCTTGCCGTTCTTCTTGAAGTTCCCATTCTTCCCTTTGCCCTTTCTCTTGAAACTAGTGGTCTTGTCAACCATCAACACTTGATGTTTTTCTTGATTTCGACCTTCGCCGATTTTAGCATCGCGAAGAGCTCGGGAATTACTTTCGTCATCCCTTGCATATTATAGTTCATCACGAAGTTCTAGTAACTTGGTGATAGTGACTAGAGAATTCTGTCAATTACTATCTTATCTTGAAGATTAACTCCCACTTGATTCAAGCAATTGTTGTACCCAGACAATCTGAGCACATGCTCACTGGTTGAGCTATTCTCCTCCATCTTGTAGGCAAAGTACTGTCAGAGGTCTCATACCTCTCGACACGGGCATGAGTATGAAATACTAATTTCAACTCTTGGAACATCTCATATGCTCCATGGCGTTTCAAAAAAAGTTCTTTGAAGCCCGATTCTAAGCCGTAAAGCATGTTGCACTAAACTATCAAGTAGTCATCATATCAAGCTTGCCAAACGTTCATAACGTCTGCAGTTTCTCCTGCAATCAGTCTGTCACCTAGTGGTGCATCAAGGACATAATTCTTCTGTGCAGCAATGAGGATAATCCTCAGATCACGGATCCAATCCGTATCATTGCTACTAACATCTTTCAACTTAGTTTTCTCTAGGAACATATCAAAAATAAAACAGGGGAGCTAAACGCGAGCAATTGATCTACAACATAGATATGCTAATACTACCAGGACTAAGTTCATGATAAATTAAAGTTCAATTAATCATATTACTTAAGAACTCCCACTTAGATAGACATCCCTCTAATCCTCTAAGTGATCACGTGATCCAAATCAACTAAACCATGTCCGATCATCACGTGAGATGGAGTAGTTTCAATGGTGAACATCACTATGTTGATCATATCTACTATATGATTCACGCTCGACATTTCGGTCTCAGTGTTCCGAGGCCATATATGTTATATGCTAGGCTCATCAAGTTTAACCTGAGTATTCCGCGTGTGCAACTGTTTTGCACCCGTTGTATTTGAACGTAGAGCCTATCACACCCGATCATCACGTGGTGTCTCAGCACGAAGAACTTTCGCAACGGTGCATAATCAGGGAGAACACTTATAGCTTGAAATTTAGTGAGAGATCATCTTATAATGCTACCGTCAATCAAAGCAAGATAAGATGCATAAAAGATAAACATCACATGCAATCAATATAAGTGATATGATGTGGCCATCATCATCTTGTGCTTTTGATCTCCATCTCCGAAGCACCATCATGATCACCATCATCACCGGCGCGACACCTTGATCTCCATCGTTGCATCGTTGTCGTCTCACCAACTTATGCTTCTACGACTATCGCTAGCGCTTAGTGATAAAGTAAAGCATTACAGGGCGATTGCATTGCATACAATAAAGCGACAACCATATGGCTCCTGCCAGTTGCCGATAACTCGGTTACAAAACATGATCATCTCATACAATAAAATTAAGCATCATGCCTTGACCCTATCACATCACAACATACCCTGCAAAAACAAGTTAGACGTCCTCTACTTTGTTGTTGCAAGTTTTACGTGGCTGCTACGGGCTGAGCAAGAACCGTTCTTACCTACGCATCAAAACCACAACGATAGTTTGTCAAGTTAGTGTTGTTTTAACCTTCTCAAGGACCGGGCGTAGCCACACTCGGTTCAACTAAAGTTGGAGAAACTGACACCCGCCAGCCACCTGTGTGCAAAGCACGTCGGTAGAACCAGTCTCGCCTAAGCGTACGCGTAATGTCAGTCCGGGCCGCTTCATCCAACAATACCGCCGAACCAAAGTATGACATGCTAGTAAGCAGTATGACTTGTATCACCCACAACTCACTTGTGTTCTACTCGTGCATATAACATCTACGCATAAAACCAGGCTCAGATGCCACTGTTGGGGAACGTAGGAATTTCAAAAAAAATTCCTACGCACACACAGGATCATGGTGATGCATAGCAACGAGAGGGGAGAGTGTTGTCTACGTACCCTCGTAGACCGAAAGCGGAAGCGTTATATCAACGCGGTTGATGTAGTCGTACGTCTTCACGATCCGACCGATCCAAGTACCGAAAGCACGGCACCTCCGAGTTCTACAAACGTTCGGCTCGGTGACGTCCTCGCCTTCTCGATCCAGCAAGAGGGGCGAAGTAGTAGATGAGTTCCGGCAGCACGACGGCGTGGTGACGGTGTTGGTGAAGAACAATCTCCGCAGGGCTTCGCCTAAGCACTACGAAAACTATGACGGAGGATAAACTAGAGGGGACGGGGTTGCCGGCACACGGCTTGGTGTTTCTTGACGTGTCTTCAGTGCTAGCCCTGCCCCTCTATTTATATGTTGAGCCCTGGGGTCGAAACTTGGAGCAAAAGCCTCCTCAAAGTCGGTTTTGCCCGAAAGGCAAGAGTCCCACTCGGACTCCAGGACCAAATGCCACAATCCTTGGCGTCTGGCCCAGACGCCATGGGCCTCGGCGTCTGGCCCAGGGCCAGACGCCAGGGTCTCCGGCGTTTGGCCCCCTGGCCTCCGCACAACTCCTTTTGCACCGACTTATAGCCCCGTGGGCCTGACCCCTTGGCCTAACCATATCATCCAATATATGAATCTTTACCTCCGGACCATTCCGGAGCTCCTCGTCATGTCCATGATCTCATCCAGGACTCCGAACAACATTCGGTCACCAACATACATAACTCATATAATACTATATCGTCAACGAACGTTAAGCATGCGGACCCTACGGGTTCGAGAACTATGTAGACATGACCGAGACACTTCTCTGGTCAATAACCAATAGCGGAACCTGGATGCCCATATTGGCTCCTACATATTCTACGAAGATCTTTATCGGTCAAACCGCATAACAACATACGTTTGTTCCCTTTGTCATCGGTATGTTACTTGCCCGAGATTCGATCGTCAGTATCTCAATACCTAGTTCAATCTCGTTACCGGCAAGTCTCTTTACTCGTTCCGTAATTCATCATCCCACAACTAACTCATTAGTTACAATGCTTGCAAGGCTTATAGTGATGTGCATTACTGAGTGGGCCCAGAGATACCTCTCCGACAATCGGAGTGACAAATCCTAATCTCGAAATACGCCAACCCAACAAGTACCTTTGGAGACACCTGTAGAGCACCTTTATAATCTCCCAGTTACATTGTGACGTTTGGTAGCACACAAAGTGTTCCTCCGGTAAACGGGAGTTGCATAATCTCATAGTCATAGGAACATGTATAAGTCATGAAGAAAGCAATAGCAACATATTAAACGATCGAGTGCTAAGCTAACAGAATGGGTCAAGTCAATCACATCATTCTCCTAATGATGTGACCCCGTTAATCAAATGACAACCCATGTCAATGGCTAGGAAACATAACCATCTTTGATTAACGAGCTAGTCAAGTAGAGGCATACTAGTGACACTCTGTTTGTCTATGTATTCACACAAGTATTACGTTTCCGGTTAATACAATTCTAGCATGAATAATAAACATTTATCATGATATAAGGAAATAAATAATAACTTTATTATTGCCTTTAGGGCATATTTCCTTCAGGACCACTTGTGCTTTCACTTTTACTTTCTCTAGATTGGCAGTGTGATATTTTCTTGCATGTTGCATACAGTGTCTAGCTTGTATTGCTTCTAATTTGATTAAATTGCATCTGGTTAGTTTACACATTATATATGTGAATATGGCATGTCTTCCTTTTTTGCATATACTACATATGTCTATTACAAGTTCTAACAAAGTATTGTTTGTGTCTAGCCTTCATCAATCACTTATGATGAGACACCTTTAACTTGGTAATGTGATGTTGTTTGCATTTTGCATATGATTTATTGCTTCTACTGCTTCGCATTTGTTTAAATGTCACTTATGACGAGACACTTTTAACTTGGCAGAGTGATATTTGTAGCATCTTTCATCTGGTGTCTACCTTCCATTGCATTGCTTTTAATTTATTGAAATGTCTTCTGCTTAGTTTACACATTGTAGGTCCGATTATCTCATGTCATCTTCTTTTTCGTACATATTACATCCTCCTATCATGCAGTTGTCTTCAAAGTTCAGTTTGTTTGTATCACGCATCAATTAGTTCCAAAGAACTAAATTATTATTCCTTTTTTCTTGTGGGCTTGACTTGACATGGCAAAAAAGAGGAAGGAACACAGAATGGTAGGGGATGGTGTTAGTACCCGGGAGGCACGGAAACGGAAGCAGAACAGCTATGCAGATTCTGCTGGTACTAATAGTGCAATAAAAGGTCGAAATCCACTGGATAAATGTACAAACATGGTATCCCTGCTGAACCAGATGCAAAACATACCAAAGACAAATGAATAGTTGCCACCAAACAAGCAATGACAACCCTAGTGGTTGTAGCACCTTCTTCCATCGTTCCAACATCTGCACGAGTTACTCATTTGTCAACTCAGCTAGAGGCAAGTTCCTAAGATCCCTTACCACCTTAAAGTACTTCCGAACCAATCTTGACACAAGAGGACTTGGCAATATCAGATGAACCTTGTGAGCTTCAACAACAAGAAGGTAGTTGATCGAGTCAAGTTATAGTTGCATGATTCTTTATATGTAGTCTCATAGTTTGATGTACACTAACATTTCCCATGTTTGTTTTGAACTAGCACCTAGGCGCAAGAGGAAACAAACATCAGGGATAATGCTCGACAGGTTAACTAAATCTAGAGGAGGAAGAATGGAGATCCATTTTGAGGCATGTTTAAAAATGCCATGCTACAGAGTCAGCCAAGTTAGTATCAGAGGCAGCCGTTGCCGTTAGGTGTCATGCACGTATCCTCCCAACATGGATTCAGTACAGGAGTGACAAAGATGAAACCTATTTTAACACCTTCCTTGACCATTTATCTGTAAGTATTGTTATTTATGGAAATTAGTAATATCGTCTTGCTCTGTCCCATACTTTCTAGGATACTGTTAATGAGACTCCCATAATTTTCAACAAATGAGGTTCAAGTTGGATCGTGAAGATGATGCAACCAAACAAGCATGTACTCATGTTTTCAAGTCTGCTCTGCATCAGTATCGGTATAACCTGAGGAAAACTCACTTTGAAGGCAAGGCTAACAGTGAACTTGCCCAAATATCTCCAGTGGAAAATATAACGGATGAAGACTGGAGAGCCCTTGCTAAACATTGGCCTGATCCAAAGTATCAAGTGCGTTATATATATGGGATTAGATCACATGTTGAACTCTATTTACGCATGTGCCTTACAAATCTATCTTCTTCTAGGTGAACTGTTCAAAGAACAAGGCCAGCCGTACGAAAGTGAAATTCCAACAGACGACAGGATCCCGTAGCTATATTGCACACTGCGAGGCTCTTGTAACTAGGTGACATTTCACTCTTTTCGATATGCCATATTATCAAATCTATATTGACTTGTTCCAAATGCAGAGAAAATCCTGCAAGGACCAAAAAGTACCTGAAACAAATGCGGTGGAAATCTTCAAGGACTGTCACACCAGCAAGACGAAGGGCATGACTACACCAGTCAAAGCCGCTGTTGTAAGTCCTTAATCCTCATGCCTTTGAACTACTGGTTACTCTGACTTGTGCATTGAACTGCATGGTTTGCATCCAATGTCTATTACTCTTTTCAATTTTATACACAATTGTCTTAACGTATCATTGCACCTTACAAGGTTTAGAAGAGAGGAGTGATGTTCCTTTGCTCTTGATCTGTAATCTAGTTCCGTGTTGGACTTGCCCACACAACATTACAATTGCATGTTTGTCTGTTCTTAGTTGTATTGTGATATGAATGATGCCATAGTATGCTTACCATATTATAAATTTTGTCTCTTTATCCTTAGTTGTCAATACAATGTGAAGAAATAGATAATACATTAGCCATGGCACATGGTCATATGTTTGGAACCTGGTTTTATTATGTACTTTGTAGTAAAATACAACTAATATTTTACACGGGTTCACCAAAATAAGTTCTGTATATAGACCAAAGCTATTCTGTTTGGTTTTGTTGCCTCATTAATAACTACTGTTCTGTACTACTAATGTACAAACTCAACTTTTCAACAAGCTATATATGGAACAAATTGTGGAACCGCCACCTCCTGAAGGTGACAAGGCAACCATAACCGCAATGTCACCTCTTGCTGCAGTGGGTCAGTATCTCTCCACTAACAGTGCCTAAAGCACCTTCCTGTGTAATACTGGGTTGGTTTTTAAGGCAACCTCGTCCAAGCTGCCTCATGATCAAGATCTGCAAGCTCAAAAGAATGATATATCTGTGCTCCAGACACAAGTACAATCCCTAACAGAGACCCTTTGTGAAACAAGGACAACCATTGTTCTATGTCGTCAAGATAAGCATGGTTTTGAAACCAGACTATCAGACATTTTCTATGTTATTCAGGAGCCTGGGAGAAATGAAGGCGAAGGTTATGGTGCTCCATCAGACACTACAACATGATAACGTAATAGTCAGGTCAAATGAACTGAGCTTCTGAACTTCTGATGGTGCAATTATCTGCCGGACTGTTAACTTTTATGTCAACCCGCCTTTTGTTATATTTTTTGCGATACAACATTTGTTCTTAACGGGCAACGACTAGCTAAAGAAAACAGTAAGCAATTTTTTGTATAGTGAAGGGTATTCCCTATATTTGCACTGGTGGCGAACTTTGATGCCTAGTGGATGTAATCTGTGCAATCGCGGTAATAGCCGAGCATTAGTTGCTTCCTTGTTTATTTCCTTAGTCTTTGTTTTCCTCTGTTTTCTAGTGGCCGCAATAACCATGGGCCACATACGGACCTTGCACTGGTACACGTGGTGCTATACAAACGGTTTTAACCCCATTCCGCGACGGCGTTCGGAAACGTCGCCAAGTGAGTGTGGGCGATAGGGGGGTCCTTCCCACACGACCCAGAAACCATCGGGGATATGCCCTCCTGGCACACAAGCTCAGCAAAATGAGGTCATGTGCGACCGGCGAGCACTCAAATACAGAAACACGTACAATAGTGCTAAAATAATACAATTATACAAGCGAAATCATTTCCGGTCATAAGTACATCCCACACAGTCAGTCACCGCTAAACGTTTCTGTTTGTATATACATCCCACACAGTCACTCCAAGGAAAACGTTTGCGCAAGGTGGCATAACGCAAACAGTTTTCAACAGAATGTCGTGTGTGATTGTTCATTGATCCAACACGGTTTATTCCTAGAAACTGTGTGCGTTGCCTGAGGTCATCGCCCATGGTGTTTTCTCAATAACCGTTTGCAATAGGAAAACCCAATTAGCAAGCTAATTGGCCAATTAACAGGCTAATTGCCCAATCATTAATAATCCATTTACTAATCTAATTGACATTCATATTAAGCACATAATATATTCCATTTCCATATTAAGGAAGCAGGATTTCATAATTGAAATACATCGAAGTACAACATGATATAGCTTCAGCACTCAGCTACCCCATTACATGACTGCACCAGCAGCAAGTTTCACATGCAACATCTAGAACCTTTCAAAATTAGCATCATAGACGATACATAGAGAGATGCATCTCATCTGGAAACCTACTGAAGCGAAAGCGAATATTGAGCCTTCATTCATGTTGAAGGTCTTTGCAACTTTAGGTCAGTGCCTGTGGATGATTGACCGTCCATCCTTCGACCTCCTTAGGAACACTTCAATATTGAACCGTGGGTGTTGTATGAAAACTTTCCTCGCCTCCTGACCACAGAGGTGGTTTGAGAGGTAATCATCAGTGAACCCTGAAAACAAGGGTGTGCATAAATATCTTCTCTATATTGGAAATGGGGCAAAGGAATAAAAAAGGCAAGGTATAATAGTTAGTACCATCTTGTAAACCTCAGTGCTTCCCATTGTTTCCCTGCAACACATATAAGGTAGTTAGTCATCAGGTTAAGTAAGTATTCGCATGCTATCAGTAAAATATGTTGATGATAGCACACTGCAGATTCATCGGATTAATTCAAGCCACATGGAAAACCCATTTATCCAAACCAAGCATGATTAAGAACTAGGAAATATAGCACTTGTATATGTTTCTCATGTATTAAATGCAGCCAAATTCGATTTATTCCTCACATGGTATACAATAACAGAATGCAGCCACAACAATTGAACATCGCATTGCAGAATTGAACCAATCAGTTAACTAAACACCACAACAAATAAACCAAATGTTAACTGAGCACCACATTGCACAATACAACATACTCCTAATAGAAGATCAGACACTTAACCAAACCAAGCATGCTTAACAACTTGGAAATATAGCAATTGTATTTGTTTCTCATGTATTTAGTACAGTCAAATTTGATTTATTTCTCACATGGTATACCATAACAGAATGCAGCCACAACAATTGAACATCACATTGCAGAATTGAACCAAGAAGTTAACTAAACACCACAACAAATGAACCAAATGTTAACTGAGCACCACATTGCACAATATAACATACTCCTAATAGAAGATCAGACAGTTAACCAAACCAAGCATTCTTAACAACTTGGAAATATAGCAATTGTATTTGTTTCTCATGTATTTAGTACATCCAAATTTGATTTATTTCTCACATGGTATACAACAACAGAATGCAGCCACAACAATTGAACATCGCATTGCAGAATTGAACCAAGCAGTTAACTAAACACCACAACAAATGAACCAAATGTTAACTGAGCACCACATTGCACAATATAACATACTCCTAATAGAAGATCAGACAGTTAACCAAACCAAGCATGCTTAACAACTTGGAAATATAGCAATTGTATTTTTTTTCTCATGTATTTAGTACAGCCAAAATTGATTTATTTCTCACATGGTATACAATAACAGAATGCAGCCACAACAATTGAACATCGCATTACAGAATTGAACCAAGCAGTTAACTAAACACCACAACAAATGAACCAAACTTTAACTGAGCACTACATTGCACAATATAACATACTCGTAATAGAAGATCAGACAGTTAACCAAACCAAGCATGCTTAACAACTTGGAAATATTGCACCCTGAAGAATTGAACATCACATTTGGAGAATTAAACCAAGCAGTTAACTGAACACCACATTGCACGACATATAGAACATATACACTATAGCAGAAGATTGCATGGTAAAAGTAGATAGCACAATTCACTGGAATTTGTTAAGGAAAGGCAGTAGCTAGCAAACTGAACATGGGTCCTTATAGTGAGCTAATAAGACAAGCTACTCTTCATTGTCGGAGATATCGATGACGATTGGCTCCTTGGACATGGAAGAGGGCGAGGCCTCCGCATCGTGGGTGCCCTCGTTGTAGTGGTGAGTTGCCTGAGCCGCTCCAGGCACCAACCTGCTGGCTCTCGAGATGAGGTAAGCACGTGCATGCTGAGAAAACACCTCGTTGTCTTCGTCGAAGGCACCGACGGCGGCCTCGAGAAAACGCCACGAACTGTCATTTAAAGCAGCCAATCGCGTCACGGCGTTGGCGCGTGAGGCGTCAACGGTGGCCTCGACGGCGACGTGCTCCTCCAAGATCTGGGGGTCGGCACGAATGGCAGCCATCGCGACCTCATCCGCGTGTGCGGCCATGATTTGCTTCTCCGCTGCCAAATGCTCCTTGAGATCTTGGCTATACTGCGTGCACCATGGCTTAGGCCGGCGCTTATTTGGTGGAGGGGTCGGTGATTTGGGTGGAAGGTGCCGCGCTCGCACCGGCGGTCGGGGCATGTGGGATGTGGAAGGAGGAGGAGGATGGGGGTCGGGTGTGGATTACCTGCCTGGATAGGCGAGGCCGAGCAGCGTGAAGGAGGGTCGCCGGCAAGGAGGCGGCGCTGCAAGCAAGGAGTGAAGGTTTCAACTTGGAAAGGAAGGCAGAAAGGGGGGGAATGTGGCTTTTGGTAAGGGGGAGGGTGCGGGGAGGTAGATATTTCCGCGGAAGCCAAAAATTTGGAATCGCTTCAGCCAAAAAACTGGCGCGCAAACTGTCATCAGACACGGTCCCTTATTCAGAACTGTGTATGATATGTGAACATCACAACCGATTCATATAGCTTAACCCGTGTGTGATGAGTTTGAACATCAAAAATTTTGGTTCAAATTTCCATGGTTACAGTGGTCATCCACGTCATTGCATAATTCGGGTACACAAAGGAGACTACAGCACACCCACACTTCTTAAGCGAGCAAGTTCAGCAATTAAATAGAGCTAGATGACCTAAACATTACTCTAACTAATTAAAGACCAGCGCTCTTAATTAAACAAAAAAAGAGTACTACTACGGCTGGTGCTCGTCCATCTCCGCCGCCGCCTCCATGTTCAGCTCGCGCCCGATGGTCTCCTCGGGAAGGGGCTCCATGGTATCAATCGCACCACACTCGGCAAGCACCTCGCCATACGCGTCCGCCATATCTTTGGAATAGGCCGCCACGAGCAGGGCATGGGTGGCCATGATCTGGGCTTTGGCGGGCTCCGTAACGGATGACTGCTCGAACTCTCTCGGCGATTGCCAACTCTTCGGCCGTGGGTTGCCGACCGTTGTCGGAGAAGCTTCCTTTGATTTTTGCGGTGAGCGCCACGAGCTGGGCGTGGACGGCCTCGACATGGTGGACGGCCTCCATCAGGGCTAAGGCCGCCGCTGCGGAACGGACAGCTGTTTTGCCGCTCTCGCCAGTTGCTATCCCCGAGGCAGATGCTGCTGCCACCACCTAAGAAGCAATAGCGGCCGTTTGGGCTGCCTTGGCCGCCCGAACGCAGATTGCGGTCGCCCTCACGAAGCTTGCTAGCACGCGCCTGGCGGCTGCGGCCGCGCTCTCGACGGAGTGGGCCGCCGAAGTTGCCCTCACGACGCGGGTCCACGTCCCCATCTTTCACCGGCGACGATTGAACAGTGAAATGATATTTGGGGAGTGAGCTAGTGTGCTTGACACACCGGCTATGGATTGTAGTCGACGCGCCTTCTCGCGTAAGCCATAGGCGTACTATACGCCGACGGTGCTCCAAGATATTTTGTGCTGCATCTCACACGGTAGGTGATAATAAACTGTGTGCGATCTACTTGATTTTTCGTCTTGATTTGAATTACATAATGGGCTCACAGCTGCAAAGGATGGTGTTTGAATTGCTAGAACTTTTATCTGCATTGAACATGCAACTATAGGTGTGTCGTTAAAAAAATTAGAATTATTCAGGGTTCGATTGGACGTTTTTATACATTAACTTGGTTTTGTAGGCATTTCAGGTGCATAATTCAAATCTGAACTACATGCACATGCTCCAGTGCATACAAATTGGTTGAAAAATCAAATCTTTGTCCTTGGGGTGCATGCTAAGGTCCCATGCAAGAAATGGGAATGAATATCAAACACCCTGCCACCGTCACTCGGCCACAAACATTGAGATACCTGGTTTTTAAATTCTAGTAAATCCAAAACTAGTCTGAAATTCATGAAACTTGGCATGCTCTCATGGAGCGGCATCAACATGCCGTGGTAAATGTTTTGTCCCATTTGGGGCAGGTTTGGGTATATGCTTCTCACAAACCAGAGTGTCACACAACAAGCATGATGGTTTCGGTAGGGAACGCCCCACCTTTGGGGACGAAACGATATCCATTGCCTCTTATTGCTTTCAAAAAAATTCTCATGTCAACATAGAACTACGGGAGTGTTGTGTTATTTTTTGTGATTTTTCGGGGTTCGTTTGGACATTTTATGCATTAAGTGAGTTTTCAATGCACTTATGTGCATAATTCAAATTTGAACTACATGCACATGCTCCAGTGCATATAAATTGGTTGAAAAATCATATCTTTGTCCTTGGGTGCATGCTTAGGTCCCACGCAAGAAATGGGAATGAATGTGAAACACCCTGCCACCGTCACTCGGTCGCAAACATTGAAATACCTGGTATTTAAATTCTAGTAAATCCAAAACTCGTCTGAAATTCATGAAACTTGGCATGCTATGATGGAGCGGCATCAACATGTCGTGGTAAATTTTTTGTCCTGTTTGGGGCAGGTTTGGGTATAAGCTTCTCACAAACCAGAGCTTCTCACAACAAGTATGATGGTTTCGATTGGGAACGTCCCACCTTTGGGGACGAAACGATATCCATTGCCTCTTATTGCTTTCAAATTTTTCTCGTGTCAACATAGAACAACAGGAGTGTTGTGTTAATTTTTGTGATTTTTCGGGGTTTGTTTGGACATTTTTATGCATTAAGTGAGTTTTCAATGCATTTATGTGCATAATTCAAATTTGAACTACATGCACATGCTCCAGTGCATATAAATTGGTTGAAAAATCAAATCTGTGTCCTTGGGTGCATGCTTAGGTCCCATGCAAGAAATGGGAACGGATTTCAAACACCAGGGCACCGTTGATTGCTGGCAAAACGTTGAGATACCTGGTATTTAAATTCTAGTAAATCAAAAACTCGTATGAAATTCATGAAATTTGGCATGGTATCATGGATCAGCATCAACATGCCGTGGTAAATTTTTTGTCCCATTTGGGGCAGGTTTGGGTATAAGCTTCTCACAAACCAGATCTTCTCATAGCAAGCATGATGGTCTCGATAGGGAATGTCCCACCTTTGGGGACGAAACAATATCCATTGCCTCTTATTGCTTTCAATTTTTTTCTCGTGTCAACATAGAACAACAGGAGTGTTGTGTTATTTTTGTGATTCTTCGGGGTTCGTTTGGACATTTTTATGCATTAAGTGAGTTTCTAATGCATTTATGTGCATAATTCAAATTTGAACTACATGCACATGCTCCAGTGCATATAAATTGGTTGTAAAATCAAATATTTGTCCTTGGGTGCATGCTTAGGTCCCATGCAAGAAATGGGAATGAATGTCAAACACCCTGCCACCGTCACTCGGCCGCAAACATTGAGATACCTGGTTTTTAAATTCTAGTAAATCCAAAACTCGTCTGAAATTCATGAAACTTGGCATGCTATCATGGAGTGGTACCCGACATGCTGTGGTATTTTTCGTGTCCATTTTGAGAGAAGGCACACTCGAATAACAGCCAACAAAGGCATTTTGAAAAAAAAATAGCTGCCACTTTAATATCTCAAACGTTTGTATAATTCAAACCGTGTGTGTTATGTTAATCATTCACGTGATGCCACGTGTCTTGGTTTTAATGGCTATAGGTTTTAATGGCTCTTGATCGCAAACGTTTTAGATAGAACACCCATATGCAAAGTGAGAGCAGGATTTGTGCATCTCTTGAACACAAACGGTTCTTTTGGATGACCCGCGTGAACTACTTACAAACAATTTGGTAAGATTTGCAACTAAAATTCAGTAATTAAGCATAGATGGAGGCGACGAGGCATGTTCAGCCGGGCGTGCAGCGGGCGACGCAGTACTATTCGATTTGACAGCGGGCGGTGCAGTTCCCGATACGGCTTTAATGCAGACGAGGGAGAGGGTAGCGGTTCCCGAAATGTTGAACGACCAATGATGCATCCTTCTTCAATTAGCATCGTGTGAATGCATGAAGAAAGTAATGGGAGGAGGACCGGGAAAAGAGGCAGCACGATGTGAATGCAACGCAGTTTGCACTCATATAAAGGCGCCCCTCCATTCCAATGCATCTACCACATCGTACGCACCTAAGCATTTGCCTAAGGACCTACACTAATAAGTGCAAAAGTGCTCACTCCAGACCCATGGCGGCGATGCGCACGAGCGGCCCGCGGCTGTACCAGATGGTCCACGACGCTGGCCTGCAACATGGCACCGTGGATCGTCTCCACACGGTGTTGGCGACCGGCTGGTGGATGGCCGCCGTCGATGCCAGCTACGACTCTCAGTACGACCAGATGATCGTTCGCACCACCAACAGGTTCACCATCGTCAAGAAGCTTGCAGACGACATTGCCGTACTCCTGCCCGCGCGCCCGGGCTTCTCATTGCCTACCACCCTAATTGGCCTCCATGGTCGGAACTTCTTTCAAGCACTGGTGGCCTTGCGACTGCCCGCCGACGCCACGAAGAATGTCCACCTGGAGGTCGCGCTCGCCACGAGGCGCCTCGCCCTGCAAGAAACCGTCGACCTACACATCCATGTGTACGAGCGAATCGTGTACATAGGTATCTACAAGGCCAGTGAGGATGCTACGATGTTGGCCTTCTTCAACCGGCTGGAAGCCTTGGAGGCCATTGCTGAGAAGCACCTTGACCTCGCCACAAAAGCCGTCGCTCCTTAGCCGCCGGTCGGTGGCCCGGCGCACTGAGTTGAGGAGGAGGAGGTCGTACGTTGATGGATGCATCTTTCTTCTTGCCTCCTGTAACCACCACTGCGATCGCATCATCGTGGCCTTAATTCTTATTGTGTTATTGCATTCTCGTTCTAGTCAATACAGACATGTGCGATCCCTTTGCTTAATTATATGCATCACTGTAACTAGTACTCCATCTTGTTTTGTAATTTTTTACATTTATTATTTTTTGTACACATGTTGATTGGCTTGAAGAAGGTCTATCTCGTTACTTTTTGATAATTTTTGTTTTTTGAACACATGTTGATTGGCTTGAATGAAGGTCTATCCCGTTACTTTACGACATGTTTCCAAAACATGGACCTCGAGGTTAATTCAACTAATAGGACAGAGCATTATATACATTCAACGCAATTAAATGTTTTCCAAAAAAGTGATATGATTTCTGTGAAACTTATAAGTCATGTATGTCAAATTAACCTCTGTGTACTTGTTCTCGAATTAACCTCCGGGCCTTTTTGCCGCGTATCACACACATCTTGTTAAGTTCAACCGTTTATGTTCTCTTCCCTAATCGAAAACAGTTCATTCGACTGAACCGTATGCTGTATATCGCACACACCTTGATCTGGCTGACCGTTTCTGTTGCTTTCCCTAATAGCAAACAGTTCATCGGAGCGAACCGTATGCCGTATATCGCACACGCATGGATATGGCTGCTCGTTTCTGTTGTTCTGTCTAATCGCAAATAGTTCGTCTGGATCAACCGTATGCCCTGCTTCGCACACGGAACTAAAATCTGAACCGTGTTTGATGCATCCGTCATTGCAAACGTTTTGCACCTTTTTTATGGTTTTTTATACCACTGTTTGCGATTATGGCATCGCACACAGTTTCGTCAAAGGGTCTCTGATCATAGTGTCGCGTTAGCAGCGTCCTGCAGTAGTGTTGGTAACCACGGGCCTGCTACCTGCTGTAGTGCCCATGGGCCATCTAGGGGTGGTAGGATCAATGGGCCTCCTACGGGCCGTACGATCCATAGGCCTTTCGTGGGCCAAAAGCGGACCGCAATATGGCCTGTAAATGGGCAAAATTGGTAACCGTCCATTTATGGGCCCGCACCTTAACGGGCCGTTAACAGGCATAAAGACAGCAAATGCTTAATTCTATCGATAGGTATAACGGGTCGTTATTGGGCCAGAATATTTGACGGGATGAAAATGGCCCAATGGTTTAATGGGCCACAAATGGGCCGACTATAACCACGGGTTGAATTTGGCCCATTAGCCGAGAAGGCCAGTAACGGAACGTAAGTAATCAAGGGCCGGAAATGATCCCAAGAATATATGGCCCTTAGAAGGCCGAAAGATAACATGGGCTGGAAACGGCCAAACTGAATCATGGGCCTTTAATGGGTATAAAGCAATTTACTATTTGTTATGGGCCGGAATCACAACGGGCCGTTAAAGGGCCCAGAGATACAGAAGGCCTCATATGGGCCAAAAGATGTCAAGGGCCAAACATGGGCCAAAAGTGACAATGGGCTGGAATTATATTGGAGGGCCCACATGACGCTACTGGGCCGAATTCGGAAAAGCCATAACGGGCCGTGAGTTACCGGTCCATAAATAGGCTATATGCGAATAGGCCGTTAATAGGCTTTTCATGGACCGGCCCGCTAACTTTTGACCAAGTCAAACGGACCGGCCTTTTAAACTAGTTGGGTCACTTTTGGGTCATGCCGCATGTCACTTTTTATAGGCTCGTCTCATCCATTGATTGAATAACCTGTGGCGACATCGAGCTGACACGTGGTTTCTCTGGCCAATGACAATTTTACACATCGAAAATCCTCATTGGTCTAGGCTGCTGTTGGGTTATCGAATCCAAACCGGAACCCGATAGCTTAACGGCGACCCGTTACGGTGCATGCCACGTGTCGGTTACCCTTGACGAAAGCACTCCATGACGTGTCATTTATCCTCATGGAAGTGGACACTTCCATGATGATAATTTGAGTACTGTCATGGAACACTTCTACGACAGCACAGGTATGAATATCTTGATTCTGTCATAAAATCATCACGGGTGTACATGCATGATAGAAAACATGACCTACTGTGACAAACACGTATCATCACGGAAGTGTTTTTTTCTGTAGTGCTCGCGTTGATTCTTTTTCCCAAAAATCACATATATTCCGAAATAAATCTCCGTAAATTTTTATCGCGTTTGGACTTTGTTTGATATGGATTTTCTGCAAAACAAAAAACATGCAACAAACAGGAACTGGCACTGGGCACTGGATCAATATGTTAGTCCAAAAAAATCATATAAGTTGTTGCCAAAAGTATGTGAAAGTTGTAGAATATTGGCATGAAACAATAAAAAATTATAGATACGACAGAGACGTATCATTGTGTTGTGATGTAAAATCTAGTTTCGTTGAGTGTTAGCTCTTGTGTGTGGATTGAAGGGTCTATCATTAATCCATATAGGATCCTTATGGTTCCCTCTTGTGATTCTACCTAGGTTCACAAGCTTCATAGTTTGGGTTGTGTCCTAGACTAGGGGGTACTCACCACGTCATCTCCCGACCAGGAGAGCCATGCGGGGGACCCTCATGGCAGTTCATTACTGGGCCACTTCGGGTAGCCCATCATGCATACAAGGGAGATCCCACAAGACTTGGCACAAAAGACGAGGACTCCTGTTATCCTAGGACCTCTGGTGTATTATATAAACATAGGCTAGGCTAGGCTAGGCTAGTCAATAAACCATCTCATATTCAATAGATTCATTCGCATAAGATCGAGGTAGACCAACCTGTATTTTGTACCCCATCCACAATCAACACAATACAAGTAGGAGTAGGTTTTGACCTCTTCTAGAGGGACAAACCTGGGTAATACCTGGTCTCTTCTACGTCATGTTACCATCTGGCCAAGATCACCAGTTCGGGACCCTTACCTGTGATCAACAGTATTTAGCTCCATCAATGGTGGCCCATATAGGTCCCTCTAGTAGGCATCGTGGTGCTTTCGGATCGGCTTTGGTCTGATCTACGCGCCGGAATGGATCTTCGTCACCACCTCGGCTGGACACGTAGGATTCTTCAAAAATCGATGAGCGCCTTCATCAATATCAACTTCAATCTCAATAGAGATCATGAAAGTATTCGTCCATGGAGCTCAGGGGCTCAACGTCAACATTGCGCATGCGCGACCCTGGAGAATTTTCTGGACATCTATTCATTTGGGCTGACACCACCTTCTCGAGCATCACTTTGACAATTGCTTCAGTGGAATTGTGCGGAATTGAGCCTATAACAACCGTGTAAAATTTCGCCGTGTTCCGATAGAGGAATCTCCGACAATCGTTGATACACCGGAGCCATGTCGAATCTGGGCAGAAATCTGCATGAGTTTGGGACAAGGAGTCCAGCGGCCATCTCAGACATCCTTTGGAAAATCTAACCATTCATCGGCTGTGTAATTCTTATGTCTACAACCTCTCAAATTTTTAGCTTGATCCGACCGTACAAACTCCAAGACGAGTCCGAGGTGCGCATCAATTTTCGAATATGTTTTCTGCACAAAAACGAATTCGACCCAAGTTCATCTTTTCATGAATAGGTTACTGGACACCTTTTTTGGAGGAATTTTTTCTAGGGTATTATATTTTGTTCTAAAACATGTACCCGCAAATTTTGATCCTTTTTCGAGGTGATCCTCACCATCGCATCGGTGTCAAACTAGCCCAACCTTGCATGGATGTTGTCATGTGCGTGCATCAACTGCGTTGTTGCTCCATCAAGCCGACATCAACCGCGTCACATCTCCACCTCAGATAGCCGACCAAGAGTTCGGCATCGTCAAGACCACATTGTCACCCCATAGATTGAGTGTGTAACGCCCACGATGCGGCTATATCTCCCACGTGTCGAGGCACGACTTAGAGGCATAACCGCATAGTGGTTTTGTCGCAAGAAGGGTCATCTTCACACAATCCCATGTAATGAACAAGAATGGGACAGAGAGTTGGCTTACAATCGCCACTTCACACAATGCATAAATATAAATCATACATCATCCAAAATACATACATATTGTCGGGACCCCGATTCCAGGTCACATCGATCTAGCCGGTAACACCTCATATCAGATTGCGGCCTCACGCACGGTATTCCCACGGGTGTCGCCTTACCATGGCCCGGGACCGTTTGCGTCTTTTAGCTCACGTATATGATAGTGTCGCTAGCATCCATATGACAGAGAACCCGGGCCGACATGACTAGTCGTGAACCCAAAGTGGCACTAACTTACGGGGACAGGCATACATGAATCAACATCGAACGTGTCGGTCAGCAGCGTGCGAATCCGGGCTGTAGCACTGGGCTAACAGGACTCCGGGAACCCGGGCTGTAGCAGGCTAGGCAGGACTCCGGATGTCACCGCGTGACATTTCCCCGAAGGGACAGACACAGGAACGAAGTGAATCACATGCCGGCCAGTCAAGTGTTCCGGAGCAGTAGTGCTGGGCTAGCAGGACTCCGGTGAACCGGGCTGTAGCGGACTACTATGGCTCATGGAAGCACAAGACTACATTTCCCCATAAGAGAGGCTACCAAGGATAAACAACTAGGTTGTCGGATCCCACACATACCAAGCATTTCAATCATACACACAATATGCTCGATATGTGCAAATACAACATGGCATCACAACAAGACTCTGCGACTCAGAGTATTTATTCATTAGGCTCCGAAGAGCCAGATATTACAAACATGGGTCTCATGACCCAACATTCAGAGCATACAAGTCAAAGCACATGCGGAAGCTTAACATGTCTGAGTACAGACATCTATAAATGAAAAGGCTGAGAAGCCTGACTATCTACCAGATCCTGCCGAGGGCACAAGATCGTAGCTGAGGTAACAAGCTAAACGTCGAAGTCCACACGGAACTACTAGCGAGACTGACGTCTCTCTGCAAAACATAAAATAGGCAAACGTGAGTACAATTGTACCCAGCAAGACTTACATCAGAACTATCTACATATGCATCGGTATCAACAAAGGGGGTGGTGGAGTTTAACTGCAGCAAGCCAGCTTTGACTCGGTGGCTATCCTAAACTATGACTGCAAGTAACTCTTTTGAGGTGGCGCACACGAGTCCACATATTCACCATATCAATACACCACTATGGATCCGCTCCCGTCTCCCTACGAGAACGCCATCCATAGCACTCACGCTTATCTTGCGCATTTTAGAGTATCCACTTTCACTTGTCTATGAACTGTACAGGCAACCCAGAAGTCCTTTACCGTGGACACGGCTATTCGAATAGATCATATTAACCCTGCAGGGGTGTACTTCGTCACACACGCTCTCGCCACTTACCACCATGTACACCTCGTGTACCTCGGCAACCTTCAAGCGGAAGCCTGGCGAGGGAGTCGGCCACGACCTGACTAACCACACAAGTCTCTCGTCCAGGTTTATCGCCTATTCGGGTTCCATCCGCAAGGAGATCCGGCCGGGGTGTCGCTCACGGCCCCAAACGATGTGTGCAGGGTTCCCGAGCCCACCATCCGGGTGCCACTCGGTACACCAGGCCACGTGTGCCTAGTCTGTCCCAAGCCCACCTGTACCGGGTGCCACTTGGTAGACTACTAACACTACCTACAAACACCAGAGACTAGTTGCAACTCCTGGACAGAGATCGAGGCGGTTAATAAGCCGAGAGGGGTCGAGTTACCGGAACCCAATGTGTGGTAGTAACTGTTCATGGATCACAAACACAGAACTCAGTTCCTAAGGATGGTTTCAATGAGACAACCCACCATGTACTCCTACATGGCCTCTCACCGCTACCTTTACCAAATCGTGTTCACACACTTAGCTCTCACACAGTAGGACATGTTCACAACTTTCCAATTCATTCCCGATGAATCAGACCTGACACAACTCTAAGCAATAGCAGGCATGACAAACAAGCATGAATGAGTAGGCACATCAGGGCTCAAACAACTCCTACTCATGCTAGTGGGTTTCATCTATTTACTGTGACAATGACAGGTCATGCAGAGGAAAGGGGTTCAACTACCGCAACAAGTAACAGTTGAAGCGTTGTTGTCCTAATGCAGTAAAAGAGAGCAGGAGCGAGAGAGTGGGATTGTATCGGAATGAGCAAGGGGGTTTTGCTTGCCTGGCACTTCTGAAGATAGCATTGAGTCTTCATTAGTGTCAACGATCACAACGCCGGAACATCGTCTACCGGGGGGGACAAATACCGGCAACAGAGAAGAAATCAATCAATGCAATGCACAATATGATGCATGATCATGACATGGCAATATGCTGTGAATTGACCTAATGCAGCTAGCAACAAGTGCAAGGGAGTCCATTTGAACCAAAGGTTCAAATGCAAACTCTAGTTTGAGCATTTAAAATGCCATTTGAATGTTTTCACTTATACAGCAGGTATAAGTTGGTTTTTCATGCATGAAAGTAGCATAAATGGATAGATTGGATTTTTCTGATAATTTTTCATATATAAATTATTTGATTTGGAGCTACGGTTGAATTTCTATGGGTTTTTGAAGTTTTAAACATTTTCTGGAATTTTCAGATTTATTACTAAATAAGAAAATCCCAGCAAATGTATTTATGACGTCAGCAGTGTGTCATAGCGACGTCAGCAGTCAACCACGGTCAAACCTGACGGTGGGACCCGCATGTCATTGAGACAGTGTTGAACTCCGGTTAACCCCGCGTTGACTCAGCTTTGACCCGTCGTGGGGCCCGGTGTCAGTGACACTGGGTTAAACTAACCACGGGGTTAGTGGCTAACCTAATCTGCCACGTCACCTAGCCGGCGTTTAGCCGCCGGTGCTAATCAGGACGCGGCAGCGCTCCTCGTCTGGCCATCTCCGGCGATGAGAGCTCGCGTGGCTGGGCGCGTTCGAACCGGAGCAAGGAGGCGCGTAGGTTGGTGGCCTCAGGCGATGCTAGGGTGGCCGGGAACGTCGACGGCGTCGAGTTCCGCGGCGGCGCAGCTACGGCTTGCACGGGTGCGAGGGCCACGGTGCACGAGCGGGCGACCTAAGGCGCGCTACGGGTTCCTGGAGAAACCCGGAGCACGACTCCATGCTTGGGTTGGTCGGGCGGGGCAGCTAGCAGCGGCGAGCTTCGCGGCGGCGGCAGCGAGTGCTCGGCCATGGCGGGGATGCGGTTAGAGAGCGGGAACAGAGGGGGTGAGCACGGGGGAAGGTGTAGGAGCTCACAAAGATGCGGTAGAGAAGGTCAACGTGCTCGGGGAAGCGTCGGAGGCGACGGATTGACGACGGCGATCTCGGGCGCCCGTCGGTGTAGATGATGATGATGGCGTCACTGCAGTGCTTCCCGGCTTGCTTGGCTCGGTAGAGGTGACGAGGCCGACGTCACGGAGCTCATGGGCACGTCGGAGGGGCGAGGGGGTGGCTGTGGCTACGGTGGTGCTCGTCGGCGGCGACGGCTGCGCTCGGCGCGGGTGAGAGGAAGGGGGCAGAGGGGAGACAGCCACGGGGAGAGTGAGAGAGGGCCAGAGGGGTTGCGTGGCGCCCTTAGCCAGCTCCAGGCGGTCGGCAGCAAGCAGGAGGTGGCGAGCTACGGGCACGCGCGCGTCGGGCACGCGCTCCGCGTCCGATTGGCGCGAGGTGGAAGACGACTGGCACTTGCCAGGTGGGCTGGGCCGGCTGGAGGAGCTGGGCCAGGTAAGTGGCCCAGGTAGGTTTCCTTTCTCTCTCTTTTTTTATTTGTTTCTGTTTTCTAATATTCTGTAGTCTTTAGGGCTTTATTAAAAATACTTAGACACTTCCAAAAATCATGAAACTACTCATGATCACTGTTGGGAATATATCCTACAGTAAACATTTTAGTTTATGATTATTTGAGCATTTAAAATATTTAATAGCATTTAAATGCCCAAATGCAAATAGAGTATGATTTAATCCAGAGCCCAAATATGTCATGGAAAAATGTGCAGCACCTCTGGTTATTGTTTCCAACATTTTCCAGAAATGATGAACATTTTTGAAAGCCATTTGGAAACACTGAGAATATTTTAGTTGAGCCTAGTGAATTCCTTTGATGCTAGGGTTTATGCAATCCCCATTTCAATTTTCTGCAAAATTCAAACATGATGCACACCTGAAGCTAGCCTAGTGCAATACGAGAAGCTAGGGATGTGACAACTCACCCCCACTAAAACAAGAATCTCGTCCCGAGATTCAAGCGTAGGGTAAGGTGAAAGGGGAACGCAACTAACATAATCTTCACGATCCAATTGTTCTCCTCGAAGGTGTTGATTCATTGCATCATCTTGATCTTGACATCTTTTCTTTCGAGAGCTTCATCCAACTATGATGACGGAAGAGAGGGAAACTCTGCAGGATTGATCTTCTCGAAGATCGAGCTATACAAGATCAACTCATGGAGTGAGACGTTGGAACAACTCTTGAGTTGAGACAGTGGATGGAAAGAAAACTGATGACAAAGGTTTCAAGTGGCGAGGAGAAATCGACATGACTCCATAACGGGGCACCTTAGGAAAGGTGACTCGTGGAATTCTTCCCTTAAGTGGCAAAAAGAATTACTTTTGATACAAAGATCATTGAAACTCTTTATACCAGCGTAAGGCAATTTACAATGATCGTTTGAAAGAATTCAAAAGAATGGCACACTCAATTTGGAAAGGAAGCCATGGTTATAGAACAACTCGGCAAATGGAAGGCACATTCCAGTTGATACCAAGGATATAACCTAATGACTGAGCGTGCTTTCAAGAACTTGAGCATTTCCATGTTCATCAAGGTTTTACCAACATCCGTGCTGAGGATCCTAGCAACACATCATACTACCATAATGAACGGTGATGGAGGATGCAGGTGCAAAGGAGGACAACACTTTCTCAGATTTCACCTTAGCGAAGCCAAGGGAGCAAAATCTGGATGATCGACCGAGAGACATTTAGCACTCCGCTTCTAATGTTCTCCTTGATGTACTGGTTACTACGGTCATGCTTAAAAGCATCAACATGGCCATCAAGTAAAGGTCTGACTTCGGGAGCACAAAGGATCCATAAGGAACACTTCTAGAATAAGTCACACGAAATCCTCATGGAGAAGATGGTTAAATAGCTCAATCAAGATACTACAATGATAGATCTTCCGGCTAGGTGTGTCGGCCAAAACATCAACCCTGTCGGGACCTACATCATAATCTTGGAAAAGTTCCAACCATCATATCTGCCCGAGATTCAGATCTGGTTGGTGTCAGGATATTCCAGACTCATCCAGTCTAGAGAGAAAAATGAAAGTTTGCAACACAAATCGACGAGATGACGTTGCGAGATTCTCTGGAGATGAACTACGATAGCAAGCTCCAAAACATGAGCTGGTTCTGCTACACACCTGTGAACACACTGTCCTAGACAAGCACGATCACATGGTAGTCCTATAATAAAACACTACCGAGTTCTGGTTGGGAACCATCATCGAGGATAACGGAATCTTGTACAAATCCGTCTGGTACCTTCAGGACTAGCACTTAAAACTTATTATCCTTGAACAAATCATTCAGTGGCTTGGTGTGCTAGGAACACATATAGAATGAAGGTTGCAAGTCTCCAGACCACAGAACACTTCGCACATATGCATGACTGACTTGGGATGATTCCAAAGGGAGCAAAACAAGCTTTCTCGAATCCACGGCGGCAGCTTACATCAAAAGCACGTGAATTAGAGGAAGTCACTACTTTCATCCAAACATATACTTCATGAGCTAGCACGAAGAAAATGCTTTCAAAAAGTTTCCAACACTAGCTGGATGTTCAATACGAGTCATGGAGAAGGTAGCAGTGTTGCTGATGGGCTCAACAACAATTCATCCAGGTTTCCATGGAGATGGAATTCCATAATTATGTGAACAAGTGATAGCGTTGGTCAGACCCAAAGATGTAATGGTGTATGCTCGAGGAATCAACCACGAGTAAGACAACATTACGAACATCGTTGGTTCTGATTTGATTTGATATGAACCCATACTCAAATCAAAGTTTGTTTAAGATGTTAGGTCCATTAATTGATCACGAGGACCAATCGATGAAGAAATCATCTTTCTACAACAAACACACACACAAGAGATATCCTTTGGAAAGAACTAAGTCAGGCAAGCTTTTATCTTCCAACTCTCCAAGTTGTTGTTTAGCTTAACCAACTAGCTCAAGGTATCCAACACAGATTCTTGGAGAAAGAGTGGTTTATAGGAAAACCATTTGATCACGAGCTCAACATAGCGGTCAGGTGACAACCTGGTGATACTTCTGAGAAGATATTCGGAAAATCACGAACCACCGATATGTTACTAAGCTCGAGAATAATCTTGCTTTTCAGGGCAAGACGATATGATCAACTGAGCAAGGGTTTGACAAAATCCTAACTCATTGATTGAAGAGTGCACCAAAAATAAGGACTAGGTAGCACGATCAATCTTAGGATGATGATTCAATAACCAGCACGCTAAGAATGAGAGTATTGCCATTAACTACCAAGCAACGAGTTGCTCAGAGTATTGATTTCACACATCATGGTTCACTTGTCGGTATTCCGGTTGTGACAACACGGGACCGAGGAATGAATAATGATGGCGAGAAGTATCACTGCGTCAAGAATTCATGAGAGGTGGTGCAATTCTCATGACACTCTTGGCATAAAGATGGTAACACTCCAAGGTAGAGCAGAGCAAAAAGCTGGATTGGCATCTTGGTCTGCAGAATACAATTGCTTTGACCCGATCCTAGATATGGATGAGGTTCTGGAGTTAGTTTCTCCTAGTCATTCTGAAATAGAACGGCTTGACAGACCACAAGAATAATAGGCATCGATAACACGATCGCACACATACCCTTGACTATCAATTGATAGATAAAGGTCGGAATACAGCTAAAGAGGGATAACCCAAAAGAACATATGATTTTCTGAGTTGCGGATGCATGGATTAGTATGTCGAACAAGTTCACCATATTTCTTCCGGATAATCCATGCAGTGGAGGAAGGACTGGCAGGGTCACAATATGAATGGAGTACTCCTCAAGAGCGCCCTGGTTGTGATCTTTTGGTTAAAAGAACTTCTGCCATAATGGTTCATGGTATTGGAAGAATGAGATACCACGGACCTCGAAGACTATCACAAAGGTTACTAATATCCTAAAGGAACTAGCAACACTATCAACACGAGGTAAGTAGAGTGAATCTTGGGTTCAAGAACCCAGAAATAAAATACCTACTACTAAATGGCATCACGGGATGCTTTCGAGAATAATGGCCAGAATCATCACACTGGGAACACAAAACATGGCTATATTACTAGGTGACTCCCTATAACACCTAGGGTCATAATAATAGCTCCAACATATATGTCGAGCTAACAGAGTACCTCAACTCACCGATTAGTGTGGTTAATCTGGCCCAAAGGGACGCAAAAACAGAGGGAAAGGATTTTGCAAATGCATCAGGTTGTTTAGAAACCTGGGATGACTCGGACAGCATAACGACTGTAAATGCTTAGAAAGGATTTGAGACATTCACAAGGATTTGCATAGTCACTTAACAACATCATATCAAGGTTCTGGGATGAACTGTCAACTCATGGAAGTAGTAGAAACTGAACTGAGGCTTGAAACCAACAATCCTACGAGTCTACGGATTAGTAACACGTGATCCTGATAGAAAGATGAGAAGCCTAGTTCTTAATCCCCGCAGAAGAGAAGAGGGTGACTCAGATCAGAAGGGCATAAGGTAAAGGAGTAAAAAGAGCCTTACGTTCCCTTCCACAATCAATTCCCTTATATAACTAAAGCATTTCTAGACTCAACTTCGACCAGTTTGGCTTCGTAAACCTACAGGCAGTCAGGCTCTGATACCAAAAGCTGTCGGGACCCCGATTCCAAGTCACATCGATCTAGCCGGTAACACCTCATATCAGATTGCGACCTCACGCACGGTATTCCCACGGGTGTCGCCTTACCATGGCCCGGGACCGTTTGCGTCTTTTAGCTCACGTATATGATAGTGTCGCTAGCATCCATATGACAGGGAACCCGGGCCGACATGACTAGTCGTGAACCCAAAGTGGCACTAACTTACGGGGACAGGCATACATGAATCAACATCGAACGTGTCGGTCAGCAGCGTGCGAATCCGGGCTGTAGCACTGGGCTAACAGGACTCCGGGAACCCGGGCTGTAGCAGGCTAGGCAGGACTCCGGATGTCACCGCGTGACATTTCCCCGAAGGGACAGACACAGGAACGAAGTGAATCACATGCCGGCCAGTCAAGTGTTCCGGAGCAGTAGTGCTGGGCTAGCAGGACTCCGGTGAACCGGGCTGTAGCGGACTACTATGGCTCATGGAAGCACAAGACTACATTTCCCCATAAGAGAGGCTACCAAGGATAAACAACTAGGTTGTCGGATCCCACACATACCAAGCATTTCAATCATACACACAATATGCTCGATATGTGCAAATACAACATGGCATCACAACAAGACTCTGCGACTCAGAGTATTTATTCATTAGGCTCCGAAGAGCCAGATATTACAAACATGGGTCTCATGACCCAACATTCAGAGCATACAAGTCAAAGCACATGCGGAAGCTTAACATGTCTGAGTACAGACATCTACAAATGAAAAGGCTGAGAAGCCTGACTATCTACCAGATCCTGCCGAGGGCACAAGATCGTAGCTGAGGTAACAAGCTAAACGTCGAAGTCCACACGGAACTACTAGCGAGACTGACGTCTCTCTGCAAAACATAAAATAGGCAAACGTGAGTACAATTGTACCTAGCAAGACTTACATCAGAACTATCTACATATGCATCGGTATCAACAAAGGGGGTGGTGGAGTTTAACTGCAGCAAGCCAGCTTTGACTCGGTGGCTATCCTAAACTATGACTGCAAGTAACTCTTTTGAGGTGGCGCACACGAGTCCACATATTCACCATATCAATACACCACTATGGATCCGCTCCCGTCTCCCTACGAGAACGCCATCCATAGCACTCACGCTTATCTTGCGCATTTTAGAGTATCCACTTTCACTTGTCTATGAACTGTACAGGCAACCTAGAAGTCCTTTACCGTGGACACGGCTATTCGAATAGATCATATTAACCCTGCAGGGGTGTACTTCGTCACACACGCTCTCGCCACTTACCACCATGTACACCTCGTGTACCTCGGCAACCTTCAAGCGGAAGCCTGGCGAGGGAGTCGGCCACGACCTGACTAACCACACAAGTCTCTCGTCCAGGTTTATCGCCTATTCGGGTTCCATCCGCAAGGAGATCCGGCCGGGGTGTCGCTCACGGCCCCAAACGATGTGTGCAGGGTTCCCGAGCCCACCATCCGGGTGCCACTCGGTACACCAGGCCACGTGTGCCTAGTCTGTCCCAAGCCCACCTGTACCGGGTGCCACTTGGTAGACTACTAACACTACCTACAAACACCAGAGACTAGTTGCAACTCCTGGACAGAGATCGAGGCGGTTAATAAGCCGAGAGGGGTCGAGTTACCGGAACCCAATGTGTGGTAGTAACTGTTCATGGATCACAAACACAGAACTCAGTTCCTGAGGATGGTTTCAATGAGACAACCCACCATGTACTCCTACATGGCCTCTCACCGCTACCTTTACCAAATCGTGTTCACACACTTAGCTCTCACACAGTAGGACATGTTCACAACTTTCCAATTCATTCCCGATGAATCAGACCTGACACAACTCTAAGCAATAGCAGGCATGACAAACAAGCATGAATGAGTAGGCACATCAGGGCTCAAACAACTCCTACTCATGCTAGTGGGTTTCATCTATTTACTGTGACAATGACAGGTCATGCAGAGGAAAGGGGTTCAACTACCGCAACAAGTAACAGTTGAAGCGTTGTTGTCCTAATGCAGTAAAAGAGAGCAGGAGCGAGAGAGTGGGATTGTATCGGAATGAGCAAGGGGGTTTTGCTTGCCTGGCACTTCTGAAGATAGCATTGAGTCTTCATTAGTGTCAACGATCACAACGCCGGAACATCGTCTACCGGGGGGGACAAATACCGGCAACAGAGAAGAAATCAATCAATGCAATGCACAATATGATGCATGATCATGACATGGCAATATGCTGTGAATTGACCTAATGCAGCTAGCAACAAGTGCAAGGGAGTCCATTTGAACCAAAGGTTCAAATGCAAACTCTAGTTTGAGCATTTAAAATGCCATTTGAATGTTTTCACTTATACAGCAGGTATAAGTTGGTTTTTCATGCATGAAAGTAGCATAAATGGATAGATTGGATTTTTCTGATAATTTTTCATATATAAATTATTTGATTTGGAGCTACGGTTGAATTTCTATGGGTTTTTGAAGTTTTAAACATTTTCTGGAATTTTCAGATTTATTACTAAATAAGAAAATCCCAGCAAATGTATTTATGACGTCAGCAGTGTGTCATAGCGACGTCAGCAGTCAACCACGGTCAAACCTGACGGTGGGACCCGCATGTCATTGAGACAGTGTTGAACTCCGGTTAACCCCGCGTTGACTCAGCTTTGACCCGTCGTGGGGCCCGGTGTCAGTGACACTGGGTTAAACTAACCACGGGGTTAGTGGCTAACCTAATCTGCCACGTCACCTAGCCGGCGTTTAGCCGCCGGTGCTAATCAGGACGCGGCAGCGCTCCTCGTCTGGCCATCTCCGGCGATGAGAGCTCGCGTGGCTGGGCGCGTTCGAACCGGAGCAAGGAGGCGCGTAGGTTGGTGGCCTCAGGCGATGCTAGGGTGGCCGGGAACGTCGACGGCGTCGAGTTCCGCGGCGGCGCAGCTACGGCTTGCACGGGTGCGAGGGCCACGGTGCACGAGCGGGCGACCTAAGGCGCGCTACGGGTTCCTGGAGAAACCCGGAGCACGACTCCATGCTTGGGTTGGTCGGGCGGGGCAGCTAGCAGCGGCGAGCTTCGCGGCGGCGGCAGCGAGTGCTCGGCCATGGCGGGGATGCGGTTAGAGAGCGGGAACAGAGGGGGTGAGCACGGGGGAAGGTGTAGGAGCTCACAAAGATGCGGTAGAGAAGGTCAACGTGCTCGGGGAAGCGTCGGAGGCGACGGATTGACGACGGCGATCTCGGGCGCCCGTCGGTGTAGATGATGATGATGGCGTCACTGCAGTGCTTCCCGGCTTGCTTGGCTCGGTAGAGGTGACGAGGCCGACGTCACGGAGCTCATGGGCACGTCGGAGGGGCGAGGGGGTGGCTGTGGCTACGGTGGTGCTCGTCGGCGGCGACGGCTGCGCTCGGCGCGGGTGAGAGGAAGGGGGCAGAGGGGAGACAGCCACGGGGAGAGTGAGAGAGGGCCAGAGGGGTTGCGTGGCGCCCTTAGCCAGCTCCAGGCGGTCGGCAGCAAGCAGGAGGTGGCGAGCTACGGGCACGCGCGCGTCGGGCACGCGCTCCGCGTCCGATTGGCGCGAGGTGGAAGACGACTGGCACTTGCCAGGTGGGCTGGGCCGGCTGGAGGAGCTGGGCCAGGTAAGTGGCCCAGGTAGGTTTCCTTTCTCTCTCTTTTTTTATTTGTTTCTGTTTTCTAATATTCTGTAGTCTTTAGGGCTTTATTAAAAATACTTAGACACTTCCAAAAATCATGAAACTACTCATGATCACTGTTGGGAATATATCCTACAGTAAACATTTTAGTTTATGATTATTTGAGCATTTAAAATATTTAATAGCATTTAAATGCCCAAATGCAAATAGAGTATGATTTAATCCAGAGCCCAAATATGTCATGGAAAAATGTGCAGCACCTCTGGTTATTGTTTCCAACATTTTCCAGAAATGATGAACATTTTTGAAAGCCATTTGGAAACACTGAGAATATTTTAGTTGAGCCTAGTGAATTCCTTTGATGCTAGGGTTTATGCAATCCCCATTTCAATTTTCTGCAAAATTCAAACATGATGCACACCTGAAGCTAGCCTAGTGCAATACGAGAAGCTAGGGATGTGACAACTCACCCCCACTAAAACAAGAATCTCGTCCCGAGATTCAAGCGTAGGGTAAGGTGAAAGGGGAACGCAACTAACATAATCTTCACGATCCAATTGTTCTCCTCGAAGGTGTTGATTCATTGCATCATCTTGATCTTGACATCTTTTCTTTCGAGAGCTTCATCCAACTATGATGACGGAAGAGAGGGAAACTCTGCAGGATTGATCTTCTCGAAGATCGAGCTATACAAGATCAACTCATGGAGTGAGACGTTGGAACAACTCTTGAGTTGAGACAGTGGATGGAAAGAAAACTGATGACAAAGGTTTCAAGTGGCGAGGAGAAATCGACATGACTCCATAACGGGGCACCTTAGGAAAGGTGACTCGTGGAATTCTTCCCTTAAGTGGCAAAAAGAATTACTTTTGATACAAAGATCATTGAAACTCTTTATACCAGCGTAAGGCAATTTACAATGATCGTTTGAAAGAATTCAAAAGAATGGCACACTCAATTTGGAAAGGAAGCCATGGTTATAGAACAACTCGGCAAATGGAAGGCACATTCCAGTTGATACCAAGGATATAACCTAATGACTGAGCGTGCTTTCAAGAACTTGAGCATTTCCATGTTCATCAAGGTTTTACCAACATCCGTGCTGAGGATCCTAGCAACACATCATACTACCATAATGAACGGTGATGGAGGATGCAGGTGCAAAGGAGGACAACACTTTCTCAGATTTCACCTTAGCGAAGCCAAGGGAGCAAAATCTGGATGATCGACCGAGAGACATTTAGCACTCCGCTTCTAATGTTCTCCTTGATGTACTGGTTACTACGGTCATGCTTAAAAGCATCAACATGGCCATCAAGTAAAGGTCTGACTTCGGGAGCACAAAGGATCCATAAGGAACACTTCTAGAATAAGTCACACGAAATCCTCATGGAGAAGATGGTTAAATAGCTCAATCAAGATACTACAATGATAGATCTTCCGGCTAGGTGTGTCGGCCAAAACATCAACCCTGTCGGGACCTACATCATAATCTTGGAAAAGTTCCAACCATCATATCTGCCCGAGATTCAGATCTGGTTGGTGTCAGGATATTCCAGACTCATCCAGTCTAGAGAGAAAAATGAAAGTTTGCAACACAAATCGACGAGATGACGTTGCGAGATTCTCTGGAGATGAACTACGATAGCAAGCTCCAAAACATGAGCTGGTTCTGCTACACACCTGTGAACACACTGTCCTAGACAAGCACGATCACATGGTAGTCCTATAATAAAACACTACCGAGTTCTGGTTGGGAACCATCATCGAGGATAACGGAATCTTGTACAAATCCGTCTGGTACCTTCAGGACTAGCACTTAAAACTTATTATCCTTGAACAAATCATTCAGTGGCTTGGTGTGCTAGGAACACATATAGAATGAAGGTTGCAAGTCTCCAGACCACAGAACACTTCGCACATATGCATGACTGACTTGGGATGATTCCAAAGGGAGCAAAACAAGCTTTCTCGAATCCACGGCGGCAGCTTACATCAAAAGCACGTGAATTAGAGGAAGTCACTACTTTCATCCAAACATATACTTCATGAGCTAGCACGAAGAAAATGCTTTCAAAAAGTTTCCAACACTAGCTGGATGTTCAATACGAGTC
The DNA here is from genome assembly GCF_002575655.3 of Aegilops tauschii subsp. strangulata. NCBI lineage: Eukaryota > Viridiplantae > Streptophyta > Magnoliopsida > Poales > Poaceae > Aegilops > Aegilops tauschii. Next base: position 434,290,413 of record NC_053041.3, on the reverse strand, counting down.
ATGGAGAAGGTAGCAGTGTTGCTGATGGGCTCAACAACAATTCATCCAGGTTTCCATGGAGATGGAATTCCATAATTATGTGAACAAGTGATAGCGTTGGTCAGACCCAAAGATGTAATGGTGTATGCTCGAGGAATCAACCACGAGTAAGACAACATTACGAACATCGTTGGTTCTGATTTGATTTGATATGAACCCATACTCAAATCAAAGTTTGTTTAAGATGTTAGGTCCATTAATTGATCACGAGGACCAATCGATGAAGAAATCATCTTTCTACAACAAACACACACACAAGAGATATCCTTTGGAAAGAACTAAGTCAGGCAAGCTTTTATCTTCCAACTCTCCAAGTTGTTGTTTAGCTTAACCAACTAGCTCAAGGTATCCAACACAGATTCTTGGAGAAAGAGTGGTTTATAGGAAAACCATTTGATCACGAGCTCAACATAGCGGTCAGGTGACAACCTGGTGATACTTCTGAGAAGATATTCGGAAAATCACGAACCACCGATATGTTACTAAGCTCGAGAATAATCTTGCTTTTCAGGGCAAGACGATATGATCAACTGAGCAAGGGTTTGACAAAATCCTAACTCATTGATTGAAGAGTGCACCAAAAATAAGGACTAGGTAGCACGATCAATCTTAGGATGATGATTCAATAACCAGCACGCTAAGAATGAGAGTATTGCCATTAACTACCAAGCAACGAGTTGCTCAGAGTATTGATTTCACACATCATGGTTCACTTGTCGGTATTCCGGTTGTGACAACACGGGACCGAGGAATGAATAATGATGGCGAGAAGTATCACTGCGTCAAGAATTCATGAGAGGTGGTGCAATTCTCATGACACTCTTGGCATAAAGATGGTAACACTCCAAGGTAGAGCAGAGCAAAAAGCTGGATTGGCATCTTGGTCTGCAGAATACAATTGCTTTGACCCGATCCTAGCTATGGATGAGGTTCTGGAGTTAGTTTCTCCTAGTCATTCTGAAATAGAACGGCTTGACAGACCACAAGAATAATAGGCATCGATAACACGATCGCACACATACCCTTGACTATCAATTGATAGATAAAGGTCGGAATACAGCTAAAGAGGGACAACCCAAAAGAACATATGATTTTCTGAGTTGCGGATGCATGGATTAGTATGTCGAACAAGTTCACCATATTTCTTCCGGATAATCCATGCAGTGGAGGAAGGACTGGCAGGGTCACAATATGAATGGAGTACTCCTCAAGAGCGCCCTGGTTGTGATCTTTTGGTTAAAAGAACTTCTGCCATAATGGTTCATGGTATTGGAAGAATGAGATACCACGGACCTCGAAGACTATCACAAAGGTTACTAATATCCTAAAGGAACTAGCAACACTATCAACACGAGGTAAGTAGAGTGAATCTTGGGTTCAAGAACCCAGAAATAAAATACCTACTACTAAATGGCATCACGGGATGCTTTCGAGAATAATGGCCAGAATCATCACACTGGGAACACAAAACATGGCTAGATTACTAGGTGACTCCCTATAACACCTAGGGTCATAATAATAGCTCCAACATATATGTCGAGCTAACAGAGTACCTCAACTCACCGATTAGTGTGGTTAATCTGGCCCAAAGGGACGCAAAAACAGAGGGAAAGGATTTTGCAAATGCATCAGGTTGTTTAGAAACCTGGGATGACTCGGACAGCATAACGACTGTAAATGCTTAGAAAGGATTTGAGACATTCACAAGGATTTGCATAGTCACTTAACAACATCATATCAAGGTTCTGGGATGAACTGTCAACTCATGGAAGTAGTAGAAACTGAACTGAGGCTTGAAACCAACAATCCTACGAGTCTACGGATTAGTAACACGTGATCCTGATAGAAAGATGAGAAGCCTAGTTCTTAATCCCCGCAGAAGAGAAGAGGGTGACTCAGATCAGAAGGGCATAAGGTAAAGGAGTAAAAAGAGCCTTACGTTCCCTTCCACAATCAATTCCCTTATATAACTAAAGCATTTCTAGACTCAACTTCGACCAGTTTGGCTTCGTAAACCTACAGGCAGTCAGGCTCTGATACCAAAAGCTGTCGGGACCCCGATTCCAAGTCACATCGATCTAGCCGGTAACACCTCATATCAGATTGCGGCCTCACGCACGGTATTCCCACGGGTGTCGCCTTACCATGGCCCGGGACCGTTTGCGTCTTTTAGCTCACGTATATGATAGTGTCGCTAGCATCCATATGACAGGGAACCCGGGCCGACATGACTAGTCGTGAACCCAAAGTGGCACTAACTTACGGGGACAGGCATACATGAATCAACATCGAACGTGTCGGTCAGCAGCGTGCGAATCCGGGCTGTAGCACTGGGCTAACAGGACTCCGGGAACCCGGGCTGTAGCAGGCTAGGCAGGACTCCGGATGTCACCGCGTGACATTTCCCCGAAGGGACAGACACAGGAACGAAGTGAATCACATGCCGGCCAGTCAAGTGTTCCGGAGCAGTAGTGCTGGGCTAGCAGGACTCCGGTGAACCGGGCTGTAGCGGACTACTATGGCTCATGGAAGCACAAGACTACATTTCCCCATAAGAGAGGCTACCAAGGATAAACAACTAGGTTGTCGGATCCCACACATACCAAGCATTTCAATCATACACACAATATGCTCGATATGTGCAAATACAACATGGCATCACAACAAGACTCTGCGACTCAGAGTATTTATTCATTAGGCTCCGAAGAGCCAGATATTACAAACATGGGTCTCATGACCCAACATTCAGAGCATACAAGTCAAAGCACATGCGGAAGCTTAACATGTCTGAGTACAGACATCTACAAATGAAAAGGCTGAGAAGCCTGACTATCTACCAGATCCTGCCGAGGGCACAAGATCGTAGCTGAGGTAACAAGCTAAACGTCGAAGTCCACACGGAACTACTAGCGAGACTGACGTCTCTCTGCAAAACATAAAATAGGCAAACGTGAGTACAATTGTACCTAGCAAGACTTACATCAGAACTATCTACATATGCATCGGTATCAACAAAGGGGGTGGTGGAGTTTAACTGCAGCAAGCCAGCTTTGACTCGGTGGCTATCCTAAACTATGACTGCAAGTAACTCTTTTGAGGTGGCGCACACGAGTCCACATATTCACCATATCAATACACCACTATGGATCCGCTCCCGTCTCCCTACGAGAACGCCATCCATAGCACTCACGCTTATCTTGCGCATTTTAGAGTATCCACTTTCACTTGTCTATGAACTGTACAGGCAACCTAGAAGTCCTTTACCGTGGACACGGCTATTCGAATAGATCATATTAACCCTGCAGGGGTGTACTTCGTCACACACGCTCTCGCCACTTACCACCATGTACACCTCGTGTACCTCGGCAACCTTCAAGCGGAAGCCTGGCGAGGGAGTCGGCCACGACCTGACTAACCACACAAGTCTCTCGTCCAGGTTTATCGCCTATTCGGGTTCCATCCGCAAGGAGATCCGGCCGGGGTGTCGCTCACGGCCCCAAACGATGTGTGCAGGGTTCCCGAGCCCACCATCCGGGTGCCACTCGGTACACCAGGCCACGTGTGCCTAGTCTGTCCCAAGCCCACCTGTACCGGGTGCCACTTGGTAGACTACTAACACTACCTACAAACACCAGAGACTAGTTGCAACTCCTGGACAGAGATCGAGGCGGTTAATAAGCCGAGAGGGGTCGAGTTACCGGAACCCAATGTGTGGTAGTAACTGTTCATGGATCACAAACACAGAACTCAGTTCCTGAGGACGGTTTCAATGAGACAACCCACCATGTACTCCTACATGGCCTCTCACCGCTACCTTTACCAAATCGTGTTCACACACTTAGCTCTCGCACAGTAGGACATGTTCACAACTTTCCAATTCATTCCCGATGAATCAGACCTGACACAACTCTAAGCAATAGCAGGCATGACAAACAAGCATGAATGAGTAGGCACATCAGGGCTCAAACAACTCCTACTCATGCTAGTGGGTTTCATCTATTTACTGTGACAATGACAGGTCATGCAGAGGAAAGGGGTTCAACTACCGCAACAAGTAACAGTTGAAGCGTTGTTGTCCTAATGCAGTAAAAGAGAGCAGGAGCGAGAGAGTGGGATTGTATCGGAATGAGCAAGGGGGTTTTGCTTGCCTGGCACTTCTGAAGATAGCATTGAGTCTTCATTAGTGTCAACGATCACAACGCCGGAACATCGTCTACCGGGGGGGACAAATACCGGCAACAGAGAAGAAATCAATCAATGCAATGCACAATATGATGCATGATCATGACATGGCAATATGCTGTGAATTGACCTAATGCAGCTAGCAACAAGTGCAAGGGAGTCCATTTGAACCAAAGGTTCAAATGCAAACTCTAGTTTGAGCATTTAAAATGCCATTTGAATGTTTTCACTTATACAGCAGGTATAAGTTGGTTTTTCATGCATGAAAGTAGCATAAATGGATAGATTGGATTTTTCTGATAATTTTTCATATATAAATTATTTGATTTGGAGCTACGGTTGAATTTCTATGGGTTTTTGAAGTTTTAAACATTTTCTGGAATTTTCAGATTTATTACTAAATAAGAAAATCCCAGCAAATGTATTTATGACGTCAGCAGTGTGTCATAGCGACGTCAGCAGTCAACCACGGTCAAACCTGACGGTGGGACCCGCATGTCATTGAGACAGTGTTGAACTCCGGTTAACCCCGCGTTGACTCAGCTTTGACCCGTCGTGGGGCCCGGTGTCAGTGACACTGGGTTAAACTAACCACGGGGTTAGTGGCTAACCTAATCTGCCACGTCACCTAGCCGGCGTTTAGCCGCCGGTGCTAATCAGGACGCGGCGGCGCTCCTCGTCTGGCCATCTCCGGCGATGAGAGCTCGCGTGGCTGGGCGCGTTCGAACCGGAGCAAGGAGGCGCGTAGGTTGGTGGCCTCAGGCGATGCTAGGGTGGCCGGGAACGTCGACGGCGTCGAGTTCCGCGGCGGCGCAGCTACGGCTTGCACGGGTGCGAGGGCCACGGTGCACGAGCGGGCGACCTAAGGCGCGCTACGGGTTCCTGGAGAAACCCGGAGCACGACTCCATGCTTGGGTTGGTCGGGCGGGGCAGCTAGCAGCGGCGAGCTTCGCGGCGGCGGCAGCGAGTGCTCGGCCATGGCGGGGATGCGGTTAGAGAGCGGGAACAGAGGGGGTGAGCACGGGGGAAGGTGTAGGAGCTCACAAAGATGCGGTAGAGAAGGTCAACGTGCTCGGGGAAGCGTCGGAGGCGACGGATTGACGACGGCGATCTCGGGCGCCCGTCGGTGTAGATGATGATGATGGCGTCACTGCAGTGCTTCCCGGCTTGCTTGGCTCGGTAGAGGTGACGAGGCCGACGTCACGGAGCTCATGGGCACGTCGGAGGGGCGAGGGGGTGGCTGTGGCTACGGTGGTGCTCGTCGGCGGCGACGGCTGCGCTCGGCGCGGGTGAGAGGAAGGGGGCAGAGGGGAGAGAGCCACGGGGAGAGTGAGAGAGGGCCAGAGGGGTTGCGTGGCGCCCTTAGCCAGCTCCAGGAGGTCGGCGGCAAGCAGGAGGTGGCGAGCTACGGGCACGCGCGCGTCGGGCACGCGCTCCGCGTCCGATTGGCGCGAGGTGGAAGACGACTGGCACTTGCCAGGTGGGCTGGGCCGGCTGGAGGAGCTGGGCCAGGTAAGTGGCCCAGGTAGGTTTCCTTTCTCTCTCTTTTTTTATTTGTTTCTGTTTTATAATATTCTGTAGTCTTTAGGGCTTTATTAAAAATACTTAGACACTTCCAAAAATCATGAAACTACTCATGATCACTGTTGGGAATATATCCTACAGTAAACATTTTAGTTTATGATTATTTGAGCATTTAAAATATTTAATAGCATTTAAATGCCCAAATGCAAATAGAGTATGATTTAATCCAGAGCCCAAATATGTCATGGAAAAATGTGCAGCACCTCTGGTTATTGTTTCCAACATTTTCCAGAAATGATGAACATTTTTGAAAGCCATTTGGAAACACTGAGAATATTTTAGTTGAGCCTAGTGAATTCCTTTGATGCTAGGGTTTATGCAATCCCCATTTCAATTTTCTGCAAAATTCAAACATGATGCACACCTGAAGCTAGCCTAGTGCAATACGAGAAGCTAGGGATGTGACAACTCACCCCCACTAAAACAAGAATCTCGTCCCGAGATTCAAGCGTAGGGTAAGGTGAAAGGGGAACGCAACTAACATAATCTTCACGATCCAATTGTTCTCCTCGAAGGTGTTGATTCATTGCATCATCTTGATCTTGACATCTTTTCTTTTGAGAGCTTCATCCAACTATGATGACGGAAGAGAGGGAAACTCTGCAGGATTGATCTTCTCGAAGATCGAGCTATACAAGATCAACTCATGGAGTGAGACGTTGGAACAACTCTTGAGTTGAGACAGTGGATGGAAAGAAAACAGATGACAAAGGTTTCAAGTGGCGAGGAGAAATCGACATGACTCCATAACGGGGCACCTTAGGAAAGGTGACTCGTGGAATTCTTCCCTTAAGTGGCAAAAAGAATTACTTTTGATACAAAGATCATTGAAACTCTTTATACCAGCGTAAGGCAATTTACAATGATCGTTTGAAAGAATTCAAAAGAATGGCACACTCAATTTGGAAAGGAAGCCATGGTTATAGAACAACTCGGCAAATGGAAGGCACATTCCAGTTGATACCAAGGATATAACCTAATGACTGAGCGTGCTTTCAAGAACTTGAGCATTTCCATGTTCATCAAGGTTTTACAAACATCCGTGCCGAGGATCCTGGCAACACATCATACTACCATAATGAACGGTGATGGAGGATGCAGGTGCAAAGGAGGACAACACTTTCTCAGATTTCACCTTAGCGAAGCCAAGGGAGCAAAATCTGGATGATCGACCGAGAGACATTTAGCACTCCGCTTCTAATGTTCTCCTTGATGTACTGGTTACTACGGTCATGCTTAAAAGCATCAACATGGCCATCAAGTAAAGGTCTGACTTCGGGAGCACAAAGGATCCATAAGGAACACTTCTAGAATAAGTCACACGAAATCCTCATGGAGAAGATGGTTAAATAGCTCAATCAAGATACTACAATGATAGATCTTCCGGCTAGGTGTGTCGGCCAGAACATCAACCCTGTCGGGACCTACATCATAATCTTGGAAAAGTTCCAACCATCATATCTGCCCGAGATTCAGATCTGGTTGGTGTCAGGATATTCCAGACTCATCCAGTCTAGAGAGAAAAATGAAAGTTTGCAACACAAATCGACGAGATGACGTTGCGAGATTCTCGGGAGATGAACTACGATAGCAAGCTCCAAAACATGAGCTGGTTCTGCTACACACCTGTGAACACACTGTCCTAGACAAGCACGATCACATGGTAGTCCTATAATAAAACACTACCGAGTTCTGGTTGGGAACCATCATCGAGGATTACGGAATCTTGTACAAATCCGTCTGGTACCTTCAGGACTAGCACTTAAAACTTATTATCCTTGAACAAATCATTCAGTGGCTTGGTGTGCTAGGAACACATATAGAATGAAGGTTGCAAGTCTCCAGACCACAGAACACTTCGCACATATGCATGACTGACTTGGGATGATTCCAAAGGGAGCAAAACAAGCTTTCTCGAATCCACGGCGGCAGCTTACATCAAAAGCACGTGAATTAGAGGAAGTCACTACTTTCATCCAAACATATACTTCATGAGCTAGCACGAAGAAAATGCTTTCAAAAAGTTTCCAACACTAGCTGGATGTTCAATACGAGTCATGGAGAAGGTAGCAGTGTTGCTGATGGGCTCAACAACAATTCATCCAGGTTTCCATGGAGATGGAATTCCATAATTATGTGAACAAGTGATAGCGTTGGTCAGACCCAAAGATGTAATGGTGTATGCTCGAGGAATCAACCACGAGTAAGACAACATTACGAACATCGTTGGTTCTGATTTGATTTGATATGAACCCATACTCAAATCAAAGTTTGTTTAAGATGTTAGGTCCATTAATTGATCACGAGGACCAATCGATGAAGAAATCATCTTTCTACAACAAACACACACACAAGAGATATCCTTTGGAAAGAACTAAGTCAGGCAAGCTTTTATCTTCCAACTCTCCAAGTTATTGTTTAGCTTAACCAACTAGCTCAAGGTATCCAACACAGATTCTTGGAGAAAGAGTGGTTTATAGGAAAACCATTTGATCACGAGCTCAACATAGCGGTCAGGTGACAACCTGGTGATACTTCTGAGAAGATATTTGGAAAATCACGAACCACCGATATGTTACTAAGCTCGAGAATAATCTTGCTTTTCAGGGCAAGACGATATGATCAACTGAGCAAGGGTTTGACAAAATCCTAACTCATTGATTGAAGAGTGCACCAAAAATAAGGACTAGGTAGCACGATCAATCTTAGGATGATGATTCAATAACCAGCACGCTAAGAATGAGAGTATTGCCATTAACTACCAAGCAACGAGTTGCTCAGAGTATTGATTTCACACATCATGGTTCACTTGTCGGTATTCCGGTTGTGACAACACGGGACCGAGGAATGAATAATGATGGCGAGAAGTATCACTGCGTCAAGAATTCATGAGAGGTGGTGCAATTCTCATGACACTCTTGGCATAAAGATGGTAACACTCCAAGGTAGAGCAGAGCAAAAAGCTGGATTGGCATCTTGGTCTGCAGAATACAATTGCTTTGACCCGATCCTAGATATGGATGAGGTTCTGGAGTTAGTTTCTCCTAGTCATTCTGAAATAGAACGGCTTGACAGACCACAAGAATAATAGGCATCGATAACACGATCGCACACATACCCTTGACTATCAATTGATAGATAAAGGTCGGAATACAGCTAAAGAGGGACAACCCAAAAGAACATATGATTTTCTGAGTTGCGGATGCATGGATTAGTATGTCGAACAAGTTCACCATATTTCTTCCGGATAATCCATGCAGTGGAGGAAGGACTGGCAGGGTCACAATATGAATGGAGTACTCCTCAAGAGCGCCCTGGTTGTGATCTTTTGGTTAAAAGAACTTCTGCCATAATGGTTCATGGTATTGGAAGAATGAGATACCACGGACCTCGAAGACTATCACAAAGGTTACTAATATCCTAAAGGAACTAGCAACACTATCAACACGAGGTAAGTAGAGTGAATCTTGGGTTCAAGAACCCAGAAATAGAATACCTACTACTAAATGGCATCACGGGATGCTTTCGAGAATAATGGCCAGAATCATCACACTGGGAACACAAAACATGGCTAGATTACTAGGTGACTCCCTATAACACCTAGGGTCATAATAATAGCTCCAACATATATGTCGAGGTAACAGAGTACCTCAACTCACCGATTAGTGTGGTTAATCTGGCCCAAAGGGACGCAAAAACAGAGGGAAAGGATTTTGCAAATGCATCAGGTTGTTTAGAAACCTGGGATGACTCGGACAGCATAACGACTGTAAATGCTTAGAAAGGATTTGAGACATTCACAAGGATTTGCATAGTCACTTAACAACATCATATCAAGGTTCTGGGATGAACTGTCAACTCATGGAAGTAGTAGAAACTGAACTGAGGCTTGAAACCAACAATCCTACGAGTCTACGGATTAGTAACACGTGATCCTGATAGAAAGATGAGAAGCCTAGTTCTTAATCCCCGCAGAAGAGAAGAGGGTGACTCAGATCAGAAGGGCATAAGGTAAAGGAGTAAAAAGAGCCTTACGTTCCCTTCCACAATCAATTCCCTTATATAACTAAAGCATTTCTAGACTCAACTTCGACCAGTTTGGCTTCGTAAACCTACAGGCAGTCAGGCTCTGATACCAAAAGCTGTCGGGACCCCGATTCCAAGTCACATCGATCTAGCCGGTAACACCTCATATCAGATTGCGGCCTCACGCACGGTATTCCCACGGGTGTCGCCTTACCATGGCCCGGGACCGTTTGCGTCTTTTAGCTCACGTATATGATAGTGTCGCTAGCATCCATATGACAGGGAACCCGGGCCGACATGACTAGTCGTGAACCCAAAGTGGCACTAACTTACGGGGACAGGCATACATGAATCAACATCGAACGTGTCGGTCAGCAGCGTGCGAATCCGGGCTGTAGCACTGGGCTAACAGGACTCCGGGAACCCGGGCTGTAGCAGGCTAGGCAGGACTCCGGATGTCACCGCGTGACATTTCCCCGAAGGGACAGACACAGGAACGAAGTGAATCACATGCCGGCCAGTCAAGTGTTCCGGAGCAGTAGTGCTGGGCTAGCAGGACTCCGGTGAACCGGGCTGTAGCGGACTACTATGGCTCATGGAAGCACAAGACTACATTTCCCCATAAGAGAGGCTACCAAGGATAAACAACTAGGTTGTCGGATCCCACACATACCAAGCATTTCAATCATACACACAATATGCTCGATATGTGCAAATACAACATGGCATCACAACAAGACTCTGCGACTCAGAGTATTTATTCATTAGGCTCCGAAGAGCCAGATATTACAAACATGGGTCTCATGACCCAACATTCAGAGCATACAAGTCAAAGCACATGCGGAAGCTTAACATGTCTGAGTACAGACATCTATAAATGAAAAGGCTGAGAAGCCTGACTATCTACCAGATCCTGCCGAGGGCACAAGATCGTAGCTGAGGTAACAAGCTAAACGTCGAAGTCCACACGGAACTACTAGCGAGACTGACATCTCTCTGCAAAACATAAAATAGGCAAACGTGAGTACAATTGTACCTAGCAAGACTTACATTAGAACTATCTACATATGCATCGGTATCAACAAAGGGGGTGGTGGAGTTTAACTGCAGCAAGCCAGCTTTGACTCGGTGGCTATCCTAAACTATGACTGCAAGTAACTCTTTTGAGGTGGCGCACACGAGTCCACATATTCACCATATCAATACACCACTATGGATCCGCTCCCGTCTCCCTACGAGAACGCCATCCATAGCACTCACGCTTATCTTGCGCATTTTAGAGTATCCACTTTCACTTGTCTATGAACTGTACAGGCAACCTAGAAGTCCTTTACCGTGGACACGGCTATTCGAATAGATCATATTAACCCTGCAGGGGTGTACTTCGTCACACACGCTCTCGCCACTTACCACCATGTACACCTCGTGTACCTCGGCAACCTTCAAGCGAAAGCCTGGCGAGGGAGTCGGCCACGACCTGACTAACCACACAAGTCTCTCGTCCAGGTTTATCGCCTATTCGGGTTCCATCCGCAAGGAGATCCGGCCGGGGTGTCGCTCACGGCCCCAAACGATGTGTGCAGGGTTCCCGAGCCCACCATCCGGGTGCCACTCGGTACACCAGGCCACGTGTGCCTAGTCTGTCCCAAGCCCACCTGTACCGGGTGCCACTTGGTAGACTACTAACACTACCTACAAACACCAGAGACTAGTTGCAACTCCTGGACAGAGATCGAGGCGGTTAATAAGCCGAGAGGGGTCGAGTTACCGGAACCCAATGTGTGGTAGTAACTGTTCATGGATCACAAACACAGAACTCAGTTCCTGAGGACAGTTTCAATGAGACAACCCACCATGTACTCCTACATGGCCTCTCACCGCTACCTTTACCAAATCGTGTTCACACACTTAGCTCTCACACAGTAGGACATGTTCACAACTTTCCAATTCATTCCCGATGAATCAGACCTGACACAACTCTAAGCAATAGCAGGCATGACAAACAAGCATGAATGAGTAGGCACATCAGGGCTCAAACAACTCCTACTCATGCTAGTGGGTTTCATCTATTTACTGTGACAATGACAGGTCATGCAGAGGAAAGGGGTTCAACTACCGCAACAAGTAACAGTTGAAGCGTTGTTGTCCTAATGCAGTAAAAGAGAGCAGGAGCGAGAGAGTGGGATTGTATCGGAATGAGCAAGGGGGTTTTGCTTGCCTGGCACTTCTGAAGATAGCATTGAGTCTTCATTAGTGTCAACGATCACAACGCCGGAACATCGTCTACCGGGGGGGACAAATACCGGCAACAGAGAAGAAATCAATCAATGCAATGCACAATATGATGCATGATCATGACATGGCAATATGCTGTGAATTGACCTAATGCAGCTAGCAACAAGTGCAAGGGAGTCCATTTGAACCAAAGGTTCAAATGCAAACTCTAGTTTGAGCATTTAAAATGCCATTTGAATGTTTTCACTTATACAGCAGGTATAAGTTGGTTTTTCATGCATGAAAGTAGCATAAATGGATAGATTGGATTTTTCTGATAATTTTTCATATATAAATTATTTGATTTGGAGCTACGGTTGAATTTCTATGGGTTTTTGAAGTTTTAAACATTTTCTGGAATTTTCAGATTTATTACTAAATAAGAAAATCCCAGCAAATGTATTTATGACGTCAGCAGTGTGTCATAGCGACGTCAGCAGTCAACCACGGTCAAACCTGACGGTGGGACCCGCATGTCATTGAGACAGTGTTGAACTCCGGTTAACCCCGCGTTGACTCAGCTTTGACCCGTCGTGGGGCCCGGTGTCAGTGACACTGGGTTAAACTAACCACGGGGTTAGTGGCTAACCTAATCTGCCACGTCACCTAGCCGGCGTTTAGCCGCCGGTGCTAATCAGGACGCGGCGGCGCTCCTCGTCTGGCCATCTCCGGCGATGAGAGCTCGCGTGGCTGGGCGCGTTCGAACCGGAGCAAGGAGGCGCGTAGGTTGGTGGCCTCAGGCGATGCTAGGGTGGCCGGGAACGTCGACGGCGTCGAGTTCCGCGGCGGCGCAGCTACGGCTTGCACGGGTGCGAGGGCCACGGTGCACGAGCGGGCGACCTAAGGCGCGCTACGGGTTCCTGGAGAAACCCGGAGCACGACTCCATGCTTGGGTTGGTCGGGCGGGGCAGCTAGCAGCGGCGAGCTTCGCGGCGGCGGTAGCGAGTGCTCGGCCATGGCGGGGATGCGGTTAGAGAGCGGGAACAGAGGGGGGAGCACGGGGGAAGGTGTAGGAGCTCACAAAGATGCGGTAGAGAAGGTCAACGTGCTCGGGGAAGCGTCGGAGGCGACGGATTGACGACGGCGATCTCGGGCGCCCGTCGGTGTAGATGATGATGATGGCGTCACTGCAGTGCTTCCCGGCTTGCTTGGCTCGGTAGAGGTGACGAGGACGACGTCACGGAGCTGATGGGCACGTCGGAGGGGCGAGGGGGTGGCTGTGGCTACGGTGGTGCTCGTCGGCGGCGACGGCTGCGCTCGGCGCGGGTGAGAGGAAGGGGGCAGAGGGGAGACAGCCACGGGGAGAGTGAGAGAGGGCCAGAGGGGTTGCGTGGCGCCCTTAGCCAGCTCCAGGCGGTCGGCGGCAAGCAGGAGGTGGCGAGCTACGGGCACGCGCGCGTCGGGCACGCGCTCCGCGTCCGATTGGCGCGAGGTGGAAGACGACTGGCACTTGCCAGGTGGGCTGGGCCGGCTGGAGGAGCTGGGCCAGGTAAGTGGCCCAGGTAGGTTTCCTTTCTCTCTCTTTTTTTATTTGTTTCTGTTTTCTAATATTCTGTAGTCTTTAGGGCTTTATTAAAAATACTTAGACACTTCCAAAAATCATGAAACTACTCATGATCACTGTTGGGAATATATCCTATAGTAAACATTTTAGTTTATGATTATTTGAGCATTTAAAATATTTAATAGCATTTAAATGCCCAAATGCAAATAGAGTATGATTTAATCCAGAGCCCAAATATGTCATGGAAAAATGTGCAGCACCTCTGGTTATTGTTTCCAACATTTTCCAGAAATGATGAACATTTTTGAAAGCCATTTGGAAACACTGAGAATATTTTAGTTGAGCCTAGTGAATTCCTTTGATGCTAGGGTTTATGCAATCCCCATTTCAATTTTCTGCAAAATTCAAACATGATGCACACCTGAAGCTAGCCTAGTGCAATACGAGAAGCTAGGGATGTGACACATATAGACCGACTACGGTCAAAATCCAGATGAAAATAAGACAACCCCAAATGCTAGGTCCCCGATCGTCCCAACTGGGCTCCACTACTGATCATCAGGAAAAGACACATAGTAACGACCACGTTCCTCGTCGAACTCCCACTTGAGATCGACCCCATCATCTGCACTGGCATCGTCGGCACCTGCAACTGTTTTGGTAGAATCTGTGAGTCACGAGGACTCAGCAATCTCACACCCGCGAGATCAAGACTATTTAAGCTTATAGGAAAGGATGGTGCAATGAGGTGGAGCTGCAGCGGCAATAAGCATATATGGTGGCTAACATACGCAAGAGAGAGCGAGAAGAGAAGCAACGGAGCGGTCGTCATCTAGCAATGACCAAGAAGTGATCCTGAACTCCTACTTACGTCATTCATAACTCAGACCGTGTTCACTTCCCGGACTCCGCCGAGAAGAGACCATCACGGTTACACACGCAGTTGATGTATTTTAATTGGGTCAAGTGACAAGTTTTCTACAACCGGACATTAACAAATTCCCATCTGCCTCATAACCGCGGACACGGCTTTCGAAAGATAATACCCTGCAGGGGTGTCCCAACTTAGCCCATCATAAGCTCTCACGGCCAACGAAGGATAAACCTTCTCCCGGAAAGACCCGATCAGTCTCGGAATCCCGGTTTACAAGACATTTCGACAATGGTAAAACAAGACCAGCAAAGCCGCCCGAATGTGCCGACAAATCCCGATAGGAGCTGCACATATCTCGTTCTCAGGGCACACCGGATAAGTCAAGCTACGAGTAAAACCAGACCTCGAGTTTCCCCGTGGTGGCCCCGCAGGCTGCTCGGTTCGGACCAACACTCGAAGGAGCACTCGCCCGGGGGGTAAAATAAAGATGACCCTCGGGCTCGCGAAAACCCGGGGGAAAAGGCTTAGGTGGCAAATAGTAAAACCAAGTTTGGGCCTTGCTGGAGGAGTTTTATTCAAGGCGAACTGTCAAGGGGGTCCCATAAATCACCCAACCGCGTAAGGAACGCAAACTCAAGGAACATAATCCCGGTATATCAGTAACTAGGGCGGCAAGAGTGGAACAAAACACCAGGCATAAGGCCGAGCCTTCCACCCTTACCAAATATATATAGATGCATTAAATAAATAAGAGATATTGTGATATCCCAACATATCCATGTTCCAACATGGAACAACTTCAACTTCACCTGCAACTAGCAACGCTATAAGAAGGGCTGAGCAAAAGCGGTAACTTAGCCAAACAACGGTTTTCTAGGAAAGGGTGGTTAGGGGTGACATGGCAAAATGGGAGACATGATATAGCAAGTGATAGGTAGCGCAGCATGGCAATAGAGCGAACAACTAGCAAAGCAAAGATAGAAGTGATTTCGAGGGGTGGTCATCTTGCCTGCAAGGTTCTCAGAGTTGTCGAAAGCTTGATCCTCGTAAGCGTACTCAACAGGTTCCTCGTTCACGAACTCTTCTCCCGGCTCTACCCAAGACAAGAACACAAACAAACGGAACCACAATCAACCACGAGAAATGCACAAGCAACATGATGCAAAACATGTATGATATGCGAGATATGATATGCGATGCATATGCGTGCTCCGGAAGGAAAATGATGAAAAAGGTAGTAACTTGGCAAACCAAGCATGCCACTGGAAAGATGAGATGATTTCGGTCGAAATCGATATAAAGATCACCGGAAACGGATGCACGGTTTGCAAATGGCAAGCAAAACAAGAATGACACGAATCTGCGATTAACAGCATGATAGCACTTAAAATACAACAAGCAACAATGCTACAGCACTCCACCATAGCAACAAATCATATGGCAGTAATCTACAGGTGATGCTTGATAAAAGATGAACACTGAGCTACGGCTAGATCACAACATAACAAGCTTAAACAAGCATGGCAAAAGTGCAAAAGATATCAGGTTCACAGACTTGGTGAAATTACTGGACATGTCTGAAACAGCATCAGGTAGCAATGTTCAGAGCACGAAATCAACATTCTACAGGGACTTAACATGGAAAAGCAAGGCATGGCAGTACTCTACTAAATGCATATGACAAAAGTCCCTTACTGACCATAAGCCAAAAAGGACCAGAAGATATGATGGCAAGCATGTAAACATAGCAAGTTTTGTTATCAGGTTTCAGACTTAGCAGAAAACTGAGCATGGCAGAAACAACAATATGAAGGCATGTTGGTGAGCTTGATGCACTCACCACAAAGCAATGCATGACAAAACAAGCATACCTACAGCAAGATGGTATGTTTATGAAGCTAACCATGGCAAGATCAAAAGCATAGCATGTATGGATCAACTACAATAAGCTTGGCAAAATTGAATAACACGTACACAATCTGCCAGAAATATTTTATAGCAAAAGTAGAGCAAGATTGAGTCATTCTATGGCACTTCATAATTGCAAATAAGGGCAGGAATGGATCAATTACAACTATATCTACAAAACATCCTTATTGAACATCTCCAAAGTACGCATGGATCTCTCTGTAGCATCAAGTTTACATGGCACCAAAATAACAGCAGACAAAGACTTGGAGAAATCACCAAGTCCCTGAAATCAGAAACATTACGGAGCCTACTTTGCATGCTTGTGCTAGTCACCACAGAGATCACAAAAATACATGGCATACACCACTGGAAAGATGGCTTGGCATACAACAAAACACATGTAGAGCTCATGCCCATAAGATGCACAGATTAATTGATACAAAAATGACAAATCTCCAAGTTCTGCTAAGAACCAGAAGATAACAGCAACTAGCCCTCTTGCAACAGTGATTTGGGCATCAGGATGACCTCTAATGAACATGGTGCAATTGAACAAAATGTAGAGCATCACGAAGCGAGCAATTTGACATATTACACGCGCGAAACGGAGCTACATGCAGAGAGTTATGCACTGTTGAACAGGGGTATATAATATGAAATTGCAAAAAACTTAGGAAAAAACAGGGCTCGGGAAAGTCAACCGCTACAGTGCCTCGTCCAGATCCGATCGGGGAGCTCGGGGACGCCGGGGTTGCTCGCCGGCGAAGGAAAGGAGGAGGGCGTGGTGCACTGCAGAGAGAGATGTGAGAGAGAGAGAGAGAGACCAGAGGGAGAGGAGAGGAAGGAGGAGAAGGGCGCGGCGCACTGCTCACCGGCGTGGAGCGGGCGGCGACGGGCGGCCGGCGGCGGCGACCGCGGCGGAGGGAGCGGCGCGGGGCGAGGAGGAGGCGCGGGCTCGCGCGGGCGGCGTCGGGCCGCGGCGGCGCGGGGTACGGGCGGCGGCGCGCCTGCCACGTGGCGAGCGCTGGTTCGCTGCGGTTTCGTCCGGCGGCGGCTGGACGCGTCCGGCCGCGGAGAGGAGTGGGTTAGGGTTTCGTCTGCGATTCGTTTTCGGGAGGGCTCACATATAAATAGGTAGAGGGAGCTAGGAGAGTCCAAATGAGGTGCGGTTTTCGCCCACACGATCGTGATCGAACGACCTAGAGCATGGAGATGACTTGGAGGGGTTTTGGGCTGGTTTTTAGGGGGGTTTTGCTGCAACACACAGAAGGCATCTGCGGTTACCCGGTTAACCGTTGGAGTACCAAACGACCTCCAAATGGAACAAAACTTGACCGGTGGTCTCCGGGTGGTATACTAAGGCCACTTGACAAGCCTCTGTCCATTCCGAGAACGTTTGACACCCGCACACGAAAGAAAACAAGAGGGGTGCACCGGAGGAGATAGGAGCGCCGGATTGCAAAACGGACAACGGGGAAAATGCTCGGATGCCTGAGACGAACACGTATGCAAATGCAATGCACATGATGACATGATATGAAATGCATGACATGAACAAAATACAAAACGAAAGACAAAACCCGACCACGGAGGGAATATCATAACACATAGCCGAAAATGGCAAGAGTCGGAGTTACAATTACGGAAAGTTACATCCGGGGTGTTACAACACTCCACCACTACGAGAGGATCTCGTCCCGAGATCTAGGACTGAAAGAACTCTGGATATTCAGAACGAGATGGTCCTCGCGTTCCCAGGTGGCTTCCCGGTCGGAATGGTGCGACCACTTCACTTTCAGGAATTTGATTGACTTGTTGTGAGTCTTGCGCTCAGTTTCTTCAAGAATAGCCACGGGGTGCTCATGATAAGACAGATCTTCTTGGAGGTCAATCTCTTCGAAGTTGATAGTGCGCTCAGGCGTCTTGAAGCACTTGCGGAGCTGTGACACGTGGAACACATCGTGCACGTTCGCGAAGTTGGAAGGAAGCTCAAGTTGATAGGCGAGGTCGCCTCTTTTGCCAATGATCTTGAAAGGACCCACGTATCTAGGGGCAAGCTTCCCTTTGAAACCGAAGCGACGAGTGCCTTTCATTGGAGAGATGCGGAGGTAGACATGGTCTCCGATCTCGAAAGCCAAATCACGATGCTTACTATCATAGTGACTCTTCTGGCGCGATTGCGCGGCTTTGAGATTATCACGGATGACTTTACACATTTCTTCAGCTTCAGTGATTAAGTCATTGCCAAGAAGTTGGCGTTCACCAGTCTCTGACCAATTGAGAGGAGTACGGCACTTTCTGCCATAGAGAATCTCGAATGGGGCCTTGCCCGAACTCGCTTGGAAGCTGTTGTTGTAGGAGAATTCGGCATATGGAAGACAATCTTCCCATTTCATGCCAAAGGAAATGACACAAGCCCTGAGCATATCTTCAAGAATTTGATTGACTCGCTCGACTTGGACACTAGTTTGAGGATGGAAAGCTGTGCTGAAGCGAATGTTTGTGCCCATGGCCTTTTGGAAGGAGTCCCAGAATTTAGAGCTGAAGATGCTTCCACGATCTGAAGAAAACAATTGTGGAATGCCGTGCAAGGAGACAATTCTGGAGGTGTATAGCTCTGCCAACTGAGCTGCTGTGATGGATTCTTTGATTGGAAGGAAATGAGCCACTTTAGAAAGCTTGTCGATGACAACGAAGATAGCATCATTTCCGCACTTGGACTTTGGAAAACCAGTCACGAAGTCCATTTCGATATGATCAAACTTCCATTCTGGGATAGCAAGAGGTTGGAGGAGACCAGCTGGTCGTTGGTGTTCTGCTTTCACTCTTCGACAGACATCACATTCATTCACGAACTGAGCAATTTCTCGCATCATTCGAGTCCAGCAATACGCCTGCTTGAGGTCATGGTGCATCTTCGTACTTCCAGGATGAATGGAAAGAAGAGAATTGTGCGCCTCGTTCATTATGACTTTCCTTAGATCACCTTTAGGAACCACAATCCGGTCCTTGAAGAATAAAGTGTCTCTGTCATCAATGCGATAGCACTTGTATTTGGGAAGACCCTTGTCGATACCACGTTTCACCTTCTTCACCATGGCATCAAGAAGTTGTGCCTCACGAATTTTATCTTCCAAAGTAGGAGAGACTATGAGGTTGGCAAGAAAGCCTTGAGGAACAACTTGGAGATTCAGCTTGCGGAAAGCTTCACAAAGATCCGGTTGGAATGGCTTGAGAATTAAGCTATTGCAATAAGCCTTCCTGCTTAAAGCATCTGCAATGACATTGGCTTTGCCTGGAGTATATTCAATACTCAGATTGTACTCTTGAATCATTTTGACCCATCGAGTCTGCCTGAGGTTGAGGTTGGGCTGAGTGAAGATGTACTTGAGACTCTTGTGATCGGTGAAAATGTCCACTTGTCTTCCCAACAAGAGATGTCTCTACGTTATTAATGCATGGACAACTGCCGCCAACTCAAGATCGTGAGTGGGGTAGTTCTTCTCGTTGGGCTTCAACTGACGAGAGGTATAGGCCACAATTTTCTTCTCTTGCATTAACATAGCACCGAGACCTTGGAGAGAAGCATCACAGAAAACTTCAAACGGCTTGGATTCATCAGGAGGAGTTAAGACAGGAGCGGTGACGAGTTTCTCTTTGAGAGTGTTGAAAGCAACGTCACACTCAGGAGACCAGACATACTTCACATGCTTCTGGAGGAGGTTGGAAAGAGGCTTTGCAATCTTGGAGAAATTCTCAACGAATCTTCGGCAATAGCTTGCAAGACCAAGAAAACTGCGGTAGTACCGCCCTGTTGAGCGGTAGTACCGCTCCAGCGGTAGTACCGCTCCTTCACAACGGTAGTACCGCCCAGCGCAACACAGACTAGACTCTACACACATGGTGCAAAACGAAAGACGGGAAACAATGGCAAGAAGACCAACAAGAGCACTAGCAAGAGAACAAGAATCACACACCTCTATACGAGAGGGCGGTGGCCGAGGCCACCTATGTTTGAGTCACTTGGTATGGCACCACGAAGAATTATCCTTGGGCCCATGACCAAAGCTCGCCTATGAAGCACTAGTACCATCAAAAATGGCTAATGTGGAAGAGTGAGATTAGTTTATGCATTGTGGTGGGAGGGAAAGTTCATTGAGAGAACAACACTCCCCCTACGTCCATGCCTACACCTAGACAAGAAAGCACAATGAATGTGAGGGGTGTGCAAAGTTTCAAACCACATTGCTCGAATCAATGATATTTAGCTCATGCCTTAACTCGCGAAATCTTGCTTCATCCAATTCGTGAAAATATCTGCAAGATTATCATGAGTGTTGACATAGTTGAGCTCGATCTCCCCTCGCCTAATATGATCCCGGATGAAGTGATACCGAATCTCAATATGCTTTGTCTTGAAGTGTTGCACCGGGTTGAGAGAAATCTTGATAGCACTTTCATTGTCACACCAAAGAGGCACTTTGTCACAAATGACACCGTAATCCTTTAAAGTTTGCCTCATCCATAAGAGTTGTGCACAACAACTTCCGGCCGCCACATACTCCGCTTCAGTGGACGAGAGAGACACACAACTTTGCTTTTTGGAAGACCAACTTACCAAAGAGCAACCAAGAAATTGGCACCCTCCGGAAGTGGACTTCCTATCCACTTTGTCTCCCGCCCAATCGGAGTCCGAAAAACCTACAAGCTTGAAGTTTGCTCCTCTTGGGTACCATAGGCCAAAGTTTGGGGTATGAGCCAAATATCGAAAGATTCGCTTGACCGCCACAAAGTGGCTTTCCTTAGGTGCGGCTTGAAACCGTGCACATATTCCCACACTCAACATGATATCCGGTCTAGATGCACAAAGGTAAAGCAAGGATCCAATCATAGAGCGATATACCTTTTGATCCACCGCTTTACCATTGGGATCAATGTCAAGTTGGCACTTGGTGGGCATTGGAGTGGAAGCCGGCTTGACATCACTTAGCTTGAATCTCTTTAGCATGTCTTGAGTGTATTTGGCTTGGTTGATGAAGGTTCCTTCTCTTCTTTGTTTGATTTCGAATCCGAGAAAGAACTTCAACTCTCCCATCATAGACATCTTGAACTTTGAGGTCATGAGAGCGGCAAATTCTTCATTGAATGCTTTGTTAGGGGAACCAAAAATAATATCATCAACATATAGTTGGCACACAAACAACTCCCCTTTGACCTTCTTAGTAAAAAGAGTGGGGTCGATTTTCCCGATTTCGAATCCACGATCTTGTAACAACTCCGTAAGATGCTCATACCACGCACGTGGGGCTTGTTTAAGGCCATAGAGCGCCTTGTGGAGTTGATACACATGATCGGGGAAATAGGGATCTTCGAACCCGGGGGGTTGTTTGACATATACCAACTCATTTATGGGACCATTAAGAAAGGCACTCTTCACATCCATTTGTTGCAAAGTGAAATTATGATGAGAAGCATAAGCAATCAACAAACGAATAGATTCAAGACGAGCAACGGGGGCAAAGGTTTCACCGTAGTCGATACCCTCGACTTGGGAGTAGCCTTGTGCCACTAGACGAGCCTTGTTGCGAACAATGATTCCATGAGCGTCTTGCTTGTTCTTGAATATCCACTTGGTTCCAATGACATTATGATTCCCGGTTGGCCTTGGCACTAACTTCCACACTTGGTTATGTTCGAAGTTGTTGAGTTCTTCATGCATGGCGTTGAGCCAATCCGGGTCCTCAAGCGCTTCATAAACCTTTTGGGGTTCGACACAAGAAACAAACGCATGATGTTCACAATAGTTTGCTAATTGTCTACGAGTGCTTACCCCCTTTCTTAGGCTTCCAACCACATTCTCCATGAGATGACCTTTGGTGGTGAGCTTGGAAGCGATCTTAGCGGCACGACGCTCCAATTCCTCCTCGGAAGTGAAGTGAGGAGGGGTAACTTGATCATCTCGAGCATCGTCTTGAGCTTGTTCTTGATCTTGAACTAGCTCGAAGGGAAGAACTTGACCTTGGGCATCATTTGGTGGATCACCACCATCTTGAGGTTGATCTTGCCCTTGATCTTGTTCATGAGGTTGAGGGCCTTCACTTTGTTCTTCGGAAGCGTGTGCGTCTTGGGTTGGTGATGGCTCCACTTGATTGGAGCATTGTCCTTCTCCTTCGGCCACAAGGGGTTCCTCAACGGGTAGGATATAACCAATACCCATTCTTCTTATGGCTTGGGGAGGAATTTCATCACCTACATCACAAGTACCACTTTGCTCCACTTGGGAGCCGTTATTTTCATCAAACTCCACGTTACACGTCTCCTCAATAAGTCCCGTGGACTTATTGAGAACACGGTAAGCATGGGAGTTTGTAGCATAACCAACAAATATGCCCTCATGAGCTCTAGTCTCAAATTTAGACAAACGAACACCTTTCTTGAGAATGAAACACTTACACCCGAACACCCGAAAGTACTTGAGGTTGGGCTTGTTCCCGGTGAGGATCTCATATGGAGTCTTGTTCAAGCCTTTGCCAAGATATAGCCGATTTGAAGCATGACACGCGGTGTTGATGGCTTCGGCCCAAAAGTTGTATGGAGACTTGAACTCCGCCATCATGGTCCTTGCCGCATCCATCAACGTCCGATTCTTCCTCTCCGCAACACCATTTTGTTGAGGGGTGTAAGGTGCGGAATATTGATGCTTGATCCCCTCATCACTGAGAAACTCATCCAAGGTGTAGTTCTTGAACTCGGTGCCGTTGTCACTTCTTATTGTCAAGATCTTTGTATTGTGTTGACGTTGGGCTTCATTTGCAAAGTCAATGACTGTTTGTTGGGTCTCACTCTTCCTCTTGAAGAAATACACCCACGTGTATCTAGAGTAGTCATCCACAATTACCAAGCAGTACTTTCTACCCCCAAGACTATCAAAGGATGGAGGCCCAAAGAGATCCAAATGAAGGAGCTCCAACGGCCTCTTCGAGTAAATAAGAGTCGTGGGAGGGTGAACCTTCTCATGAAGCTTTCCTTCGATACAAGCACTGCAAGCACGATCTTTGGCAAAACTAACGTTCGTTAGTCCACGAACATGGTCCCCCTTGAGAAGACTTTGCAAAGATCTCATATTGACATGGGCTAAACGGCGATGCCACAGCCACCCCACGTCAACTTTAGCCATTAGGCATGTCGCGGTCTTAGTGGGTTGCTCCGAAAAGTTAATCACATAGAGACCGTTCTCGACATGCCCAACAAAGGCTACTTTAAGAGTCTTGCTCCACAAGAGGGCCACGGTATCAATATCAAAGAAGGTGGCAAAGCCCATGATAGCAAGTTGACGAACGGAAAGTAAATTGTATGCAAGGGACTCAACTAGCATGACCTTCTCGATCGTGAGATCATGAGAAATGGCAACTTTGCCGAGTCCCAGTACCTTAGAAGACGAGGCATCACCCCACTCGACATTGGTGGGCATAGATGGATTCTTGTGCACGTCCACCACCAAGTCCTTGCTTCCGGTCATATGATTTGTAGCTCCACTATCGAGGAACCATGATCCCCCACCAGAAGCAAACACCTACAAGAGATCAATGCTTGGTTTTAGGTACCCATTTTGTAATGGGTCCTTTGATGTTAGCAACAAGGGTCTTAGGAACCCAAATAGACCATTCAATGTACTCATGAGGAGAACCAACGAATTTGGCATAAACATGCCCATCACTAGCACGGCATAACACATAAGAAGGATTAAAGTCGCCGGCTTTGTTGGAAGGAGTGGCATTGCTCTTCTTGACACCTCCACCCTTCGCATTGTTCTTCTTCTCCTTGGAAGTACCCTCTCCCTCCTTCACAAAAGTTTGCATGAGAGGAGGAGGTCGCTTGGTCTTGTCATTCTTCTTCTTGTTCTTGGGATTGGGTGCGAACCCAATCCCCTCCTTGGCCACAACTTCCTTTTGATTGCTCAAGAGGTCGTTGAGGTTCTTCTCACCTTGTATGCATGACATGAGGCCTTTCTCAAGTTGCTCCTTTAGCTTAGCATTCTCCTCAACAAGATGCACATGCTCACAACACGGGTTAGTAGCATTTGCATTATCAATTAACACCATATGAGGAAAGGTGGCTTTCTCCTTTGTTAGCTTCACTTGGAGTTGATCATGAGACTCCTTGAGGCTAGCATGAACGCCCTTCAAGACTTTGTGAGCCTTGTCGAGGATGCCAAACTCCTCTTTGAGTCTAGCAAGATCAACCCCAAGTATAGCCTTCTCGGAGTTTAGGACACGAGACACAACAAGAGCATGATCAAGATCCTTCTTTAACTTAGCATGATCATCGTTGTATGACTCCTCAAGAGCCAAACGAAGACCACGCTCTTCGTCAAGAGCATTGGAAAGATCCGAAATCTCATCGGCATAGTCACGACTATGCCCCTCCATCTTAGAGATGGTATCTTCGTGAGCCTCGATCATGTCATTGGCTTCACCAAGTTGTTCCAAGAGAGCAACGAAGTGCTTCTTGGATTTTCCCTTGAGTTTACTCATAAAGATCTCAAACTCATTTTCCTCCACATTTGTTCCCTCATGTTCATCAATACTATCCGTCGAAGAAGGATGATTAATGATGGTAGTTTTGATGTTGGAGGTTACCTTATTGGTGGCTTTAGCCATGAGGCACTTGGCGGTGATGTTCTCATTGGGTGAGTCGAAGAGAGACACCCGTGGAGTCTTGGCAACGGCAACGGAGGCCATGGCAACCGACTCACTATCTTCATCATCGTCATCATCCTCATTGTACTCTTCTTGAACCACCAACGCCTTGAAGGGAGTCTTCTTGGTGAAGTTGCTCTTGTTGGGGAACGACTTGGCCTTGTCTTTTCTAATGAGCTTGCCACCATTGTCTTCCCTCTTCTCGTAAGGGCATTCCGCAACAAAGTGGCTCACATTGCCACAATTGAAGCAAGTCCTCATCCGTTGCTTGCCCTTTGCGCCACTTGAGTTGCTTTTGTTGAAGTTTGGCCTCGTGTTCTTCTTGCTCCAAAATTTCCTTGACGCAAGAGCCATGTGTTCATGATAGGCATACTTCGTATCTTCGAGGTTGCCCTCCTCTTCTTCCTCTTCATCCTCTTCCTCCATACTAGCCTTGGCCTTTAGAGCAAGGTTGGGCTTCTTTACTCTTTGAGAGCGAAGGACCGCATTGTCGGCGGTCTTGTCCAAGATGCTCATAGCAACAAACTCATCCAACACTTCACTTGATGACAAAGTGTGGAAGTCCGGCCTTTGACGAATTACAGAGGACATGGCTTTGTGGTAGGGCATCATTGCCTTGAGGAATTTGCGCTTGATCCAATTGTCATCCGTGTCCTTACTTCCATGATCTCGGAGAGAGACCGCAAGTTTGGTTACTCTCCGAAAAAGCTCACGAGGTTCTTCATCTTCTTTCATTGCAAACTCGTCGGCTTCATCTTGCACCACTTCATAGTTGGAGCGTTGAATGCTTGCGCTTCCCCGATAGAGGGAAACAACTTGGAGCCAAGCATCTTTGGCCACGGTGTAAGGCCGGAGATGAGGAAGATCTTCGGGCGGGATTGCTTCTTGGATGATGAAGAGAGCATTCTCATTGAATTGATTATCCACCACTTCTCTAGGAGTGAAGTTGCTTCGGTCATGCGCATAAAAACCTTCTTCAATGATTCTCCAAAGGTTAGTGTTCACATGATTTAAATGACGCTTAAAACGATAGACCCAAGAATCAAAATCTACATTCTTCTCAATCTTAGGGGCCGGGCCGGCATGATTCAAATGAGTGGAAGGAAGCGGTCCACCATAGACGGGTGGAGGTTCCACATGGGCAAAGATGCCGGTGCCATTTTTATCACTAGAACAAGGAGCCTTCTCGCTCGAAGCTTCCCCCTTGTCGGAGGTAGCATCCGTCACTTTGTTAGCGGGATCACCCACTTTCAACGGTGCGGTTGTAAGTTTAAGCCCTTCTAAGAATTTATTCAACATGCTTTCGACCTTGGTCGTCATGGAGGTTTTCAATGTGTCCAACGCCACATTGAATTCCTCACGAGAGACCGCGGTTCCCCCATCTCCCGTAGACGAGACAGGATTTTCACCGGAGTGCTCCTCCGCACCGTCTACGACGTCAACCATACTCTTTGGACGGTAAAGTCCTTAATAAAGAGACGAGGCTCTGATACCAATTGAAAGGATCGATATAGTTGACTAGAGGGGGGGTGAATAGGCAACTAACAATTTTTAGCTTTTCTTTACCAAATTAAACTTTGCATCAAAATAGGTTGTCTAGATATGCAACTAAGTGAGCAACCTATATGATGCAACGACAACAAGCACGCAAGTAAGTAAGAGAAACAACACAAGTAAACTAGCGAAAGTAAAGGAACAAGATAACCAAGAGTGGAGCCGGTGGAGACGAGGATGTGTTACCGAAGTTCCTTCCTTTTGAAGGGAAGTACGTCTCCGTTGGAGCGGTGTGGAGGCACAATGCTCCCCAAGAAGCCACTAGGGCCACCGTATTCTCCTCACGCCCTCACACAATGCGAGATGCCGTGATTCCACTATTGGTGCCCTTGAAGGCGGCGACCGAACCTTTACAAACAAGGTTGGGGCAATCTCCACAACTTAATTGGAGGCTCCCAACGACACCACAAAGCTTCACCACAATGGACTATGGCTTCGCGGTGACCTCAACCGTCTAGGGTGCTCAAACACCCAAGAGTAACAAGATCCGCTAGGGATAAGTGGGGGAATCAAATTTCTCTTGGTGGAAGTGTAGATCGTGGCCTTCTCAACCAATCCCGAGCAAATCAACAAGTTTGATTGGCTAGGGAGAGAGATCGGGCGAAAATGGAGCTTGGAGCAACAATGGAGCTTTTGGGGGAAGAGGTAAGTCAACTTTGGGGAAGAAGACCCCTTTATATAGTGGGGGGAACAAACCAACCGTTACCCCCCCTCTGCCCCGAAGAGAGCGGTAGTACCGCTGTGCCAACGGTACTACCGCTTGCAACACTAAGCGGTACTACCGCCCAAAAGCGCGGTACTACCGCTTGGTCCACAGCGGTACTACCGCGGAGGGAGGACGGTACTACCGCACAGGAGCGGTACTACGGCCCCCCACAGCCACGGCCAGTACCGTAAAACCCGACACGAAAAATGAGCCCTCGAATCGAGGCGGTACTAGCACGAGACCAGAGCGGTACTACGGCTTGGGGCCACCAGCGGTACTCATGCTCTGGAGCGGTACTACCGCGCCCAGAGCGGTACTACCGCTTGTGGCACCCAAGCGGTACTACCGCTCCGTCCCGCGGTACTACCGCTGGAACCAGAGATAGCACACACACGGAGCTACTAGCGGTACTACTGCTCTGGGCGGTACTACCGCTCCGGAGCGGTACTACCGCTTGTACCACCCAAGCGGTACTACCGCTCTGGCCCGCGGTACTACCGCTGGGACCAGAGAGGGCACAAAGAAAGGAGAATCCAAGCCCATCAACGAAACGGAGAGGCTCGGAGGGAGGGGCAAAGGAAGTGACGTGATGATTCCGCCCTAGCCTTTCCAAAGCGGACCCCCTCTTGATAGTACGGTGATCCCTATGAAACTAGTCCACCAAACTAATCCGAAAGGACTACACCGTCTTCGCTTTAAGTTCCGAGGGGAGGATATCGTCTCGAGCCCAAAAGAATGAATCTCTGAAAAACACTCAACGCACACGATTAGTCCGCAAAAGCATTGTCATCAATCACCAAAACACCTTAGGGATAAATATGCCCTTACAATCTCCCCCTTTTTGGTGGATTGATGACAATACGGGATTTGCACAACTGGGAAAAATCAAATGGCATAAGCAAACCCCAAGTCTCTAAAATATAGACGGGCTCCCCCTAGATGTGTGCCATCAAGATAGGTGCTTTGAGCTGCACGACACACATACTAGGATCAACACTCCCCCTGTATTTTAGAGACCAACAACATAAGCGAGAAACAAGATAGCAGGATATATAACATAATTAAGCATATAACTCAAGAGATATCAAATGACTAGAGACAAAGATAAAGATATAATAATGATAGGGTAGCATATGTCTCACACCATATGACGCGAACTAAAGTCTTACGGAACACAAAACCAAGCAAACGCAAGTTCCAAGCAAAACACAAGGTATCACATAACGAAAGCACAAAGGCAAAGACACACTCGCAGACGCAAATCCCTAAACTCTCTCCCCCTTTGGCATCGAGACACCAAAAGGGGCAAAGAGCGAACCTACGGCTCCAGGTGAGAGCATCAGGACTCTGCGTGATCATCTGCACTGCCGTCCGCGCCCGGAAACTGCTCGGCATCGGAGTCGGTCCACGGACAGTGCTGCTGGATCCACTCCTCCTCCTCAGTAATCTGACCCTCTGAGCCGCTAGTGACTGTCGCACCCATCTGACGCATCAGTTCCTTGTGTCGTCCTCTTGCCTTCTTCTCAGCCACATGAGTCATGTACTGACCATGAGACTCCATGCAGAACAGCTTCTTCATCTTGTGTTTCAGCTTCTTTGCCCAAGAGGGCTCTGCTACAGAAGGCTCTGTCCCAGGTGGCACATACTCCTCATCATCATCCCCGGTACCAGCCTCGTCCTCGGTCTCCATGGCAGCAGCAGAAGATGGAGCTCCAGATCTACCCCAGTTATCCTTCTTCCTCAGACGCTTGATCTCATGAGAGACCAACTCTCCAGTCTCCAGCTGCTCATCAAGATAGGTACGTCTCCAGGCCCTCTCAATAAGCAACATGATGAACGGACCATAAATTGGGAACTTGCGCTCAGAGACAGCCGCCAAAAGCTCAGACCACATGACATGAGAGATGTCCAGAGACTCGCCGGTGTTTACGTCCTTCTCACGCTGGCAGAAGAGAAGCATGTCCACAAGGTAAGAGTGCACCATGTCCAGATTCCCAATGCGAGGGAAGAGAGTCTCGCGGAAGATGCGGTGAAGGATGTCCAAATAGGTAGACAACTCATAGGTTTCCTTCCTGGTCTCAGGGTGGACCTTCCGAGTACAGTAGGGCCAGAGGGCTTGCTTGTGAGTGGAGGTGGTATTCTGGTGAGGATGAAAACCAACTGGAGTCTCAAGCCCTTGATCTTCCACCTCAAGCAGCCCCATGAAGGCCTGCCACTTGACAGCTAGCACCTTTCCATTTGTCATCCAAGTCAGAGTCATGTCTGCGTCGGTCCCTAGGTGAACAGTGGCAAAGAACTGTGCCAGCAAATCTGCATCAAAGTCTTTGTTGAACTGCATGATCCTGAGAATGTTCAACTGAGAGCACATCTGTAGAGCATCACCAAAGTACTCAGGGTCCTTCTCCATGGCATCCGTGTTGATGGAATGAACATTGACATAGAGATTCTTCTTGGCTTTGATCACATCAAAGTATGTGGAATACTGAAACCGGTTCCAGAACGGGCGGTTGACAAGATTGGGTTCTTGTTCTTCCTCATAGGGGTTGCGCCTTCGCTTGTCCCAGAATTCCCTGCTAGACATCTCAGTCACTTTCCTGCCACTTGGCTTTGGTCGGCTGGCAATCTTCTTCGTGCGAGGAGGATTAGCACTTGAGGAAGCACCCCCTGCCGGCTGTGGAGCACTGGAAGAACCACCTGCAGGCTCAGATGAGCGGTACCGCTTCGACGTTGAACGCCCAGGGTTGACACGACGGACTTGCTGCTCAGGATGTTCATCACCTGGAACCAAACACACGGACACAAGAAACAACCAGTAGAAACGATCAAAACCAAATAAACACAACAAAGATGGATCAACATGTGGTAGGAAACAATGGAACTGGGCATCCAGCGGTAGTACCTTGCCTGCTCAGCGGTAGTACCGCTTATCCTCATAAGCGGTAGTACCGCTCCTTGGAGCGGTAGTACTGCTCCAGCGGTAGTACTGCGCCATATGGGCGGTAGTACCGCTCGAGACGGGGCACGGCGGATCCCTACTGCCGTGGTCAGATCCGACACTACCGGGGATGCCAAATTCAAAAATAAACCTACCAAACATCAATCCAAAGAGTCTAGTTGCCTTCTCCAACCTACTCAAGCCTAGATTTGGCCAAAAATCTAGAGATGCAACTACTATTGCCCCTAAAACGCAAGATCTGAAAACAAGACACGAAGAGAAGAGGAACGGGGGCAATACCGGCATCCATGGCAAGAGAACAAGGTGGGGATCGACTCCACCGAAGGAAATGGAGAGGAATGGTCCGGAGACGGAGGGCCGCCGGAGCCTTCCCGCGGCGAGATGGCGCTGGAGAGAGGAAGAGGAACCAGGGGACGAAGCAAATGGGTATGGGGTGGAGGAAACCACCCTTGCCCACGACTTAACCCCCTGGCCCCGCCCCTCAGCGGTAGTACCGTGGTGAGGGGCGGTAGTACCGCTTAGCCGAATAGGCGGTAGTACCGCCCTGTTGAGCGGTAGTACCGCTCCAGCGGTGGTACCGCTCCTTCACAACGGTAGTACCGCCCAGCGCAACACAGACTAGACTCTACACACATGGTGCAAAACGAAAGACGGGAAACAATGGCAAGAAGACCAACAAGAGCACTAGCAAGAGAACAAGAATCACACACCTCTATACGAGAGGGCGGTGGCCGAGGCCACCTATGTTTGAGTCACTTGGTATGGCACCGCGAAGAATTATCCTTGGGCCCATGACCAAAGCTCGCCTATGAAGCACTAGTACCATCAAAAATGGCTAATGTGGAAGAGTGAGATTAGTTTATGCATTGTGGGGGGAGGGAAAGTTCATTGAGAGAACAACACTCCCCCTACGTCCATGCCTACACCTAGACAAGAAAGCACAATGAATGTGAGGGGTGTGCAAAGGTTCAAACCACATTGCTCGAATCAATGATATTTAGCTCATGCCTTAACTCGCGAAATCTTGCTTCATCCAATGGCTTCGTGAAAATATCTGCAAGATTATCATGAGTGTTGACATAGTTGAGCTCGATCTCCCCTCGCCTAATATGATCCCGGATGAAGTGATACCGAATCTCAATATGCTTTGTCTTGAAGTGTTGCACCGGGTTGAGAGAAATCTTGATAGCACTTTCATTGTCACACCAAAGAGGCACTTTGTCACAAATGACACCGTAATCCTTTAAAGTTTGCCTCATCCATAAGAGTTGTGCACAACAACTTCCGGCCGCCACATACTCCGCTTCAGTGGACGAGAGAGACACACAACTTTGCTTTTTGGAAGACCAACTTACCAAAGAGCAACCAAGAAATTGGCACCCTCCGGAAGTGGACTTCCTATCCACTTTGTCTCCCGCCCAATCGGAGTCCGAAAAACCTACAAGCTTGAAGTTTGCTCCTCTTGGGTACCATAGGCCAAAGTTTGGGGTATGAGCCAAATATCGAAAGATTCGCTTGACCGCCACAAAGTGGCTTTCCTTAGGTGCGGCTTGAAACCGTGCACATATTCCCACACTCAACATGATATCCGGTCTAGATGCACAAAGGTAAAGCAAGGATCCAATCATAGAGCGATATACCTTTTGATCCACCGCTTTACCATTGGGATCAATGTCAAGTTGGCACTTGGTGGGCATTGGAGTGGAAGCCGGCTTGACATCACTTAGCTTGAATCTCTTTAGCATGTCTTGAGTGTATTTGGCTTGGTTGATGAAGGTTCCTTCTCTTCTTTGTTTGATTTCGAATCCGAGAAAGAACTTCAACTCTCCCATCATAGACATCTTGAACTTTGAGGTCATGAGAGCGGCAAATTCTTCATTGAATGCTTTGTTAGGGGAACCAAAAATAATATCATCAACATATAGTTGGCACACAAACAACTCCCCTTTGACCTTCTTAGTAAAAAGAGTGGGGTCGATTTTCCCGATTTCGAATCCACGATCTTGTAACAACTCCGTAAGATGCTCATACCACGCACGTGGGGCTTGTTTAAGGCCATAGAGCGCCTTGTGGAGTTGATACACATGATCGGGGAAATAGGGATCTTCGAACCCGGGGGGTTGTTTGACATATACCAACTCATTTATGGGACCATTAAGAAAGGCACTCTTCACATCCATTTGTTGCAAAGTGAAATTATGATGAGAAGCATAAGCAATCAACAAACGAATAGATTCAAGACGAGCAACGGGGGCAAAGGTTTCACCGTAGTCGATACCCTCGACTTGGGAGTAGCCTTGTGCCACTAGACGAGCCTTGTTGCGAACAATGATTCCATGAGCGTCTTGCTTGTTCTTGAATATCCACTTGGTTCCAATGACATTATGATTCCCGGTTGGCCTTGGCACTAACTTCCACACTTGGTTATGTTCGAAGTTGTTGAGTTCTTCATGCATGGCGTTGAGCCAATCCGGGTCCTCAAGCGCTTCATAAACCTTTTGGGGTTCGACACAAGAAACAAACGCATGATGTTCACAATAGTTTGCTAATTGTCTACGAGTGCTTACCCCCTTTCTTAGGCTTCCAACCACATTCTCCATGAGATGACCTTTGGTGGTGAGCTTGGAAGCGATCTTAGCGGCACGACGCTCCAATTCCTCCTCGGAAGTGAAGTGAGGAGGGGTAACTTGATCATCTCGAGCATCGTCTTGAGCTTGTTCTTGATCTTGAACTAGCTCGAAGGGAAGAACTTGACCTTGGGCATCATTTGGTGGATCACCACCATCTTGAGGTTGATCTTGCCCTTGATCTTGTTCATGAGGTTGAGGGCCTTCACTTTGTTCTTCGGAAGCGTGTGCGTCTTGGGTTGGTGATGGCTCCACTTGATTGGAGCATTGTCCTTCTCCTTCGGCCACAAGGGGTTCCTCAACGGGTAGGATATAACCAATACCCATTCTTCTTATGGCTTGGGGAGGAATTTCATCACCTACATCACAAGTACCACTTTGCTCCACTTGGGAGCCGTTATTTTCATCAAACTCCACGTTACACGTCTCCTCAATAAGTCCCGTGGACTTATTGAGAACACGGTAAGCATGGGAGTTTGTAGCATAACCAACAAATATGCCCTCATGAGCTCTAGTCTCAAATTTAGACAAACGAACACCTTTCTTGAGAATGAAACACTTACACCCGAACACCCGAAAGTACTTGAGGTTGGGCTTGTTCCCGGTGAGGATCTCATATGGAGTCTTGTTCAAGCCTTTGCCAAGATATAGCCGATTTGAAGCATGACACGCGGTGTTGATGGCTTCGGCCCAAAAGTTGTATGGAGACTTGAACTCCGCCATCATGGTCCTTGCCGCATCCATCAACGTCCGATTCTTCCTCTCCGCAACACCATTTTGTTGAGGGGTGTAAGGTGCGGAATATTGATGCTTGATCCCCTCATCACTGAGAAACTCATCCAAGGTGTAGTTCTTGAACTCGGTGCCGTTGTCACTTCTTATTGTCAAGATCTTTGTATTGTGTTGACGTTGGGCTTCATTTGCAAAGTCAATGACTGTTTGTTGGGTCTCACTCTTCCTCTTGAAGAAATACACCCACGTGTATCTAGAGTAGTCATCCACAATTACCAAGCAGTACTTTCTACCCCCAAGACTATCAAAGGATGGAGGCCCAAAGAGATCCAAATGAAGGAGCTCCAACGGCCTCTTCGAGTAAATAAGAGTCGTGGGAGGGTGAACCTTCTCATGAAGCTTTCCTTCGATACAAGCACTGCAAGCACGATCTTTGGCAAAACTAACGTTCGTTAGTCCACGAACATGGTCCCCCTTGAGAAGACTTTGCAAAGATCTCATATTGACATGGGCTAAACGGCGATGCCACAGCCACCCCACGTCAACTTTAGCCATTAGGCATGTCGCGGTCTTAGTGGGTTGCTCCGAAAAGTTAATCACATAGAGACCGTTCTCGACATGCCCAACAAAGGCTACTTTAAGAGTCTTGCTCCACAAGAGGGCCACGGTATCAATATCAAAGAAGGTGGCAAAGCCCATGATAGCAAGTTGACGAACGGAAAGTAAATTGTATGCAAGGGACTCAACTAGCATGACCTTCTCGATCGTGAGATCATGAGAAATGGCAACTTTGCCGAGTCCCAGTACCTTAGAAGACGAGGCATCACCCCACTCGACATTGGTGGGCATAGATGGATTCTTGTGCACGTCCACCACCAAGTCCTTGCTTCCGGTCATATGATTTGTAGCTCCACTATCGAGGAACCATGATCCCCCACCAGAAGCAAACACCTACAAGAGATCAATGCTTGGTTTTAGGTACCCATTTTGTAATGGGTCCTTTGATGTTAGCAACAAGGGTCTTAGGAACCCAAATAGACCATTCAATGTACTCATGAGGAGAACCAACGAATTTGGCATAAACATGCCCATCACTAGCACGGCATAACACATAAGAAGGATTAAAGTCGCCGGCTTTGTTGGAAGGAGTGGCATTGCTCTTCTTGACACCTCCACCCTTCGCATTGTTCTTCTTCTCCTTGGAAGTACCCTCTCCCTCCTTCACAAAAGTTTGCATGAGAGGAGGAGGTCGCTTGGTCTTGTCATTCTTCTTCTTGTTCTTGGGATTGGGTGCGAACCCAATCCCCTCCTTGGCCACAACTTCCTTTTGATTGCTCAAGAGGTCGTTGAGGTTCTTCTCACCTTGTATGCATGACATGAGGCCTTTCTCAAGTTGCTCCTTTAGCTTAGCATTCTCCTCAACAAGATGCACATGCTCACAACACGGGTTAGTAGCATTTGCATTATCAATTAACACCATATGAGGAAAGGTGGCTTTCTCCTTTGTTAGCTTCACTTGGAGTTGATCATGAGACTCCTTGAGGCTAGCATGAACGCCCTTCAAGACTTTGTGAGCCTTGTCGAGGATGCCAAACTCCTCTTTGAGTCTAGCAAGATCAACCCCAAGTATAGCCTTCTCGGAGTTTAGGACACGAGACACAACAAGAGCATGATCAAGATCCTTCTTTAACTTAGCATGATCATCGTTGTATGACTCCTCAAGAGCCAAACGAAGACCACGCTCTTCGTCAAGAGCATTGGAAAGATCCGAAATCTCATCGGCATAGTCACGACTATGCCCCTCCATCTTAGAGATGGTATCTTCGTGAGCCTCGATCATGTCATTGGCTTCACCAAGTTGTTCCAAGAGAGCAACGAAGTGCTTCTTGGATTTTCCCTTGAGTTTACTCATAAAGATCTCAAACTCATTTTCCTCCACATTTGTTCCCTCATGTTCATCAATACTATCCGTCGAAGAAGGATGATTAATGATGGTAGTTTTGATGTTGGAGGTTACCTTATTGGTGGCTTTAGCCATGAGGCACTTGGCGGTGATGTTCTCATTGGGTGAGTCGAAGAGAGACACCCGTGGAGTCTTGGCAACGGCAACGGAGGCCATGGCAACCGACTCACTATCTTCATCATCGTCATCATCCTCATTGTACTCTTCTTGAACCACCAACGCCTTGAAGGGAGTCTTCTTGGTGAAGTTGCTCTTGTTGGGGAACGACTTGGCCTTGTCTTTTCTAATGAGCTTGCCACCATTGTCTTCCCTCTTCTCGTAAGGGCATTCCGCAACAAAGTGGCTCACATTGCCACAATTGAAGCAAGTCCTCATCCGTTGCTTGCCCTTTGCGCCACTTGAGTTGCTTTTGTTGAAGTTTGGCCTCGTGTTCTTCTTGCTCCAAAATTTCCTTGACGCAAGAGCCATGTGTTCATGATAGGCATACTTCGTATCTTCGAGGTTGCCCTCCTCTTCTTCCTCTTCATCCTCTTCCTCCATACTAGCCTTGGCCTTTAGAGCAAGGTTGGGCTTCTTTACTCTTTGAGAACGAAGGACCGCATTGTCGGCGGTCTTGTCCAAGATGCTCATAGCAACAAACTCATCCAACACTTCACTTGATGACAAAGTGTGGAAGTCCGGCCTTTGACGAATTACAGAGGACATGGCTTTGTGGTAGGGCATCATTGCCTTGAGGAATTTGCGCTTGATCCAATTGTCATCCGTGTCCTTACTTCCATGATCTCGGAGAGAGACCGCAAGTTTGGTTACTCTCCGAAAAAGCTCACGAGGTTCTTCATCTTCTTTCATTGCAAACTCGTCGGCTTCATCTTGCACCACTTCATAGTTGGAGCGTTGAATGCTTGCGCTTCCCCGATAGAGGGAAACAACTTGGAGCCAAGCATCTTTGGCCACGGTGTAAGGCCGGAGATGAGGAAGATCTTCGGGCGGGATTGCTTCTTGGATGATGAAGAGAGCATTCTCATTGAATTGATGATCCACCACTTCTCTAGGAGTGAAGTTGCTTCGGTCATGCGGATAAAAACCTTCTTCAATGATTCTCCAAAGGTTAGTGTTCACATGATTTAAATGACGCTTAAAACGATAGACCCAAGAATCAAAATCTACATTCTTCTCAATCTTAGGGGCCGGGCCGGCATGATTCAAATGAGTGGAAGGAAGCGGTCCACCATAGACGGGTGGAGGTTCCACATGGGCAAAGATGCCGGTGCCATTTTTATCACTAGAACAAGGAGCCTTCTCGCTCGAAGCTTCCCCCTTGTCGGAGGTAGCATCCGTCACTTTGTTAGCGGGATCACCCACTTTCAACGGTGCGGTTGTAAGTTTAAGCCCTTCTAAGAATTTATTCAACATGCTTTCGACCTTGGTCGTCATGGAGGTTTTCAATGTGTCCAACGCCACATTGAATTCCTCACGAGAGACCGCGGTTCCCCCATCTCCCGTAGACGAGACAGGATTTTCACCGGAGTGCTCCTCCGCACCGTCTACGACGTCAACCATACTCTTTGGACGGTAAAGTCCTTAATAAAGAGACGAGGCTCTGATACCAATTGAAAGGATCGATATAGTTGACTAGAGGGGGGGTGAATAGGCAACTAACAATTTTTAGCTTTTCTTTACCAAATTAAACTTTGCATCAAAATAGGTTGTCTAGATATGCAACTAAGTGAGCAACCTATATGATGCAACGACAACAAGCACGCAAGTAAGTAAGAGAAACAACACAAGTAAACTAGCGAAAGTAAAGGAACAAGATAACCAAGAGTGGAGCCGGTGGAGACGAGGATGTGTTACCGAAGTTCCTTCCTTTTGAAGGGAAGTACGTCTCCGTTGGAGCGGTGTGGAGGCACAATGCTCCCCAAGAAGCCACTAGGGCCACCGTATTCTCCTCACGCCCTCACACAATGCGAGATGCCGTGATTCCACTATTGGTGCCCTTGAAGGCGGCGACCGAACCTTTACAAACAAGGTTGGGGCAATCTCCACAACTTAATTGGAGGCTCCCAACGACACCACAAAGCTTCACCACAATGGACTATGGCTTCGCGGTGACCTCAACCGTCTAGGGTGCTCAAACACCCAAGAGTAACAAGATCCGCTAGGGATAAGTGGGGGAATCAAATTTCTCTTGGTGGAAGTGTAGATCGTGGCCTTCTCAACCAATCCCGAGCAAATCAACAAGTTTGATTGGCTAGGGAGAGAGATCGGGCGAAAATGGAGCTTGGAGCAACAATGGAGCTTTTGGGGGAAGAGGTAAGTCAACTTTGGGGAAGAAGACCCCTTTATATAGTGGGGGGAACAAACCAACCGTTACCCCCCCTCTGCCCCGAAGAGAGCGGTAGTACCGCTGTGCCAACGGTACTACCGCTTGCAACACTAAGCGGTACTACCGCCCAAAAGCGCGGTACTACCGCTTGGTCCACAGCGGTACTACCGCGGAGGGAGGACGGTACTACCGCACAGGAGCGGTACTACGGCCCCCCACAGCCACGGCCAGTACCGTAAAACCCGACACGAAAAATGAGCCCTCGAATCGAGGCGGTACTAGCACGAGACCAGAGCGGTACTACGGCTTGGGGCCACCAGCGGTACTCATGCTCTGGAGCGGTACTACCGCGCCCAGAGCGGTACTACCGCTTGTGGCACCCAAGCGGTACTACCGCTCCGTCCCGCGGTACTACCGCTGGAACCAGAGATAGCACACACACGGAGCTACTAGCGGTACTACTGCTCTGGGCGGTACTACCGCTCCGGAGCGGTACTACCGCTTGTACCACCCAAGCGGTACTACCGCTCTGGCCCGCGGTACTACCGCTGGGACCAGAGAGGGCACAAAGAAAGGAGAATCCAAGCCCATCAACGAAACGGAGAGGCTCGGAGGGAGGGGCAAAGGAAGTGACGTGATGATTCCGCCCTAGCCTTTCCAAAGCGGACCCCCTCTTGATAGTACGGTGATCCCTATGAAACTAGTCCACCAAACTAATCCGAAAGGACTACACCGTCTTCGCTTTAAGTTCCGAGGGGAGGATATCGTCTCGAGCCCAAAAGAATGAATCTCTGAAAAACACTCAACGCACACGATTAGTCCGCAAAAGCATTGTCATCAATCACCAAAACACCTTAGGGATAAATATGCCCTTACAATCTCCCCCTTTTTGGTGGATTGATGACAATACGGGATTTGCACAACTGGGAAAAATCAAATGGCATAAGCAAACCCCAAGTCTCTAAAATATAGACGGGCTCCCCCTAGATGTGTGCCATCAAGATAGGTGCTTTGAGCTGCACGACACACATACTAGGATCAACACTCCCCCTGTATTTTAGAGACCAACAACCTAAGCGAGAAACAAGATAGCAGGATATATAACATAATTAAGCATATAACTCAAGAGATATCAAATGACTAGAGACAAAGATAAAGATATAATAATGATAGGGTAGCATATGTCTCACACCATATGACGCGAACTAAAGTCTTACGGAACACAAAACCAAGCAAACGCAAGTTCCAAGCAAAACACAAGGTATCACATAACGAAAGCACAAAGGCAAAGACACACTCGCAGACGCAAATCCCTAAACTCTCTCCCCCTTTGGCATCGAGACACCAAAAGGGGCAAAGAGCGAACCTACGGCTCCAGGTGAGAGCATCAGGACTCTGCGTGATCATCTGCACTGCCGTCCGCGCCCGGAAACTGCTCGGCATCGGAGTCGGTCCACGGACAGTGCTGCTGGATCCACTCCTCCTCCTCAGTAATCTGACCCTCTGAGCCGCTAGTGACTGTCGCACCCATCTGACGCATCAGTTCCTTGTGTCGTCCTCTTGCCTTCTTCTCAGCCACATGAGTCATGTACTGACCATGAGACTCCATGCAGAACAGCTTCTTCATCTTGTGTTTCAGCTTCTTTGCCCAAGAGGGCTCTGCTACAGAAGGCTCTGTCCCAGGTGGCACATACTCCTCATCATCATCCCCGGTACCAGCCTCGTCCTCGGTCTCCATGGCAGCAGCAGAAGATGGAGCTCCAGATCTACCCCAGTTATCCTTCTTCCTCAGACGCTTGATCTCATGAGAGACCAACTCTCCAGTCTCCAGCTGCTCATCAAGATAGGTACGTCTCCAGGCCCTCTCAATAAGCAACATGATGAACGGACCATAAATTGGGAACTTGCGCTCAGAGACAGCCGCCAAAAGCTCAGACCACATGACATGAGAGATGTCCAGAGACTCGCCGGTGTTTACGTCCTTCTCACGCTGGCAGAAGAGAAGCATGTCCACAAGGTAAGAGTGCACCATGTCCAGATTCCCAATGCGAGGGAAGAGAGTCTCGCGGAAGATGCGGTGAAGGATGTCCAAATAGGTAGACAACTCATAGGTTTCCTTCCTGGTCTCAGGGTGGACCTTCCGAGTACAGTAGGGCCAGAGGGCTTGCTTGTGAGTGGAGGTGGTATTCTGGTGAGGATGAAAACCAACTGGAGTCTCAAGCCCTTGATCTTCCACCTCAAGCAGCCCCATGAAGGCCTGCCACTTGACAGCTAGCACCTTTCCATTTGTCATCCAAGTCAGAGTCATGTCTGCGTCGGTCCCTAGGTGAACAGTGGCAAAGAACTGTGCCAGCAAATCTGCATCAAAGTCTTTGTTGAACTGCATGATCCTGAGAATGTTCAACTGAGAGCACATCTGTAGAGCATCACCAAAGTACTCAGGGTCCTTCTCCATGGCATCCGTGTTGATGGAATGAACATTGACATAGAGATTCTTCTTGGCTTTGATCACATCAAAGTATGTGGAATACTGAAACCGGTTCCAGAACGGGCGGTTGACAAGATTGGGTTCTTGTTCTTCCTCATAGGGGTTGCGCCTTCGCTTGTCCCAGAATTCCCTGCTAGACATCTCAGTCACTTTCCTGCCACTTGGCTTTGGTCGGCTGGCAATCTTCTTCGTGCGAGGAGGATTAGCACTTGAGGAAGCACCCCCTGCCGGCTGTGGAGCACTGGAAGAACCACCTGCAGGCTCAGATGAGCGGTACCGCTTCGACGTTGAACGCCCAGGGTTGACACGACGGACTTGCTGCTCAGGATGTTCATCACCTGGAACCAAACACACGGACACAAGAAACAACCAGTAGAAACGATCAAAACCAAATAAACACAACAAAGATGGATCAACATGTGGTAGGAAACAATGGAACTGGGCATCCAGCGGTAGTACCTTGCCTGCTCAGCGGTAGTACCGCTTATCCTCATAAGCGGTAGTACCGCTCCTTGGAGCGGTAGTACCGCGCCATATGGGCGGTAGTACCGCTCGAGACGGGGCACGGCGGATCCCTACTGCCGTGGTCAGATCCGGCACTACCGGGGATGCCAAATTCAAAAATAAACCTACCAAACATCAATCCAAAGAGTCTAGTTGCCTTCTCCAACCTACTCAAGCCTAGATTTGGCCAAAAATCTAGAGATGCAACTACTATTGCCCCTAAAACGCAAGATCTGAAAACTAGACATGAAGAGAAGAGGAACGGGGGCAATACCGCATCCATGGCAAGAGAACAAGGTGGGGATCGACTCCACCGAAGGAAATGGAGAGGAATGGTCCGGAGACGGAGGGCCGCCGGAGCCTTCCCGCGGCGAGATGGCGCTGGAGAGAGGAAGAGGAACCAGGGGACGAAGCAAATGGGTATGGGGTGGAGGAAACCACCCTTGCCCACGACTTAACCCCCTGGCCCCGCCCCTCAGCGGTAGTACCGTGGTGAGGGGCGGTAGTACCGCTTAGCCGAATAGGCGGTAGTACCGCCCTGTTGAGCGGTAGTACCGCTCCAGCGGTGGTACCGCTCCTTCACAACGGTAGTACCGCCCAGCGCAACACAGACTAGACTCTACACACATGGTGCAAAACGAAAGACGGGAAACAATGGCAAGAAGACCAACAAGAGCACTAGCAAGAGAACAAGAATCACACACCTCTATACGAGAGGGCGGTGGCCGAGGCCACCTATGTTTGAGTCACTTGGTATGGCACCGCGAAGAATTATCCTTGGGCCCATGACCAAAGCTCGCCTATGAAGCACTAGTACCATCAAAAATGGCTAATGTGGAAGAGTGAGATTAGTTTATGCATTGTGGGGGGAGGGAAAGTTCATTGAGAGAACAACACTCCCCCTACGTCCATGCCTACACCTAGACAAGAAAGCACAATGAATGTGAGGGGTGTGCAAAGGTTCAAACCACATTGCTCGAATCAATGATATTTAGCTCATGCCTTAACTCGCGAAATCTTGCTTCATCCAATGGCTTCGTGAAAATATCTGCAAGATTATCATGAGTGTTGACATAGTTGAGCTCGATCTCCCCTCGCCTAATATGATCCCGGATGAAGTGATACCGAATCTCAATATGCTTTGTCTTGAAGTGTTGCACCGGGTTGAGAGAAATCTTGATAGCACTTTCATTGTCACACCAAAGAGGCACTTTGTCACAAATGACACCGTAATCCTTTAAAGTTTGCCTCATCCATAAGAGTTGTGCACAACAACTTCCGGCCGCCACATACTCCGCTTCAGTGGACGAGAGAGACACACAACTTTGCTTTTTGGAAGACCAACTTACCAAAGAGCAACCAAGAAATTGGCACCCTCCGGAAGTGGACTTCCTATCCACTTTGTCTCCCGCCCAATCGGAGTCCGAAAAACCTACAAGCTTGAAGTTTGCTCCTCTTGGGTACCATAGGCCAAAGTTTGGGGTATGAGCCAAATATCGAAAGATTCGCTTGACCGCCACAAAGTGGCTTTCCTTAGGTGCGGCTTGAAACCGTGCACATATTCCCACACTCAACATGATATCCGGTCTAGATGCACAAAGGTAAAGCAAGGATCCAATCATAGAGCGATATACCTTTTGATCCACCGCTTTACCATTGGGATCAATGTCAAGTTGGCACTTGGTGGGCATTGGAGTGGAAGCCGGCTTGACATCACTTAGCTTGAATCTCTTTAGCATGTCTTGAGTGTATTTGGCTTGGTTGATGAAGGTTCCTTCTCTTCTTTGTTTGATTTCGAATCCGAGAAAGAACTTCAACTCTCCCATCATAGACATCTTGAACTTTGAGGTCATGAGAGCGGCAAATTCTTCATTGAATGCTTTGTTAGGGGAACCAAAAATAATATCATCAACATATAGTTGGCACACAAACAACTCCCCTTTGACCTTCTTAGTAAAAAGAGTGGGGTCGATTTTCCCGATTTCGAATCCACGATCTTGTAACAACTCCGTAAGATGCTCATACCACGCACGTGGGGCTTGTTTAAGGCCATAGAGCGCCTTGTGGAGTTGATACACATGATCGGGGAAATAGGGATCTTCGAACCCGGGGGGTTGTTTGACATATACCAACTCATTTATGGGACCATTAAGAAAGGCACTCTTCACATCCATTTGTTGCAAAGTGAAATTATGATGAGAAGCATAAGCAATCAACAAACGAATAGATTCAAGACGAGCAACGGGGGCAAAGGTTTCACCGTAGTCGATACCCTCGACTTGGGAGTAGCCTTGTGCCACTAGACGAGCCTTGTTGCGAACAATGATTCCATGAGCGTCTTGCTTGTTCTTGAATATCCACTTGGTTCCAATGACATTATGATTCCCGGTTGGCCTTGGCACTAACTTCCACACTTGGTTATGTTCGAAGTTGTTGAGTTCTTCATGCATGGCGTTGAGCCAATCCGGGTCCTCAAGCGCTTCATAAACCTTTTGGGGTTCGACACAAGAAACAAACGCATGATGTTCACAATAGTTTGCTAATTGTCTACGAGTGCTTACCCCCTTTCTTAGGCTTCCAACCACATTCTCCATGAGATGACCTTTGGTGGTGAGCTTGGAAGCGATCTTAGCGGCACGACGCTCCAATTCCTCCTCGGAAGTGAAGTGAGGAGGGGTAACTTGATCATCTCGAGCATCATCTTGAGCTTGTTCTTGATCTTGAACTAGCTCGAAGGGAAGAACTTGACCTTGGGCATCATTTGGTGGATCACCACCATCTTGAGGTTGATCTTGCCCTTGATCTTGTTCATGAGGTTGAGGGCCTTCACTTTGTTCTTCGGAAGCGTGTGGGTCTTGGGTTGGTGATGGCTCCACTTGATTGGAGCATTGTCCTTCTCCTTCGGCCACAAGGGGTTCCTCAACGGGTAGGATATAACCAATACCCATTCTTCTTATGGCTTGGGGAGGAATTTCATCACCTACATCACAAGTACCACTTTGCTCCACTTGGGAGCCGTTATTTTCATCAAACTCCACGTTACACGTCTCCTCAATAAGTCCCGTGGACTTATTGAGAACACGGTAAGCATGGGAGTTTGTAGCATAACCAACAAATATGCCCTCATGAGCTCTAGTCTCAAATTTAGACAAACGAACACCTTTCTTGAGAATGAA
Organism: Aegilops tauschii subsp. strangulata; assembly: GCF_002575655.3. Taxonomy (NCBI): domain Eukaryota; kingdom Viridiplantae; phylum Streptophyta; class Magnoliopsida; order Poales; family Poaceae; genus Aegilops; species Aegilops tauschii. Next base: position 434,246,288 of record NC_053041.3, on the reverse strand, counting down.
ACACTTACACCCGAACACCCGAAAGTACTTGAGGTTGGGCTTGTTCCCGGTGAGGATCTCATATGGAGTCTTGTTCAAGCCTTTGCGAAGATAGAGCCGATTTGAAACATGACACGCGGTGTTGATGGCTTCGGCCCAAAAGTTGTATGGAGACTTGAACTCCGCCATCATGGTCCTTGCCGCATCCATCAACGTCCGATTCTTCCTCTCCGCAACACCATTTTGTTGAGGGGTGTAAGGTGCGGAATATTGATGCTTGATCCCCTCATCACTGAGAAACTCATCCAAGGTGTAGTTCTTGAACTCGGTGCCGTTGTCACTTCTTATTGTCAAGATCTTTGTATTGTGTTGACGTTGGGCTTCATTTGCAAAGTCAATGACTGTTTGTTGGGTCTCACTCTTCCTCTTGAAGAAATACACCCACGTGTATCTAGAGTAGTCATCCACAATTACCAAGCAGTACTTTCTACCCCCAAGACTATCAAAGGATGGAGGCCCAAAGAGATCCAAATGAAGGAGCTCCAACGGCCTCTTCGAGTAAATAAGAGTCGTGGGAGGGTGAACCTTCTCATGAAGCTTTCCTTCGATACAAGCACTGCAAGCACGATCTTTGGAAAAACTAACGTTCGTTAGTCCACGGACATGGTCCCCCTTGAGAAGACTTTGCAAAGATCTCATATTGACATGGGCTAAACGGCGATGCCACAGCCACCCCACGTCAACTTTAGCCATTAGGCATGTCGCGGTCTTAGTGGGTTGCTCCGAAAAGTTAATCACATAGAGACCATTCTCGACATGCCCAACAAAGGCTACTTTAAGAGTCTTGCTCCACAAGAGGGCCACGGTATCAATATCAAAGAAGGTGGCAAAGCCCATTATAGCAAGTTGACGAACGGAAAGTAAATTGTATGCAAGGGACTCAACTAGCATGACCTTCTCGATCGTGAGATCATGAGAAATGGCAACTTTGCCGAGTCCCAGTACCTTAGAAGACGAGGCATCACCCCACTCGACATTGGTGGGCATAGATGGATTCTTGTGCACGTCCACCACCAAGCCCTTGCTTCCGGTCATATGATTTGTAGCTCCACTATCGAGCAACCATGATCCCCCACCAGAAGCAAACACCTACAAGAGATCAATGCTTGGTTTTAGGTACCCATTTTGTAATGGGTCCTTTGATGTTAGCAACAAGGGTCTTAGGAACCCAAATAGACCATTCAATGTACTCATGAGGAGAACCAACGAATTTGGCATAAACATGCCCATCACTAGCACGGCATAACACATAAGAAGGATTAAAGTCGCCGGCTTTGTTGGAAGGAGTGGCATTGCTCTTCTTGACACCTCCACCCTTCGCATTTTTCTTCTTCTCCTTGGAAGTACCCTCTCCCTCCTTCACAAAAGTTTGCATGAGAGGAGGAGGTCGCTTGGTCTTGTCATTCTTCTTCTTGTTCTTGGGATTGGGTGCGAACCCAATCCCCTCCTTGGCCACAACTTCCTTTTGATTGCTCAAGAGGTCGTTGAGGTTCTTCTCACCTTGTATGCATGACATGAGGCCTTTCTCAAGTTGCTCCTTTAGCTTAGCATTCTCCTCAACAAGATGCACATGCTCACAACACGGGTTAGTAGCATTTGCATTATCAATTAACACCATATGAGGAAAGGTGGCTTTCTCCTTTGTTAGCTTCACTTGGAGTTGATCATGAGACTCCTTGAGGCTAGCATGAACGCCCTTCAAGACTTTGTGAGCCTTGTCGAGGATGCCAAACTCCTCTTTGAGTCTAGCAAGATCAACCCCAAGTATAGCCTTCTCGGAGTTTAGGACACGAGACACAACAAGAGCATGATCAAGATCCTTCTTTAACTTAGCATGATCATCGTTGTATGACTCCTCAAGAGCCAAACGAAGACCACGCTCTTCGTCAAGAGCATTGGAAAGATCCGAAATCTCATCGGCATAGTCACGACTATGCCCCTCCATCTTAGAGATGGTATCTTCGTGAGCCTCGATCATGTCATTGGCTTCACCAAGTTGTTCCAAGAGAGCAACGAAGTGCTTCTTGGATTTTCCCTTGAGTTTACTCATAAAGATCTCAAACTCATTTTCCTCCACATTTGTTCCCTCATGTTCATCAATACTATCCGTCGAAGAAGGATGATTAATGATGGTAGTTTTGATGTCGGAGGTTACCTTATTGGTGGCTTTAGCCATGAGGCACTTGGCGGTGATGTTCTCATTGGGTGAGTCGAAGAGAGACACCCGTGGAGTCTTGGCAACGGCAACGGAGGCCATGGCAACCGACTCACTATCTTCATCATCGTCATCATCCTCATTGTACTCTTCTTGAACCACCAACGCCTTGAAGGGAGTCTTCTTGGTGAAGTTGCTCTTGTTGGGGAACGACTTGGCCTTGTCTTTTCTAATGAGCTTGCCACCATTGTCTTCCCTCTTCTCGTAAGGGCATTCCGCAACAAAGTGGCTCACATTGCCACAATTGAAGCAAGTCCTCATCCGTTGCTTGCCCTTTGCGCCACTTGAGTTGCTTTTGTTGAAGTTTGGCCTCGTGTTCTTCTTGCTCCAAAATTGCCTTGACGCAAGAGCCATGTGTTCATGATAGGCATACTTCGTATCTTCGAGGTTGCCCTCCTCTTCTTCCTCTTCATCCTCTTCCTCCATACTAGCCTTGGCCTTTAGAGCAAGGTTGGGCTTCTTTACTCTTTGAGAGCGAAGGACCGCATTGTCGGCGGTCTTGTCCAAGATGCTCATAGCAACAAACTCATCCAACACTTCACTTGATGACAAAGTGTGGAAGTCCGGCCTTTGACGAATTACAGAGGACATGGCTTTGTGGTAGGGCATCATTGCCTTGAGGAATTTGCGCTTGATCCAATTGTCATCCGTGTCCTTACTTCCATGATCTCGGAGAGAGACCGCAAGTTTGGTTACTCTCCGAAAAAGCTCACGAGGTTCTTCATCTTCTTTCATTGCAAACTCGTCGGCTTCATCTTGCACCACTTCATAGTTGGAGCGTTGAATGCTTGCGCTTCCCCGATAGAGGGAAACAACTTGGAGCCAAGCATCTTTGGCCACGGTGTAAGGCCGGAGATGAGGAAGATCTTCGGGCGGGATTGCTTCTTGGATGATGAAGAGAGCATTCTCATTGAATTGATGATCCACCACTTCTCTAGGAGTGAAGTTGCTTCGGTCATGCGGATAAAAACCTTCTTCAATGATTCTCCAAAGGTTAGTGTTCACATGATTTAAATGACGCTTAAAACGATAGACCCAAGAATCAAAATCTACATTCTTCTCAATCTTAGGGGCCGGGCCGGCATGATTCAAATGAGTGGAAGGAAGCGGTCCACCATAGACGGGTGGAGGTTCCACATGGGCAAAGATGCCGGTGCCATTTTTATCACTAGAACAAGGAGCCTTCTCGCTCGAAGCTTCCCCCTTGTCGGAGGTAGCATCCGTCACTTTGTTAGCGGGATCACCCACTTTCAACGGTGCGGTTGTAAGTTTAAGCCCTTCTAAGAATTTATTCAACATGCTTTCGACCTTGGTCGTCATGGAGGTTTTCAATGTGTCCAACGCCACATTGAATTCCTCACGAGAGACCGCGGTTCCCCCATCTCCCGTAGACGAGACAGGATTTTCACCGGAGTGCTCCTCTGCACCGTCTACGACGTCAACCATACTCTTTGGACGGTAAAGTCCTTAATAAAGAGACGAGGCTCTGATACCAATTGAAAGGATCGATATAGTTGACTAGAGGGGGGGTGAATAGGCAACTAACAATTTTTAGCTTTTCTTTACCAAATTAAACTTTGCATCAAAATAGGTTGTCTAGATATGCAACTAAGTGAGCAACCTATATGATGCAACGACAACAAGCACGCAAGTAAGTAAGAGAAACAACACAAGTAAACTAGCGAAAGTAAAGGAACAAGATAACCAAGAGTGGAGCCGGTGGAGACGAGGATGTGTTACCGAAGTTCCTTCCTTTTGAAGGGAAGTACGTCTCCGTTGGAGCGGTGTGGAGGCACAATGCTCCCCAAGAAGCCACTAGGGCCACCGTATTCTCCTCACGCCCTCACACAATGCGAGATGCCGTGATTCCACTATTGGTGCCCTTGAAGGCGGCGACCGAACCTTTACAAACAAGGTTGGGGCAATCTCCACAACTTAATTGGAGGCTCCCAACGACACCACAAAGCTTCACCACAATGGACTATGGCTTCGCGGTGACCTCAACCGTCTAGGGTGCTCAAACACCCAAGAGTAACAAGATCCGCTAGGGATAAGTGGGGGAATCAAATTTCTCTTGGTGGAAGTGTAGATCGTGGCCTTCTCAACCAATCCCGAGCAAATCAACAAGTTTGATTGGCTAGGGAGAGAGATCGGGCGAAAATGGAGCTTGGAGCAACAATGGAGCTTTTGGGGGAAGAGGTAAGTCAACTTTGGGGAAGAAGACCCCTTTATATAGTGGGGGGAACAAACCAACCGTTACCCCCCCTCTGCCCCGAAGAGAGCGGTAGTACCGCTGTGCCAACGGTACTACCGCTTGCAACACTAAGCGGTACTACCGCCCAAAAGCGCGGTACTACCGCTTGGTCCACAGCGGTACTACCGCGGAGGGAGGACGGTACAACCGCACAGGAGCGGTACTACTGCCCCCCACAGCCGCGGCCAGTACCGTAAAACCCGACACGAAAAATGAGCCCTCGAATCGAGGCGGTACTAGCACGAGACCAGAGCGGTACTACGGCTTGGGGCCACCAGCGGTACTCATGCTCTGGAGCGGTACTACCGCGCCCAGAGCGGTACTACCGCTTGTGGCACCCAAGCGGTACTACCGCTCCGTCCCGCGGTACTACCGCTGGGACCAGAGATAGCACACACACGGAGCTACTAGCGGTACTACTGCTTTGGGCGGTACTACCGCTCCGGAGCGGTACTACCGCTTGTACCACCCAAGCGGTACTACCGCTCTGGCCCGCGGTACTACCGCTGGGACCAGAGAGGGCGCAAAGAAAGGAGAATCCAAGCCCATCAACGAAACGGAGAGGCTCGGAGGGAGGGGCAAAGGAAGTGACGTGATGATTCCGCCCTAGCCTTTCCAAAGCGGACCCCCTCTTGATAGTACGGTGATCCCTATGAAACTAGTCCACCAAACTAATCCGAAAGGACTACACCGTCTTCGCTTTAACCGTTGGAGTACCAAACGACCTCCAAATGGAACAAAACTTGACCGGTGGTCTCCGGGTGGTATACTAAGGCCACTTGACAAGCCTCTGTCCATTCCGAGAACGTTTGACACCCGCACACGAAATAAAACAAGAGGGGTGCACCGGAGGAGATAGGAGCGCCGGATTGCAAAACGGACAACGGGGAAAATGCTCGGATGCCTGAGACGAACACGTATGCAAATGCAATGCACATGATGACATGATATGAAATGCATGACATGAACAAAATACAAAACGAAAGACAAAACCCGACCACGGAGGGAATATCATAACACATAGCCGAAAATGGCAAGAGTCGGAGTTACAATTACGGAAAGTTACATCCGGGGTGTTACAACACTCCACCACTACGAGAGGATCTCGTCCCGAGATCTAGGACTGAAAGAACTCCGGATATTCAGAACGAGATGGTCCTCGCGTTCCCAGGTGGCTTCCCGGTCGGAATGGTGCGACCACTTCACTTTCAGGAATTTGATTGACTTGTTGTGAGTCTTGCGCTCAGTTTCTTCAAGAATAGCCACGGGGTGCTCATGATAAGACAGATCTTCTTGGAGGTCAATCTCTTCGAAGTTGATAGTGCGCTCAGGCGTCTTGAAGCACTTGCGGAGCTGTGACACGTGGAACACATCGTGCACGTTCGCGAAGTTGGAAGGAAGCTCAAGTTGATAGGCGAGGTCGCCTCTTTTGCCAATGATCTTGAAAGGACCCACGTATCTAGGGGCAAGCTTCCCTTTGATACCGAAGCGACGAGTGCCTTTCATTGGAGAGATGCGGAGGTAGACATGGTCTCCGATCTCGAAAGCCAAATCACGATGCTTACTATCATAGTGACTCTTCTTGCGCGATTGCGCGGCTTTGAGATTATCACGGATGACTTTACACATTTCTTCAGCTTCAGTGATTAAGTCATTGCCAAGAAGTTGGCGTTCACCAGTCTCTGACCAATTGAGAGGAGTACGGCACTTTCTGCCATAGAGAATCTCGAATGGGGCCTTGCCCGAACTCGCTTGGAAACTGTTGTTGTAGGAGAATTCGGCATATGGAAGACAATCTTCCCATTTCATGCCAAAGGAAATGACACAAGCCCTGAGCATATCTTCAAGAATTTGATTGACTCGCTCGACTTGGACACTAGTTTGAGGATGGAAAGCTGTGCTGAAGCGAATGTTTGTGCCCATGGCCTTTTGGAAGGAGTCCCAGAATTTAGAGGTGAAGATGCTTCCACGATCTGAAGAAAACAATTGTGGAATGCCGTGCAAGGAGACAATTCTGGAGGTGTATAGCTCTGCCAACTGAGCTGCTGTGATGGATTCTTTGATTGGAAGGAAATGAGCCACTTTAGAAAGCTTGTCGATGACAACGAAGATAGCATCATTTCCGCACTTGGACTTTGGAAAACCAGTCATGAAGTCCATTTCGATATGATCAAACTTCCATTCTGGGATAGCAAGAGGTTGGAGGAGACCAGCTGGTCGTTGGTGTTCTGCTTTCACTCTTCGACAGACATCACATTCATTCTGAGCAATTTCTCGCTTCATTCGAGTCCACCAATACGCCTGCTTGAGGTCATGGTGCATCTTCGTACTTCCAGGATGAATGGAAAGAAGAGAATTGTGCGCCTCGTTCATTATGACTTTCCTTAGATCACCTTTAGGAACCACAATCCGGTCCTCGAAGAATAAAGTGTCTCTGTCATCAATGCGATAGCACTTGTATTTGGGAAGACCCTTGTCGATACCACGTTTCACCTTCTTCACCATGGCATCAAGAAGTTGTGCCTCACGAATTTTATCTTCCAAAGTAGGAGAGACTATGAGGTTGGCAAGAAAGCCTTGAGGAACAACTTGGAGATTCAGCTTGCGGAAAGCTTCACAAAGATCCGGTTGGAATGGCTTGAGAATTAAGCTGTTGCAATAAGCCTTCCTGCTTAAAGCATCTGCAATGACATTGGCTTTGCCTGGAGTATATTCAATACTCAGATTGTACTCTTGAATCATTTTGACCCATCGAGTCTGCCTGAGGTTGAGGTTGGGCTGAGTGAAGATGTACTTGAGACTCTTGTGATCGGTGAAAATGTCCACTTGTCTTCCCAACAAGAGATGTCTCTACGTTATTAATGCATGGACAACTGCCGCCAACTCAAGATCGTGAGTGGGGTAGTTCTTCTCGTTGGGCTTCAACTGACGAGAGGTATAGGCCACAATTTTCTTCTCTTGCATTAACATAGCACCGAGACCTTGGAGAGAAGCATCACAGAAAACTTCAAACGGCTTGGATTCATCAGGAGGAGTTAAGACAGGAGCGGTGACGAGTTTCTCTTTGAGAGTGTTGAAAGCAACGTCACACTCAGGAGACCAGACATACTTCACATGCTTCTGGAGGAGGTTGGAAAGAGGCTTTGCAATCTTGGAGAAATTCTCAACGAATCTTCGGCAATAGCTTGCAAGACCAAGAAAACTGCGGTAGTACCGACCAAGAAAACTGCGGTAGTACCGCCCTGCAAGACCAAGAAATCTGACAGGAGGAGGAGGCGGAAGGCGCCTTTGGTTGAAGCACTTGTTAGCATAGTGACCTTTCTGCTGACACTTGTTGCAAGTCACCTCTAAGAGTGGACGGTGATAAGGAGCATTGGACTTTGGAGCTTGATTCTGAGACTTGTTCTGATAGCCAGAGTTGGAAGAACCATGGCCACTTTTGTTCTTCTGCTGGTAAGGCTGACGAAACGGAGGAGGAGGAGGCAACCAGAACTTCTGTTGCTTAGCTGCCACAAGTGAGGAAGAAGAAGACTGAACTGCGTCTCTGACTCTCTTCTTAGAAGCCTCACACTTGAGCTGAGCAGCCTCTTGCTTCAGTGCCATATTGTAGAATTGATCAAACTGAGTAGGCTCAACAAGAACGAGAGCTAACTACAGATCCTCTCTAAGGCCACCTCTGAAGTGATAGATCATACTCTTTTCATCAGGAACGTCTTGTTTAGCGAAGCGAGCAAGTTTCTGAAACTGGATGTTGTATTGATACACAGACATGTTGCCTTGCTTGAGATTGCGGAACTCCTCACGCTTGCTCTCAACAACACTTTGTGGAATGTGGTGCGCTTTGAAGTCCCGACAGAAGTCAGTCCAAGTGATCACACGACCTCCTCTGGAATCTTTGTATTGTTGATACCAATCAGCAGCTTGGTCCTTGAGCTGAAAAGAAGCCAACTTGACATAGTCCTTAGGCCTGACATTGCTACATTCAAAATGCTTGTTGATGTCCACGAGCCAATCATCGGCATCCATGGCCTCGGCACGGTAGCTGAAAGACTTGGGCTGATTTGCGAGAAACTGGTTGAGGGTAGCGAAGTGAAACTGATTGTTGCCTTGACCTTGATTGCCTTGCCCTTGGGTGCGTTCTTGCAAGAGTTGCAGAATCATCTGAGCATTGGCGTTGGTGGCTGCCATGATAGCTTGCCATGCCTCCGGAGGTGGAGGTGGTGGCGGAGGGTTCGCTTGACTCCCTTCATTGCGTTCCGGATTCTGACGCGTTGGCGGAGCCATCCTGAAGAGGGTGACATCCGTTAGCATCTTGATAGACAAATCGATAAGTAGAATCAATGGATAGAAATTGCAACATATAGTCTTCACAATAAGCATTCGAACGAAGATGAACGAATGAATTCCGTAGTAAATCATCACACTTCCATAAGTTGAGAAGCCACTTGAAAAAAGATATGGAATCAACATATGACTTCGAAGCAACTCGAATATCACAATTCAAAACAAAACAAAGTATTGGCTTGCAGAATAAGCCGGAACAAACATATGATAGAGATTTCGTCCGAAGTTTTCGTGGTGGGGCCCACACGGGCTCAATCGTACAGCACCATCATGTACAAGGCTGTGCACATGACATACGAAGCGTCCCCGAGTCGGCATAGCCAAGGACTCTTTAAGACACTACGAGACCACTGTAAAATCAACCGTGTACAGGCGGACCACTAGACGTCGAACCCCAATCTCAAATCATGCGTCTGTCGGAAAGATATCCTAAGGCTACTTGAATTCCCACTTATAAACTCCCAAAACTTTCTGGTTATGCAATCTGGTGTTGGGGATACAGGGGACACAAAATATATCACCCAAACTAGCAATCCCTAGATCCAGCTGTATCCATCCGTCAACACATAACCAAGAAACCTTCGGAAATCGTTTACCTCAACCTTCGAAAAACATCCGTTATACAAGTTATGGCAATACTCCCGAACTCCCGCCCCAGTACTGGGTGGCGTCGAGGTGATCTCACCAACAACTGCATAAAAGAGATTTCGATGTCGGCGAAGCTCAGGTATTCCAGAACTGCAACGATAAAATTGTGACGACAACACCTCGGAGCTCAACTCCCCGGGACACTGCCACAACCCCTAAATGTCAGGAGGCACCAAGAACAATGTTCTCGTCACAAAACCATCGGAACGATTCCAAGATACCCGCGTGATCCTAAAAAAAATTAGTGAAATTTGAGGAGAGAATAGTCAAAACTTCTACGTCAGGAGACCTCACCAGAGCGACGAAGGGACTGAGGAGTAAAAAGAATCCTACTCTCCGATATATATAATCCTAAGACTCAAAACATTTTTGTTCTAGACTCAACAACGCCAGCGATTCGATCAAGCAGGGGGCTCCTAAGTCGGGGATGGCTCTGATTACCAACTTGTAACGCCCACGATGCGGCTATATCTCCCACGTGTCGAGGCATGACTTAGAGGCATAACCGCATAGTGGTTTTGTCGCAAGAAGGGTCATCTTCACACAATCCCATGTAATGAACAAGAATGGGATAGAGAGTTGGCTTACAATCGCCACTTCACACAATGCATAAATATAAATCATACATCATCCAAAATACATACATATAGACCGACTACGGTCAAAATCTAGATGAAAATAAGACAACCCCAAATGCTAGGTCCCCGATCGTCCCAACTGGGCTCCACTACTGATCATCAGGAAAAGACACATAGTAACGACCACGTTCCTCGTCGAACTCCCACTTGAGATCGACCCCATCATCTGCACTGGCATCGTCGGCACCTGCAACTGTTTTGGTAGAATCTGTGAGTCACGAGGACTCAGCAATCTCACACCCGCGAGATCAAGACTATTTAAGCTTATAGGAAAGGATGGTGCAATGAGGTGGAGCTGCAGCGGCAATAAGCATATATGGTGGCTAACATACGCAAGAGAGAGCGAGAAGAGAAGCAACGGAGCGGTCGTCATCTAGCAATGACCAAGAAGTGATCCTGAACTCCTACTTACGTCATTCATAACTCAGACCGTGTTCACTTCCCGGACTCCGCCGAGAAGAGACCATCACGGTTACACACGCAGTTGATGTATTTTAATTGGGTCAAGTGACAAGTTTTCTACAACCGGACATTAACAAATTCCCATCTGCCTCATAACCGCGGGCACGGCTTTCGAAAGATATACCCTGCAGGGGTGTCCCAACTTAGCCCATCATAAGCTCTCACGGCCAACGAAGGATAAACCTTCTCCCAGAAAGACCCGATCAGTCTCGGAATCCCGGTTTACAAGACATTTCGACAATGGTAAAACAAGACCAGCAAAGCCGCCCGAATGTGCCGACAAATCCCGATAGGAGCTGCACATATCTCGTTCTCAGGGCACACCGGATAAGTCAAGCTACGAGTAAAACCAGACCTCGAGTTTCCCCGTGGTGGCCCCGCAGGCTGCTCGGTTCGGACCAACACTCGAAGGAGCACTGGCCCGGGGGGGTAAAATAAAGATGACCCTCGGGCTCGCGAAAACCCGAGGGAAAAGGCTTAGGTGGCAAATAGTAAAACCAAGGTTGGGCCTTGCTGGAGGAGTTTTATTCAAGGCGAACTGTCAAGGGGGTCCCATAAATCACCCAACCGCGTAAGGAACGCAAACTCAAGGAACATAATCCCGGTATATCAGTAACTAGGGCGGCAAGAGTGGAACAAAACAGCAGGCATAAGGCCGAGCCTTCCACCCTTTACCAAATATATATAGATGCATTAAATAAATAAGAGATACTGTGATATCCCAACATATCCATGTTCCAACATGGAACAACTTCAACTTCACCTGCAACTAGCAACGCTATAAGAAGGGCTGAGCAAAAGCGGTAACTTAGCCAAACAACGGTTTTCTAGGAAAGGGTGGTTAGGGCTGACATGGCAAAATGGGAGACGTGATATAGCAAGTGATAGGTAGCGCAGCATGGCAATAGAGCGAACAACTAGCAAAGCAAAGATAGAAGTGATTTCGAGGGGTGGTCATCTTGCCTGCAAGGTTCTCAGAGTTGTCGAAAGCTTGATCCTTGTAAGCGTACTCAACAGGTTCCTCGTTCACGAACTCGTCTCCCGGCTCTACCCAAGACAAGAACACAAACAAACGGAACCACAATCAACCACGAGAAATGCACAAGCAACATGATGCAAAACATGTATGATATGCGAGATATGATATGCGATGCATATGCGTGCTCCGGAAGGAAAATGATGAAAAAGGCAGTAACTTGGCAAACCAAGCATGCCACTGGAAATATGAGATGATTTCGGTCGAAATCGATATAAAGATCACCGGAAACGGATGCACGGTTTGCAAATGGCAAGCAAAACAAGAATGACACGAATCTGCGATTAACAGCATGATAGCACTTAAAATACAACAAGCAACAATGCTACAGCACTCCAACATAGCAACAAAGCATATGGAAGTAATCTACAGGTGATGCTTGACAAAAGATGAACACTGAGCTACGGCTAGATCACAACATAACAAGCTTAAACAAGCATGGCAAAAGTGCAAAAGATATCAGGTTCACAGACTTGGTGAAATTACTGGACATGTCTGAAACAGCATCAGGTAGCAATGTTCAGAGCACGAAATCAACATGCTACAGGAACTTAACATGGCAAAACAAGGCATGGCAGTATTCTACTAAATGCATATGACAAAAGTCCCTTACTGTCGTGGAATTGTCACGGCAGATGTCCTCGTGCTAGGACTTAGTCGTGGAGCCATCGCAAGTAGGAAGCTTGAAGGGGTTAATGTGGGACAAGGAACACGAGGGTTTATACTGGTTCGGCCCCTTACGGTGAAGGTAAAAGCCTACGTCCAGTTTGAGGTGGTATTGATTAGGGTTACGATCACCAGGGAGCTAAACTGTTATGCCCGGCTCTCGATGAGATTGTTCTCTGCCTTAAACCGCTGCCGGGTCGTCCCTTTATATAGGGAGGCTGACGCCCTGCAGCTCTCAGAGTCCCGGCCGGCTCATAAGAGTTTCCGGCTCGGACTCTCAACTATTCTTGCCTTACACTAAAACTTCTACCATAATAATGATTGCAACTACGGGCTTTAAGCCATATCCGGGTCTTAAGCCCATCTTTGGCCCACCGTCTTCAGGCTTGGCGCCGGGCTTCTGGCAATGACCATACGAGTAACCCGGCCCCTCCTGGCGGGTGATTCTAAGGTCTATATCCTCAACATTAGGCCCCAGATTGATTTGAGCCGGCTCATGTCAATCTTCCATTCCTTCGACAGAAAACCTCCGGCTTACAATTTGTGTGAAGGCCATAACCCGGCATGACATCATCCTCTGGACTCCGGGTAATCCGCCATGACGTCATCTTCCATTAAGACCGTTTTTTACTCCGCCGGATCCGCAACGGATCTTTTTCTTTGCTGTCATCCCGAAAATCGAGGCGTTTCGTGGGGAGATAACCATGCCGTGGTCTCCTTGATTCTCGCGCCCACTTATGAGCTCGCCTTATAAATAGGCCGGCCCGACGGGCTCTCAGCCACTTCTCTCTCCTTCATCTTCTTCCTCGCGCCATTGCTCCCCTGCCCGAGCTCTGCTACTGCCGCCGCCGTCGCGCCCCCGGTCTTCGTCAACCTTGGCCGCTGCATCACCCTGACTCGGTCCAGACAAACGGCGGCAACCTCCGCTCCTCTTCAGCTCCGGTGAGTCCTCGTCACTCCATAGGGCAGATCCGCACTAGGGCTTCGCAGTTCTTCTTCTGTTCTTCATAGTTCATCGCGGTTCTCAGTAGATTTGAATTTTACTGCCCCTTTTTGATCTTAGCTTTGTATAGACTTACTGCGGTAGACGTTGAAGACCCATTTCTCATGCAAATATCCCTCTTTTTACTGCATAAGAGCCTTGTTCAAGCTCAAGAACCCCCTCGCGTCTGTTTCTAGGTCTAGAAACTTTTCTTTTACCCGACCATTTTGATCCAAAAATTTTACTGCGATATGTGAAACCTGTTTACCACACTTAGTAAAAAACTGCAATCATTGAATCTCGGCGGTTTACAGTTCCGGTTTAAAGAAACCACGCGCCGTAGAACCTTCCGGCTTAAATAAAACCATGCGCCATAAAATTTCCGGCTTAGCTGTGATAAGGCCTGTAGACAATCAAATTACTCTCAATCCCTCGGCGGCTTAAATAGCCCGATGCACTTAAATGTATACCATTAGTCCCCTTCATAAACCGCCACCTCGACATTGAACTGTAGATTTCTTCCGGCTCATAATTAATCCGGACGTTTTTTCCTTTTATCATAGACTGCCGACTTTCACCATGCCTCCCAAAGCTCCCAAAGCCTCCATCACTTGCAACTGGATGAGGTCCAATGTCACCAATGAGACCCTAGCGGATTTTGTTAAGTCTGGATATCTGCCCAAGAAAGACATCATGTCCTACCATGCCCCTGACCCATCAGAAGAGAGACCACAGCCAAAGGACGGGGAGGTAGTGATTTTTGCGGATCATATGAGCCGGGGCTTCGCACCGCCCGGTTCAAAGTTTTTCAGAGACGTTCTGAATTTCTTTGGTCTGCGGCCTCAGGACATAGGACCCAACTCAGTGTCCAATATCTGCAACTTCCAAGTGTTCTGCGAGGTCTACCTTGGAGAAGAACCTAGTCTGCTGCTCTTCAGAGAGCTTTTTTACTTGAACCGTCAGAATGAGTGCGCCAATGGGCCAAGTCTAGAGCTAGGTGGCATCTCCATTCAGCGGCGAAGGGACTGCCTTTTCCCTTATGCAGAGCCGCCCAGCCACCCCAAGGACTGGAATCTGACATGGTTTTACTGCCAAGACACGTCGCCGGCTGATGAAAGTCCGTTGCCCGGCTTCCGCCCCTCACGCCTGGAGCCGACTCACCCATTGTCAGACAAGCTGACTCAAGCGGAGCGCCAACCTCTGCTCCCCACTATTAACAAGATCAAGGCTCTCCTGGGCAATGGTCTGAATGGAATCGATCTGGTCCGGGTCTGGATCTCGTGGCGGGTGATCCCACTGAGCCGCCGCCCCGGCTTAATGTGTGAGTACACGGGCCGAAAAGACGACCCTCAGAGACACAGCCGCAATGATCTTCCTGAAGACGTTGCAGAGGAGATGACCAAGGCTCTCTTGAACGAGAGCCTGGCAGACTATGGAAGGACCGGGTTAGCCCCCTTCTGCAAGACCAACCCAGCCCCAGCGGTAAGCTGCTGATCTGAACATCTTATCTGTACATAACTTTCATCTGAATCATTGTAAGAAAACCTCATTGTATTCTTGCAGGCTGATGACAAGTTCTGGCGGGTCAAATATGACCACGAAGCGGCCAAGAAGGCTAGAAAGGCGAAGAAAGCCGCCAAGAAAGCCGCTCCCCGCAAGAAGGGGAGCAGGCCAACTGCTTCGGAGCTGATGCAATTAAGCGACAGCTCCGATTCAGAGGTAACCCCTGAACCTGTAAGCTCTTTGTTGCGTTTATTGTTTATCTCTTATCCGCCTTACCAACACTTGTTCATCACCAGGATGACACCGGAGCCAGTAACCCGGTGGTTGAAGAGGTAATGTCACTTTCCTCCGACTCGGAGCCCTTGCCAAGGCTGAAAGTCCGAAGGGTAACCCGGAAAGTAAGCTTTTCACATCCTTTAGCTTATCAAGATCCTCAATTTATTTTGAAGCGACAGATTCATGAGAGCCGGCGTCACACCCGGACCAACAAGGACACCGACCTCTCCTCCGGGTTACCTGACGCATCAAGGAAGCGCCGAACTGAGGTTATTTCCCACTTGTACCCTTTTCATCCGTTGGCGGGTGTTATACGTCAGCCACTCAATTCTTCTGACTCAAATTATCAGGAGACCTCCCCCTCTTCCGGCGACTCTATGCAGTCGAGTCTGCCGACTTTCAAGACCGTGCCCGGGTAATGATAACCATCTCATGTTGTACCTTTGCCTTCACTTGCCCTATTGTGTTTAATCTTTTTGTCCTTTCAGTGCCCAGGCCAAGATCACCAAGAGGGCGAAGAAGTCCAAGCCGGTCGATGAGCCGGACTTGCCTGAGCCAGAGGTAGCCACTCAAGAGCCGCCAGCCGCCTCTGCACCTGAGGCCGCTGCCCCAACTACCAAGGCAACTACAGAAGCTTCTGTTAACCCGGAGGCCTCCAGCTCGGCTCCACCAGCAGACGACCCGGACGTGGTAATCACCCGGACGGAGTTCGTTGAGCCGGGGAGACCTACCGTGCTGGCCAAGTGCTCCACCAAAGGGGAGCTGCTAGAGTCGCGCCGGGTTAACCTGGACCTCACCGACTACTCCAACTTGAAACATTGGAGAGATCGTCTCCGGCTTCGTCAGCCAAGTGCACAAGAGCCGGGACACAGAGATTGCCATGGTGACCCAGATCCAGCAAAAATCTGAGGTAACATCCTTTTGTCCTCTTATTTACTGCTTATTTACCTGTACCATGCTAGCCCCCAAGTCGACGACTTATGATTGAGTATGTTGTAGACTTAGGTTCCGGCTTACTCCCTTGAACCGGCAAGGTGTAAATAGAAACATTCAATATGCATTAGCCCCCAAGTGCCAAGTGTCTTTGCTTGGAAAACGCTTGGGACTTTTATATTTGCATAGTAACTGTTCATACCATAACCCGGAAATATGTACAGGCTGCTGGCAAGAAGCTTGAAGCTGACCTTGCCGATCTCAAGAACCGGCTGAAGATGCAAGAGATGGAGACCCGGAAGGCAAACGCCAAGTTTGTATCCAGCATCACCGCGCAAGAGAAGCTGAAGACAGAGTTTGACGCTGAGCGGAAGGCATGGGCCGAAGAAAAGGTCGCATTGGTGAACCGGGCTGAACAGGCAGAGAAGACTCTCTCCGAGAAGACCGCCGAGCTCTCCGGCCTAAAGCGCCAGGTGTCCCAGATGGTGGCCGCCATCTTCGGTAAGTCGCCTCACCGGCTTTCATCAAGTTTAGAATTTTTATACCTCATAATTCATCCTTGTCGGCGGCTTATCTGATTCTGTTAAATAGGTCCCAGAAGTGCCAACCTCAACCAGAGCGTGGTAACCAAGCTGAGGCCGTGTATACCCTGGTGGAGCAGCTCTACACCGGGTCACAGCGTGCCTTAGCTGTGGTGGCCCTATCCAACGAGGTGCCGACTCACCTAGCAGAAGTCCTTCGCCGGCTCGCTGTACTGCCTCAACGGATCCAAGAGCTGCGACGGGCCTCTGCAAGAGCCGGAGCGATCGCCGCGCTGAGCCGGGCCAAGGCGTTCCTGCCGGAGTTAGACCCGGCGGACATCGCCCTTAGCTATCCAAGCCTGAAGGAAGACGGCTCCGCTTTCGATCAGAAGGACTTCGCAACGTGCGTGAAGGCCGTACGCCCGGTGGCCACTCTGATTGGCAATGATACAGATCTGACGAAGTATCAGCCGGGTTACGATGCAGAAAATCAGAGGATCCCTACTCCACGCTATGAAGCCCTCAACTTGATTCCACCGGCTCGTCAGCACACCTTCGCCCCGGAAATTGACCCAGCCGGGTTAATTGACGAGGAAGCCCAATTCGAAGCTCTCAGCGGCATCGACTGGAAGTCATCAACTTTTCAGGTCTTGGGATCAGCCGGAGGAGAAGATAGGAACGAGCCGGAGACTTCAACTCAGCAAGCGTCGTAACTCGGCTGGCAGTTTACCAAACAATGCCTCACCCTTTGGGACTCAACGAGTCTTGTAATAGAGTAGGATCAATACTTTATCTTTGTCGTGCCATCGTGCACGCCTTGAATTCTGAAGTCTGTTGAAATTGTCTCCTTTATGTTTCTCCGGGTTATAAGCAATCATTTGTTTTCCTTGCTCTCAAAATAGTGATCTGTAACTATCCTGCAAAGAAAGACAAATCACAAGCCTTGAGGCGGCTTACCGCCCTGAGAATCATAGGTTTTTTTAAATAACCCGGAATATGAATCAAAAAGGACTGGTCTTCAATAATATCCTGAATACAGCCGTAATAACATACTTAGCGGCCTGCAAGCATACTTCCGGCTTAGATAACCCGGAAAGGAAGGTTGGTACCGAAATTCCGGTTTACCTGTCTTAATAACACCCATTGTGTTCAGCTAATACTATAAACCAAAGTTAAGCCGGCAAAGTGAGACCCGGCCGTATACACTTGGAAAGAAACAGACGGAACTTGCTACAAATCATAGAAACTTAGGGGCTTCCGGTTCGGATACGACCAGAGACCCGGCCCAAAGAGGTTATGCTAGGATTCGAATACGATCATATAGCCCCCAGTGGGTGTGGCGATGCCAATCAAGAGGGTATCGACAGCTATGTTCTCTTTGGTTCGAATACGACCCATGTTTGAACAGGAAGCCCCCAAATGACTTTAAGAATTGTTAAACGACGCTGATTCGAATACGATCCACGTCGGTTCTCAAAGGGGTTAAACTAGGATTCAAATATGATCAAAGAAAACTCCCCAATGAGCTCGGCACTTTGCCAATCAAACGGGTATCGACAGCTGTGTTCTCTTTGGTTCGAATACGACCTATGTTTGAACAGGAAGCCCCCAAGTGACCTTATCGCCTACGGCTAGATTCAAATACGATCATAAGCCGGATCCTCCTTCAAGTTATCATGTAATCTGGCAATGAAAACAACACGTGCACATCTGGAGGAGAAAAAAGGACAGAGGTCCTGCTTTATTACTTATCATAATATATACATGGTTGAGAAAAGTATGTACATCATGAGAGCCGGTGGCTCAAGTGTAGTAAGGCCGAAGCTGAGCTATGTTCCACAGCCGTCGGGTCTCTTCCTCCGACTTACGCGAATCTTTGTGCTCCCGAATGTCAATGAGGTAATATGACCCGTTGTGCAAATTCTTGCTGACCACAAAGGGCCCTTCCCAAGGTGGGGATAGCTTGTGTGCATTTGTTTGATCCTGGATGAGCCGGAGCACGAGATCACCTTCCTGGAAGACCCGGGATTTAACCCGGCGGCTATGATAACGGCGCAGGTCTTGTTGGTAAATCGCTGAACGGGCTGCTGCCACATCACGCTGTTCATCCAACAAGTCAAGGGCATCCTGGCGCGCCTGTTCATTATCCGCCTCAACGTAAGCCGCCACGCGAGGTGAGTCATGACGGATGTCACTGGGGAGGACTGCTTCTGCCCCATAAACCATGAAGAAAGGCGTAAAACCTGTAGACCTGTTAGGAGTAGTGTTGATGCTCCATAACACGGAGGGCAACTCCTCCACCCAACAACCCGGCGTCCGTTGCAAAGGTACCAAAAGCCGGGGCTTGATACCCTTCAGAATCTCCTGATTAGCTCTCTCAGCTTGACCATTGGATTGAGGATGAGCCACTGAGGAAACATCAAGTCGGATATGCTCTCGTTGACAAAACTCCTCCATGGCGCCATTGGAGAGATTGGTGCCATTGTCAGTTATAATGCTGTGTGGAAAATCAAAGCGAAAGATCACCTTTTTCATAAATTGAACCGACGTGGCTGCATCACACTTGCTAACTGGCTCCGCTTCAACCCACTTGGTAAACTTGTCAACTGCCACCAAAAGGTGGGTCTTCTTATCCTTGGATCTTTTGAAAGGCCCAACCATATCAAGCCCCCAGACCGCAAAGGGCCAAGTAATTGGGATCATCCTCAGCTCCTGAGCCGGTACATGAGCCCGTCGCGAGAACCTTTGGCAACCATCACACTTACTGACCAAGTCCTCTGCATCAGCATGAGCTGTCAACCAGTAAAAACCATGACGAAAAGCCTTGGCCACAAGGGACCTAGAGCCGGCGTGATGGCCACAATCCCCTTCATGGATCTCCCGCAAGATCTCTTGCCCTTCCTCAGGGGAAACACAACGCTGAAACGCTCCCGTAACACTGCGGTGGTGCAACTCACCATTGATAACAATCATTGACTTAGCCCGCCGGGTTATTTGCCTGGCCAAAGTTTCATCCTCAGGCAACTCGCCCCGGGTCATGTAAGCCAGATAGGGCATTGTCCAATCTGGTATGATATGGAGAGCCGCCACCAGCCGCGCCTCCGGGTCAGGGACAGCCAAGTTTTCCTCTGTAGGCAACTTAACAGAAGGATTATACAGGACATCCAGGAAAGTATTAGGCGGCACCGGCTTTCGCTGAGAGCCTAGCCGGCTTAAAGCATCAGCCGCCTCGTTCTTCCTGCGATCAATGTGCTCTACTTGGTAGCCCTGAAAGTGCCCAGCAATGGCATCAACTTCGCGGCGATAAGCCGCCATGAGAGGGTCCTTAGAGTCCCACTTGCCTGATACTTGTTGAGCCACCAAGTCTGAGTCACCGAAACACCTTACCCGGCTCAAGCTCATCTCCTTGGCCATCCGAAGACCGTGGAGCAAGGCTTCGTACTCAGCTGCATTGTTAGTGCAAGGAAACATCAACTGTAGCACATAATGGAACTTGTCACCTTTAGGGGAAGCTAATACAACTCCAGCCCCCGAGCCCTCCAACTGCCTGGACCCATTGAAGTGAATAGTCCAATATGTGTTATCCGGCTTTTGCTCGGGCACTTGTGACTCTGTCCAATCATTGATGAAATCCACCAAGGCCTGAGATTTAACAGCAGTGTGTGGCACATATTTGAGACCACGAGGTCCGAGCTCGATAGCCCACTTAGCCACTCTCCCGGTGGCCTCTCTATTTTGAATGATATCACCAAGAGGGGCAGAACTGACCACGGTTATGGGATGGCCCTGGAAATAATGCTTAAGCTTCCGGCTCACCATGAACACACCATAAACAAGCTTCTGCCAATGTGGATACCGCTGTTTGGACTCGATAAGCACTTCGCTGACATAATAAACCGGCCGCTGAACCGGATGCTCCTTACCCTCTTCCTTGCGTTCCACCACCACAGCCACACTGACGACTCGTGTGTTCGCCGCTACGTACAGTAGTAAGGGCTCTTTATCAACCGGAGCAGCAAGGACTGGGGGCTCTGCCAGCTGCTTCTTCAAATCCTCAAAAGCGGTATTAGCTGCATCATTCCAGACAAAGTTATCTGTTTTCTTCATCAACTGATATAATGGCATGGCCTTCTCACCCAAACGGCTTATAAACCGGCTTAAAGCAGCGATGCGACCCGCCAAACGCTGAACGTCATTTATACACGCCGGCTTAGCCAGGGAGGTGATGGCCTTGATCTTCTCCGGGTTAGCCTCAATGCCTCTGTCAGAAACCAAAAAACCCAAGAGCTTGCCTGCAGGGACACCAAAGACACACTTGGCCGGGTTAAGCATCATCTTGTAGACCCGGAGATTATCAAAGGTTTCTCTTAGATCATCTATCAGGGTATCCTCTTTTATGGATTTGACCACAATATCGTCCACATAAGCATGAACATTATGCCCAATCTGTTTATGAAGACAGTTCTGCACGCAACGCTGATAAGTCGCCTGTGCACACTTGAGTCCAAAGGGCATGGATACATAGCAGAATGCTCCAAAGGGAGTGATGAACGCCGTCTTCTCCTGGTCCTTAACCGCCATTTTGATCTGATGATATCCAGAATAAGCGTCCAGGAAACTTAAGCGCGCACAACCGGCCGTAGCATCAATAATTTGATCAATACGGGGAAGGGCAAAAGGATCAGCCGGACATGCTTTATTTAGGTCCGTGTAGTCCACACACATCCGCCAAGTGCCGTTCTTCTTGAGTACGAGCACCGGGTTAGCTAACCATTCTGGGTGGAAGACTTCAACAATAAACCCGGCCGCCAAGAGCCGGGCCACCTCTTCGCCAATGGCTTTCCGCCTCTCTTCATTAAACCGCCGAAGGAACTGTCTAACCGGCTTAAATTTCGGATCAACATTGAGAGTGTGCTCAGCGAGTTCTCTAGGTACACCTGGCATGTCAGAAGGTTTCCATGCGAAGATGTCCCTATTCTCACGGATGAACTCGATGAGCGCGCTTTCCTATTTTGGATCCAGATTGGCACTGATGCTGAACTGCTGAGATGAATCTCCTGGAACGAAATCAACAAGTTTAGTCTCATCAGCCGACTTAAATTTCATTGCCGGCTCATGCTCCGTAGTCGGCTTTTTCAGAGAGGTCATATCTGTTGGGTCAACGTTGTCTTTGTAAAACTTCAACTCCTCTGTTGCACAAACAGATTCTGCATAAGCTGCATCGCCTTCCTCACATTCCAAGGCCACCTTCCGGCTGCCGTGAACCGTAATGGTCCCATTATGACCCGGCATCTTGAGCTGTAAATATACGTAACACGGCCGTGCCATGAACTTGGCGTAAGCCGGCTGCCCAAATATAGCATGGTACGGACTTCTTATCTTGACCACCTCAAAGGTCAATTTTTCCACCCTGTAGTTGTTTTCATCTCCGAAGGCCACTTCCAACTCGATCTTGCCGACTGGATAAGCCGACTTACCAGGTACCACACCATGGAAGATAGTGTTTGACTGGCTGAGGTTCTTATCAACCAATCCCATACGGCGAAAAGTCTCATAATAGAGGATGTTGATGCTGCCGCCTCCGTCCATGAGCACCTTAGTGAACTTATATCCTCCCACCTGAGGAGCCACCACCAGGGCCAAGTGACCCGGATTATCCACCCGGGGAGGGTGATCCTCCCTACTCCATACTATAGGTTGCTCTGACCACCGCAAGTAGCGTGGAACCGCCGGCTCAACAGCGTTCACAGCCCTCTTATGAAGCTTCTGATCTCGCTTGCACAGACTGGTGGTAAACACATGATACTGCCCACAGCTAAGCTGCTTTGGATTGGTCTGATAACCTCCCTGCTGCTGTTGATGACCCTGGCCAGACTGCTGATTAAAGCCCCCTTGACCGTTCTGAGGGTTAGAATTTGAGCCGCCTCCCGGGCCATGAAAGCCGCCGGCGCCTGAGCCGCCGCCCGGGCCATTGTAATTCTTAAAGGCCTTCATGATTGCACAGTCCTTCCATAGATGAGTCGCTGGCTTCTCTCTAGAGCCATGCCTTGGACAAGGCTCATTCAACAGCTGCTCCAGCGTCGGGCCTGACCCGCCGCCTCGGGGAGGGGGCCTCCCCTTACGTCGCTGGTTATTCCCTTGTGAGCTGGCGTTGGCCACAAACTCTAGGCTGCCGTCGGCCTTGCGCTTGCCTCCTCCTTGGTTCCCTGGGTTATGCTAAGGACCCTTGTCGTTGCCGTTCTTCTTTCCCTTCCCTGTTCTTTCATCATCTGAAGCGGGGTCCTTGGTACCATCAGAATTGGCGTACTTGACAAGAGCCGCCATCAGTGTACCCATATCATTGCAGTCGCGCTTAAGCCGCCCGAGTTTCATCTTTAGGGGCACAAAACGACAATTCTGTTCCAACATTAGGACTGCAGAGCCGGCGTCCATCTTATCCGAGGAGTGTATTATCTCCTTAACCCAGCGAACCCAATGTGTCGTAGACTCGCCCTCCTGCTGCTTGCAGTTAGTCAAATCCACGATTGACATAGACTGCCTACAGGTATCCTTGAAGTTTTGGATGAACCGGGCCTTCAGATCAGCCCAAGACCCAATGGAATTCGGTGGTAGCCCTTTCAACCAAGTGCGGGCCGTCCCATCTAACATCATGGTGAAGTACTTAGCCATGGCCACCTCACTGACCTCCAGTAGTTCCATAGCCATCTCGTAACTCTCGATCCAGGCTGCGGGTTGCAAGTCTGCTGTGTAATTAGGCACCTTCCTAGGGCCTTTGAAGTCCTTGGGTAGACGTTCATTGCGGATAGCTGGTACTAAACAAGGGACACCCCCGGTCCTGGTAGGGATACCCACGTCGACGGAAGCCGTCGGATAAGCTGGGGGGGTCTGGTAAGCCGTCAATTGAGGCACCTGCTCCGCCTCTTGCCGCGCTCTGTCCTGGTCTGCTGCGTGAAAGGCTCCGTTATGAACCGGGCCATGGCCAAGGGGCGGGTCATGGCGTCGGACGTTACTTGAGCCGGTCGCTGAGACCATGTGCCTGCTGTAACTCGGGCTCCGGCCTGGGCGAGGGGTCGAGTGGATCCTGTCCCGGCTATAGGAGTACGCCTCTTGCTGCGCCAGTGCTGTCTGAAGGAGTTCCCTGACCCGGCGGGTTTCAATAGCCGTCGGAGAGTCGCCGTCAACCGGGAGAGCCGCCAGCCGCGCCGCCGCGGCGACCATGTTCTCCAGCGGGTTATTATAATGACCCGGGGGTATTGGCACGTACTGAGGCGGGGCTGGGGGCACCTGGGGAGGCCCCATCACTTGTGGCTGAATAGGGGTCCCAGACCCGGGCACTATGACCCCTGGCGGGTTGCTAGACCCTACACCTGGCGTGTTGAAGAGGTTTCGCGGATCGTAAACCGGAGGGAGTCGAGATTGGGCCTTTTGATTCCTCCTTCTCAGGACCTCATTGGACGCGTTTTGGTCCATCGTTAGCCGGAAGGACTGCGCTTGAATCAACTGGGTTTGGGCGTCGAGAGACACCCTTTCCGCAGCCATCCTGATCCCTTCTGCTGCCAGATCCTCCTTGGCTTTCACTAGATCCAATTTTAACTGCGCCACCTCTGCATCATGCTGAGCTTGATCTGCCGGGTCAACCGTGGCGGTTAACAGAGCCGTCATCTTGTCTGTGAGATCCATTAGTACCTGAGCCGGCAAGGGCACCGGGTTTCCCGCTCCAGCAGCGGGGTTCTGAACAGGCTGCGCACCAGCCATAAAGACTCCAACCTGACTTGGCGGCTCAAACGGGTCCGGAATACTATCACCATCGGAACAACCCATGAGCCTGCCATCTTGAAGTTGATACAACGAGTTTGACTCGTCGGTGGACGATTCGCCGTCAGAGCCGGCGGCCGCCTCATCACCAGATCCAGATCGATCAGAGGGCCCTCCATGGATACATCCCACAAAGGCATGCCTTAAGGCAGGCCGGGCCCGGGCGGGTCGTGCGCGCTGAGCCGTCTCGACGAGATCGGCGCAGAGACCCGGCTCAGGTCCCGGCTCACCAATCGTGCCAATGAAGACATGAATTCCGCCGAAGGGGACCCGGTACCCGTACTCAATTGAGCCGGCGTCGGGGCCCCAGTTTGCATCGTCGATGTAGAGCTTGCCGCGACGACTCTTGGTCATCCAGCCCACAGCGTATCCCTTGAGCCCTTCGAAGCTGCCCTTCAAGAACTCAAATCCACCGTGCGCTGGCCCCACGGTGGGCGCCAACTGTCGTGGAATTGTCACGGCAGATGTCCTCGTGCTAGGACTTAGTCGTGGAGCCATCGCAACTAGGAAGCTTGAAGGGGTTAATGTGGGACAAGGAACACGAGGGTTTATACTGGTTCGGCCCCTTACGGTGAAGGTAAAAGCCTACGTCCAGTTTGAGGTGGTATTGATTAGGGTTACGATCACCAGGGAGCTAAACTGTTATGCCCGGCTCTCGATGAGATTGTTCTCTGCCTTAAACCGCTGCCGGGTCATCCCTTTATATAGGGAGGCTGACGCCCTGCAGCTCTCAGAGTCCCGGCCGGCTCATAAAAGTGTCCGGCTCGGACTCTCAACTATTCTTGCCTTACACTACAAGTTCTACCATAATAATGATTGCAACTACGGGCTTTAAGCCATATCCGGGTCTTAAGCCCATCTTTAGCCCACCGTCTTCAGGCTTGGCGCCGGGCTTCTGGCAATGACCATATGAGTAACCCGGCCCCTCCTGGCGGGTGACTCTAAGGTCTATATCCTCAACACTTACTGACCATAAGCCAAAAAGGACCATAAGATATGATGGAAAGCATGTAAACATAGCAAGTTTCGTTATCAGGTTTCAGACTTAGCAGAAAACTGAGCATGGCAGAAACAACAATATGAAGGCATGTTGGTGAGCTTGAAGCACTCACCACAAAGAAATTCATGACAAAACAAGCATACCTACAGCAAGATGGCATGTTTATGAAGCTAACCATGGCAAGAGCAAAAGCATAGCATGTATGGATCAACTACAATAAGCTTGGCAAAATTGAATAACACGTAAACAATCTGCCAGAAATATTTTATAGCAAAAGTAGAGCAAGCTTGAGTCATGCTATGGCACTCCATAATTGCAAACAAGGGCAGGAATGGATCAGTTACAACTATAGCTACAAAACATCCTTACTAAACATCTCCAAAGTATGCATGGATCTCTCTGTAGCATCAAGTTTACATGGCAACAAAATAACAGCAGACAAAGACTGAGAAATCACCAAGTCCCTGAAATCAGAAACATTACGGAGCCTACTTTGCATGCTTGTGCTAGTCACCACAGAGATCACAAAAATACATGGCATACACCACTGGAAAGATGGCTTGGCATACAACAAAACACATGTAGAGCTCATGCCCATAAGATGCACAGGTTAAATGATACAAAAATGACAAATCTCCAAGTTCTGCTAAGAACCAGAAGATAACAGCAACTAGCCCTCTTGCAACAGAGATTTGGGCATCAAGATGACCTCTAATAAACATGGTGCAATTGAACAAAATGTAGAGCATCACGAGACGAACAATTTGACATATTACACGCGCGAAACGGAGCTACATGCAGAGAGTTATGCACTGTTGAACAGGGGTATATAATATGAAATTGCAAAAAACTTGGGAAAAAACAGGGCTCGGGAAAGTCAACCGCTACAGTGCCTCGTCCAGATCCGATCGGGGAGCTCGGGGACGCCGGGGTTGCTCGCCGGCGAAGGAAAGGAGGAGGGCGTGGTGCACTGCAGAGAGAGATGTGAGAGAGAGAGACCAGAGGGAGAGGAGAGGAAGGAGGAGAAGGGCGCGGCGCACTGCTCACCGGCGTGGAGCGGGCGGCGACGGGCGGCCGGCGGGCACGGCGGCCGGCGGCGCGGGGCGAGGAGGAGGCGCGGGCTCGCGCGGGGGGCGTCCGGCCGCGGGGGCCGGCCCCGGGCCTCGGCGGACCGCGGCGGCGTGGGGTACGGGCGGCGGCGCGCCTGCCACGTGGCGACCGCTGGTTCGCTGCGGTTTCGTCCGTCGGCGGCTGGACGCGTCCGGCCGCGGAGAGGAGTGGGTTAGGGTTTCGTCTGCGATTCGTTTTCGGGAGGGCTCACATATAAATAGGTAGAGGGAGCTAGGAGAGTCCAAATGAGGTGCGGTTTTCGCCCACGCGATCGTGATCGAACGACCTAGAGCATGGAGATGACTTGGACGGGTTTTGGGCTGGTTTTTAGGGGGGTTTTGCTGCAACACACAGAAGGCATATGCGGTTACCCGGTTAACCGTTGGAGTACCAAACGACCTCCAAATGGAACGAAACTTGACCGGTGGTCTCCGGGTGGTATACTAAGGCCACTTGACAAGCCTCTGTCCATTCCGAGAACGTTTTACACCCGCACACGAAAGAAAACAAGAGGGGTGCACCGGAGGAGATAGGAGCGCCGGATTGCAAAACGGACAACGGGGAAAATGCTCGGATGCCTGAGACGAACACGTATGCAAATGCAATGCACATGATGACATGATATGAAATGCATGACATGAACAAAATACAAAACTAAAGACAAAACCCGACCACGGAGGGAATATCATAACACATAGCCGAAAATGGCAAGAGTCGGAGTTACAATTATGGAAAGTTACATCCGGGGCGTTACAGAGTGGGTCGGGTACGCGGGCATCGCCGCACCATCACTTCATCAACCTGACATAGACCACGTCACAATTTCCAACCTGCATCGGCATCGCCTTGCCGTCACCTCATCGAGCCGACATACACCTCGCTTGAAGGAAATATGCCCTAGAGGCAATAATAAAGTTGTTATTTTATATTTACTTATATCATGATAAATGTTTATTATTCATGCTAGAATTGTATTAATTGGAAACTTGATACACGTGTGGATACATAGACATGTATTGCCATTTGATGAACGGGGTCACATCATTAGGAGAATGATGTGATGGACAAGACCCATCCGTTAGCTTAGCATAATGATCGTTAAGTTTTATTGCTATTGCTTTCTTCATGGCATATACATATTCCTTTGACTATGAGATTATGCAACACCGGGATACCGTAGGAATGCCTTGTGTGCTATCAAATGTCACAACGTAACTGGGTGATTATAAAGATGCTTTGCAGGTATCTCCGAAGGTGTTTGTTGGGTTGGCATAGATCAAGATTAGGATTTGTCACTCCGAGTATCGGAGAGGTATCTCCGGGCCCTCTCGGTAATGCACATCATAATAAGCCTTGCAAGCAATGTGACTAATGAGTTAGTTGTGGGATGATGTATTACAGAACGAGTAAAGAGACTTGCTGGTAACGAGATTGAACTAGGTATGAAGATACCGACGATCGAATCTCGGGCAAGTAACATACCGATGACAAAGGGAATAACGTATGTTGTCATTACGGTACGATCGATAAAGATCTTCGTAGAATATGTGGGAACCAATATGAGCATCCAGGTTCCGCTATTGTTTATTGACCGGAGAGGTGTCTCGGTCATGTCTACATAGTTCTCGAACCCGTAGGGTCCGCACGCTTAACGTTCGATGACGATTTTGTATTATATGAGTTATCTGATTTGGTGACCGAATGTTGTTCGGAGTCCCGGATGAGATCACGGACATGACGAGGAGTCTCGAAATGGTTGAGAGGTAAAGATTCATATATAGGACAATAGTATTCGGACACCGGAAGTGTTCCGGGGTACCGGTACATATCGGGTCACCGGAAGGGGTTCCGGGCACCACCCCCCCCCCCCCCCAGCAAAGATATGGGCCTTATTGGGCTAAGGGCGGGATAGACCAGCCCCTGGTGGGCTGGTGCGCCCCCATATAGGCCGAACTGGAGGAGAAGGAAGGAGGGGAAAGGAGAAAGGAAAGGGGAGGATTCGGCCTCCCCCTTTCCTTCTCCCCCCCCCCTTTCCTTCCCCCTCCGACACTTATGGAAGGGGGAGGCCGACTTGGAGGAGGCGCCCAAGTAGGATTACTCCTACTTGTGGCACCCCTTGCTGCCCCTCTCCCTCTCCCACCTATATATATGTGGGGGCACCGCTAGAACAAACAACATCTATTCCTAGCCGTGTGCGCCGCCCCCCTCCACAGTTTTCGCCTCCGCTCATATCTTCGTAGTGCTTAGGCGAAGCCCTGCACGGATCACTTCACCATCACCGTCACCACGCCATCGTGCTGACGAAACTCTCCCTCGACACTTTGATGGATCAAGAGTTCAAGGAACGTCATCGAGCTGAACGTGTACAGAATTCGGAGGTGTCGTACATTTGGTGCTTGATCGGTCGGAACAAGAAGTTCGACTACATCAACCATGTTGTCAAACGCTTCCGCTTTCGGTCTACGAGGGTACGTGGGCACACTCTCCCCCTCTCATTGCTATTCATCTCCTAGATAGATCTTGCGTGGACGTAGGAAATTTTTTGAAATTGCATGCTACGTTTCCCAACAGTGGTATCAGAGCCAGGTCTATGCGTACATGGCATGCACGAGTAGAACACAAAGAGTTGTGGGCGGTGATCGTCATACTGCTTACCACCGATGTCTTATTTTGATTCGGCGATATTGTTGGACGAAGCGGCCCGGACCAACCTTACATGACCACCTTCATGAGACCGACTCCACCGACAACCATGCAACTAGTTTTGCATAAAGGTGGCTGGCGGGTGTCTGTTTCTCCAACTTTAGTTGAATCAAATTTGACTGCGACCGGTCCTTGTTGAAGGTTAAAACAACAAACTTGACGAAACACCATTGTGCTTTTGATGCGTAGGTAAGAACGGTTCTTGCTAGAAGCTCGTAGCAGCCACGTAAAACTTGCAACAACAAAGTAGAGGACGTCTAACTTGCTTTTGCAGGGCATGTTGTGATGTGATATGGTCAAGACATGATGTGATATACGTTGTTGTATGAGATGATCATGTTTTGTAAAAGTTATCGGCAACTGGCAGGAGCCTTATGGTTGTCGCTTTATTGTATGAAATGCAAACACCATGTAATTGCTTTACTTTATCACTATGCGTTGGCGATAGTTGTAGAAGCAATAGTTGGCGAGACGGCCACGACGCTACGATGGAGATCTAGGTGTCAAGCCGGTGACGATTGAAATCATGACGATGCTTTGGAGATGGAGATCAAAAGCACAAGATGATGATGGCCATATCATGTCACATATTTTGATTGAATGTGATGTTTATCTTCTATATGCATCTTATTTTGCTTAGTACGGTGGTAGCATTATAAGATGATCCCTTAACTGACTTTCAAGGTATAAGTGTTCTCCCTGAGTATGCACCGTTGCGAAAGTTCTTCGTGCTGAGACACCACGTGATGATTGGGTGTGATAGGCTCTATGTTCACATACAACGGGTGCAAGACAGTTTTGCAGATGCGGAATACTCGGGTTAAACTTGACGAGCCTAGCATGTACAAACATGGCCTCGGAACACTGGAGACCGAAAGGTCGAACGTGAATCATATAGTAGATATGATCAACATAGACATGTTCACCATTGATGACTACTCCATCTCACGTGATGATCAGACATGGTTTAGTTGATTTGGATCACGTATCATTTAGTTGACTTGAGGGATGTCTATCTAAGTGGGAGTTCTTAAGTAATTTGATTAATTGAACTTAACTTATCATGGACTTAGTCCTGATAGTATTTGCAAATTATGTTGTAGATCAATAGCTCGTGATGTAGCTCCCTGTTTATTTTTGATATATTCCTGGAGAAAAATAAGTTGAAAGATGATAGTAGCAATGATGTGGACTAGGTCCGTGATTTGAGGATTATCCTCATTGTTGCATAGAAAAATTATGTCCTTGATGCACCGCTAGGTGACAGACCTATTGCAGGAGGAGATGTAGACGTTATGAACGTTTGACAAGCTTGATATGATGACTACTTGATAGTTTAGTGCGCCATGCTTTATGGATTAGAACAAGGACTTCAAAAACGTTTTGAACGCCACAGAGCATATGAGATGTTCCAAGAGCTAGAATTGGTATTTCAGACTCATGCCCGAGTCAAGAGGTATGAGACCTCTGACAAGTACTTTGCCTACAAAATGGAAGAGAATAGCTCAACCAGTGAGCATGTGCTCAGAATGTCTGAGTACTACAATCGCTTGAATCAAGTGCGAGTTAATCTTCCAGATAAGATAGTGATTGACAGAGTTCTCTAGTCACTATCACCAAGTTACCGGAACTTCGTGATGAACTATAATATGCAAGGGATGACGAAAACGATTCCCGAGCTCTTCGTGATTTTGAAATCAACGAAGGTAGAAATCAAGAAAGAGCATCAATTGTTGATGGTTAACAAGACCACTAGTTTCAAGAAGAGGGCAAAGGGAAAGAAAGGGAACTTCAAGAAGAATGACAAGCAAGTTGCCACTCCCATGAAGAAGCCCAAAGCTAGACCTAAGCCTGAAATTGAGTGCTTCTACTGCAAAGGGAATGGTCACCGGAAGCGGAACTACCCCAAATACTTGGCGGATAAGAAGGATGGCGAAGTAAATAAAGGTATATTTGTTATACATGTTATTGATGTGTACTTTACTAGTGTTCATAGTAACCCCAGGGCATTTGATACCGGTTCGGTTGCTAAGATTACTAACTCGAAACAGGAGTTGCAAAATGAACAGAGACTAGTTAAGGGCGAGGTGACGATGTGTGTTGGAAGTGATTCCAAGGTTGATAAGATCACCATCGCACACTCCCTCTACCTTCGGGATTAGTGTTGGACCTAAATAAATGTTATTTGGTGTTTGCGTTGAGCATGAATATGATTGGATCATGTTTATCGCGATACGGTTATTCATTTAAGTCAGAGAATAATTATTGTTCTGTTTACATAATAAAACCTTCTATGGTCATACACCCAATGTAAATGGTTTATTGGATCTCGATCATAGTGATACACATATTCATAATATTGATGCCAAAAGATGCAAAGTTGGTAATGATAGTGCAACATATTTGTGGCACTGCCGTTTAGGTCATATTGGTGTAAAGCGCATGAAGAAACTCCATACGGATGGATTTTTGGAATCACTTGATTATGAATCATTTGATACTTGTGAACCATGCCTCATGGGAAAGATGACTAAATCTCCGTTCTCCGGAACAATGGAGCGAACCAATGACTTATTGGAAATAATACATATCGATGTATGCGGTCTGATGAGTGTTGAGGCTCGTGGCGGGTATCGTTATTTTCTAACCTTCACACATGATTTGAGCAGATAGGGGTATATCTACTTGATGAAACACAAGTCTGAAACATTTGAAAAGTTCAAGGAATTTCAGAGTGAAGTGGAGAATCATCGTAACAAGAAAATAAAGTTTCTACAATCTGATCACAGAGGTGAATATTTGAGTTACGAGTTTGGCCTTCATTTAAAACAATGTGGAATAGTTTCACAACTCACGCCACCTGAAACACCACAACATAATGGTGTGTCCGAACGTCGTAACCGTACTTTATTAGATATGGTGCGTTCTATGATGTCTCTTACCAATTTATCACTCTAGTTTTGGGGTTATGCATTAGAGACAAATGCATTCACGTTAAATAGGGCACCGTCTAAATCCGTTGAGACGATACCGTATGAACTATGGTTTGGCAAGAAACCTAAGCTGTCATTTCTTAAAATTTGGGGTTGCGATGCTTATATGAAAAGGCTTTAGCTTGATAAGCTCGAACCCAAATCGGAGAAGTGCGTCTTCATAGGATACCCAAAAGAAAATGTTGGGTACACCTTCTATCACAGATCCGAAGGCAAGATCTTTGTTGCTAAGAATGGATCCTTTGTAGAAGAAGGAGTTTCTCTCGAAAGAAGCGAGTGGGAGGAAAGTGGAACTTGATGAGGTAATTGTACCTTCTCTCGAATTGGTAAGTAGCTCATCACAGAAAACCATTCTCGTGATGCCTACACCAACTAGAGAGGAAGCTAATGATAATGATCATGAAACTTCAGATCAAGTTACTACCGAACCTCATAGGTCAACCAGAGCATGTTCTGCACCAGAGTGGTACGGTAATCCTGTTCTAGAAGTCATGTTACTAGACCATGACGAACCTACGAACTATGAGGAAGCGATGATGAGCCCAGATTCCACAAAATGGCTTGAGGCCATGAAATCTGAGATAGGATCCATGTATGAGAACAAAGTATGAACTTGGGTGGACTTGCCCGATGATCGGCAAGTCATTGAGAATAATGGATCTTCAAGAGGAAGACGGACGCTGATGGTAGTGTTACTATCTACAAAGCTCGAATTGTCGCAAAAGGTTTTCGACAAGTTCAAGGTGTTGACTACGATGAGATTTTCTCACTCGTAGTGATGCTTAAGTCTGTCTAAATCATGTTAGCAATTGCCGCATTTTATGATTATCAAATCTGGCAAATGGACGTCAAAACTTCATTCCTTAATGGATTTCTTAAAGAAGCGTTGTATATGATGCAACCAGATGGTTTTGTCGATCCTAAAGGTGCTAACAAAATGTGCAAGCTCCGGCGATCCATCTATGGACTGGTGCAAGCATCTCGGATTTGGAATATACGCTTGGATGAATTGAACAAAGCATATAGTTTTATACAGACTTGCGGTGAAGCCTATATTAACAAGAAAGTGAGTGGGAGCACTACAGCCTTTCTGATAAGTATATGTGAATGACATATTGTTGATCGGAAATGATGTAGAATTTTCTGGAAAGCATAAAGGAGTGTTTGAAAGGAGTTTTTCAAAGAAATACCTTGGTGAAGCTGCTTACATATTGGGCATCAATATCTATAGAGATAGATCAAGACGCTTGATAAGACCTTTGATGAGTATGTACCTTGTTAAGATTTTGAAGGAGTTCAAAATGGATCAGTCAAAGAAGGAGTTCTTGCCTGAGTCGTAAGGTATGAAGTTGAGTAAGACTCAAAACCCGACCACGGCAGAAGATAGAGAGAGAATGAAAGTTATTCTCTATGCCTCAGCCATACTTTCTATAAAGTATGACATGTTGTATACCAGACCTATTGTGTACCTTGCCATGAGTTTGGCAAGGGGGTACAATAGTGATCCAGGAGTAGATCAGCGGACAGCGGTCAAAAATTATCCTGAAGTACCTAAAGAGGACTAAGGAAATGTTTCTCGGTTATGGAGGTGACAAAGAGTTCGTCGTAAAGGGTTACGTCGATGCAAGCTTTGACACTGATCCAGATGACTCTGAGTCTCAATCTGGATACATATTGAAAGTGGGAGCAATTAACTAGAGTAGCTCCGTGCAGAGCATTGTAGACATAGAAATTTGCAAAATACATACGGATCTGAATGTGGCAGACCGGTTGACTGAACTTCTCTCACAAGCAAAACATGATCACACCTTAGTACTCTTTGGGTGTTAATCACATAGCGATGTGAAATAGATTATTAACTCTAGTAAACCCTTTGGGTCTTGATCACATGGCGATGTGAACTATGGGTGTTAATCACATAAAGATGTGAACTATTGGTGTTAAATCACATCGCGATGTGAACTAGATTATTGACTCTAGTGCAAGTGGGAGATTGAAGGAAATATGCCCTAGAGGCAATAATAAAGTTGTTATTTTATATTTCCTTATATCATGATAAATGTTTATTATTCATGCTAGAATTGTATTAACCGAAAACTTGATACATGTGTGGATACATAGACAAACACCGTGTCCCTAGTAAGCCTCTACTAGACTAGCTCGTTAATCAAAGATGGTTAAGTTTCCTAACCATAGACATGTGTTGTCATTTGAGGTAACACCCCGATAAGCATGCTACAGTAACCTCCTGCTAATGACTGCCAAGTCATCACAATTATTTTGTCAATCATCACTTTGCTCCAAATCAAACCCAAATTCAAATTTAAATTGCAAGACAAAATTTTATTTCTTCAAACAGTAAAACAAAAATGTCCGTTGTGTGGCAAATATTAAATAAGAAATTGTGATGAATTAACCAACCTCATTTGAATTATTAAAATGCCCTTAACAAATTAATAAGTGGTGCAACAGCACATAACCTAGCCATTTCGAATTCTAAAAACAATTATCCTTTTCCAAATATTCTACAGACTTGTGTGTGGCTCAACAATATTGCCCTGAATTTTTGTGTGAAGTTTCACATTTTACTAAATTCATTTGGTCGCTCAATTAAAATGAAGAGTAGTAAACAAATAAAGAAAAACAGAAATAAGAAATAAGAAAATAGAAAGGGGCCTAAGTTCTACTGTGCACTTAGGCCTACTAGCTACAGGTGCGGCCCAGCCCACCTGGAGTTCCCTACTTCCTCCTACTGCTCATCCGAGCTCGGTGGCCGCCGGGCGCTCGTCCAGGCCGCGGATGGCCACGCGGTGACCATCCGTCGTGCCCCCGCGCGGTTAAGGCCACCCTTGACCCCCTGGAAACCCTAGCTACCCCCAGTTTTCCCCCTCGCTCTCTCTATCGCTCCCGCCGTGAGCTTGCCCGAGAGCTCACCGCCGCCGCTCGATCCCACGGCCACCGTGCCCCGATTGCCCCGCCGACCTGCCCGAACGGCTCCCCGACGTCGACTACGTCGAAAGGAACGAGCCGGGAAGCCTCCACGCTGCCGCCATTTTCTTCTCCTTCCTCGGATCGCCGTCGTCTGTCGCCGTCGATTCCGGATGCTCCGCGCCTCCCCGAGCACACTGCCACTTCCTTACGGCTCCCGGTGAGCCACGGCATCTCTCCCCTCGCTTCCCCGCACGGATCCATCACCGTAGCCACCACTGCAATCGCCGCCCGAAGCTCACTCCGCAGCGGAGCTCATCACCGTCATCCTCGTCGATGTCATGCTCACCCGGGCTCGCCACCGTGCTCTAGGCCTCGCCAGGACCCCGTAGAACCTCCCCAGTAGTCCTGTCGTGCCCTCTAGCCGCAGTTCGCGCGAGGGCCGAACTCCGGCGTCCGCTCCGCCGCTCGCCGCCGTAGTTTCCGGCCATTTACGTCCGCACCGCCACCGTAGATGGATGTGGCATTGAACGCTCGATAGAACGAGCCTAAGCACACCTCGAACGGGCCACCGTAGCGTTTTTCCGGCCAAGTCCGGCGACGCTCCGCCGCTGAAATGGTCGCCGGTGTTGCTCCGGCCGCCACGCTGACCTGGCGCCGGTGGGTCCCGCCCTGTGCCACTGACTGTGGGCCCCACGGGCCCCTTTGACCCCGGTGACTTGGGTCAACGCTGACTGGGCGCCCCTGTGGCTATGACATGCGGGCCCCAGTCCTTTAAACTGTTCAAAATAAATACATAATTAGGTAATTAATTAATTTAATTAATTAAATGGCTAAGCAACCACTGACAGTAGGTCCCACACAATTATTAGTCTAATTAGATTAAACTAACCCCACTGTTAGTACATTGTCAATGACATGTTGGTCCCACTGGACCCACCTGTCTGGTTTGACTGGTCAGCCAACCTGTTGACCTGCTGATGTCAGCATTGCATCATGCTGATGTCATAATTCCCTTTTCTATTAAATATGTAAATTCCAGTAAATGTTAAATCTTTGAAAATTCATAGAAAATAATCCGTAGCTCGGATGGAAATACTTTGTACATGAAAGTTGCTCAGAATGACGACACGAACCCGAATACGCAGTCTGTTCATCCACCACAAGTCCCTAGCATAACGAACATGCAACAATCCACCTTCATTTCATCTGCCCGAAAACGTCAAACACCAAGAATATTTTCCCGGATGTTTTCCCCCTTCGCCAGTAGCACCTACTACTACGATAGTTCACCTCTAGCACCGCTTAATGCCATGTTACACTTTGTGATGCTTTGATTGCTCTGTTATTTATTGTGTTCCCCCTCCTTTACTTCTTTCCGGTAGACCCCGAGATTGCCGGCGACCCCCAGTTCGACTACGGTGTTGACGACCCCTCCTTCTTGCCAGAGCAACCAGGCAAGCCCCCCCCCCTTGATCACCAGATATCACCTACTCCTTCTCTCTACTGCTTGCATTAGAGTAGTGTAGCATGTTACTGCTTTCGGTTAATCCTATTCTGCTGCATAGCTTGTCATTGTTGCTACAGTTGTTGCCCTTACCTACAATCCTAAATGCTTAGTATAGGATGCTAGTATTCCATCAGTGGCCCTACACTCTTGTCTGTCTGCCATGATATACTACTGGGCCGTGATCACTTCGGGAGGTGATCACGGCCATATGTTATATACTTTATACTGTTACATTACTTATGATACTGTTCAGAGATGGGGGGTGAAGGGGCAGGTGGCTCCATCCCGATAGAGGTGGGCCTGGGTTCCTGACGGCCCCCGACTGTTACTTTGTGCCGGAGCGACAGGGCAGGTTGAGACCACCTAGGAGAGAGGTGGGCCTGGCCCTGGTCGGCGTTCGCGGTTACTTCAAAATAACACGCTTAACGAGATCTTGGTATTTGATCTGAGTCTGGCCACTGGCCTATACGCACTAACTAACTACGCGGGAACAGTTATGGGCACTTGACGTCGTGGTATCAGCCGAAGCCTTCGTGACGTCAGCGACTGAGCGGCGCGCACCGGGTTGGACCGTGTAACACAACTTCCTTCTAAATGGAGGTTGCTAGGTCTGCTCACCGGCTGCGTATGCAACGTGCAGGTGTGCAATGGGTGATGGGCCCAGACCCCTGCGCGCATAGGATTTAGACCGGCGTGCTGACCTCTCTGTTGTACCTAGATGGGGCTGCGACGTGTTGATCTTCCGAGGCTGGGCATGACCCAGGAAAGTGTATGCGGCCAAAGGGGATCGAGTGTGTTGGGTAATGTGGTGCACCCCTGCAGGGAAGTTTATCTATTCGAATAACCGTGATCTTCGGTAGCAGGACGACTTGGAGTTGTACCCTGACCTTATGACAACTAGAACCGGATACTTAATAAAACACACCCTTCCAAGTGCCAGATATAACCCGGTGATCACTCTCACACAGGGCGACGAGGGGAGGATCGCCGGGTAGGATTATGCTATGCGATGATACTTGGTGAACTTACCATCTACTCTCTTCTACACGCTGCAAGATGGAGGTGGCCAGAAGCGTAGTCTTCGACAGGACTAGCTATCCCCCTCTTATTCTGGCATTCTGCAGTTCAGTCCACCGATATTGCCCCTTTACACATATACCCATGCATATGTAGTGTAGATCCTTGCTTGCGAGTACTTTGGATGAGTACTCACGGTTGCTTTCTCCCTCTTTTCCCCCTTTCCTTATTGTCTGGTTGTCGCAACCAGATGCTGGAGCCCAGGAGCCAGACGCCACCGTTGACGATGACTCCTACTACACCGGAGGTGCCTACTACTACGTGGAGGCTGCTGACAACGACCAGGAGTAGTTTAGGAGGATCCCAGGCAGGAGGCCTGCGCCTCTTTCGATCTGTATCCCAGTTTGTGCTAGCCTTCTTAAGGCGAACTTGTTTAACTTATGTCTGTACTCAGATATTGTTGCTTCCGCTGACTCGTCTATGATCGAGCACTTGTATTCGAGCCCTCGAGGCCCCTGGCTTGTATTATGATGCTTGTATGACTTATTTTATTTTTAGAGTTGTGTTGTGATATCATCCCATGAGTCCGTGATCTTGATCATACACGTTTGCGTGTATGATTAGTGTACGATTGAATCGGGGGCATCACAAGTTGGTATTAGAGCCGACTGCCTGTAGGAATCCCCCTTCCGCACTCCTTGGCCGAAGTTGAGTCTAGTCGATGAAAAATGTTTTACTAACATGGCTGTGCGGCCCATGGGCCCACGTTGCCATTGGGTGGTATTAGAATCTTTTATTCCTCGTCTATACTCTGGGACTCCGATCTCTCTTCTATTCGGGTTAAATGAATTTTACCAAATCTAACATTAGGATCTCGTGATCACTTTCACCCGGAGAGCCCCTTATCACAGATGATCGCCTGCTGCGCCAGAGGATTTCGAAAATACTCTACGATGTTCTTCCGAGACACTTAGTGCCATCGCTTTTGCAATTCCCTTCCATCGATAAACCTCTATGGATAACCACGTACACTTGCCGTTCTAACTATCATTCCCCGCTGATCTTGTTATTTCAAGATACACTGATACTCTCTTTATTGTTTCGAGAATCCATTATGCCTGCTGCCTTGCAGCTCCATTTCCGCTTTAATACACCTAAGGATAATTCCTCACACTCCTCGAGGATTCGTTCATCCCCAGTTGATCATGTGTTTCACAAAATTCTTTGAAATGCTATTCGGTCTTCCAAAAATCGTGAGCAACCTATTGCTCTTGAAATTCTTCTTGCTTGCATTAGGATCAATCCCATAAGTTTGGAATCTTATTGTCATCCTTTGTCATTGCCATTTTGAGTCCGTTGATTCAATGTGTTGCGAATGCACGCAATCCTCAATCAGATCCTAGAATTCATCCTTCTGGCTCAGACGTCATTTTAAACATGAGCTGGATCTCGACCAATCAAATTGCCATCGATTGTACCCCTAAGGCTATTCAACTTATCCATCCCTAATCAGAGCATTGCTTCTGATCCCTTGTCTTGGAATTCATAATTCCTTTTCAATTGAGCTTTGAAGTAGTCAGTTGTTTCTATCATCTGATCTCCTTGCATGCTTTCTTCTTCTGGTTGAGTACCGATGCTCACATCAGATCCCTTATGGACCACCAGATCCTTTGTTGAATTTTATCCGACAACGTCCTTCATATTCAATAACCTTGTGAGCCTTTCCTCAGATACATGATGCCTTTGGTAAATTGTATCCTCTGCTTTCTCAACCATGCTTTGCTTTCGAGCTTGAGTCATTTACTTCTGAAGCTTCTGGTATATGTTTCTAGATGCCCCGATGGGTTGAACCTATACCTTGTCTAAAACCGTGTGAACCCGAAAGTTTTCATGAGTCATACTCTTCTGGTGCTTCGCCAGAAAAAAATTCAACACTGCAACTTCTTCAAAGACGAGAAGTGAATGAAAGGTTATGCATTAAAGAAGTGGGAGTCGACCTTGAACTTTGTGTTCATGCCCATGGACCCGATGTGGAACTTATCATGGAAGCTTCTTGCAAAATATTTAATCATTTGGGTAATTCTTCCGGTGTCAATAAATTGGATCCCTTGCAGCTATGGTTCCGACCATATTGTTCTTCTTTGATTCCATTTCTCAGGCAAGTTTAAATATTTGTCTTCTACGGATCAATACCCCAGTCCAACCTTTACTTTGATCTATCGTCGTGTATTACACTCTGGTATCTCAAGAATATCATGGAACTGCATAACTTCTTATGGGTTCTTCATCAACTGTTATTTCTCACCGATTCCAAATTTCCTGGGTTCTGGGTTGTCGTCAACCGAGAACACTGATTAGTGAATCGAATCAACACTGTGATTCAATACTCCTAGTACTTTGTTGTTGAGACGTTTAATACTCCATCACGTCACTCCTAGCATGATCGGTTACTTCATGATCGTGCTAATTTTAACTGTGCTACCTGGTCCTTCTTCCCGGAGCACAAATTTCGACGGTGAGCTAATCTTACATCGATCTTCCTCGTCATATCATTTCTCGTTGAACAAAAAACTTGATTTCAATTTTGTGCCGTACCCAAGGTTCCAATAACCTTTCGTTTCATCATTCCTTTAACTTGATGTCATCGCCGATTGATTACATCTTCATGAAATATCTCAACAAATGTGTCATGATCATCATCAGCATTCTGAGCTCTTCCGGGATATCAATTGACTTCATGATGAGAAATACCATCCTTGCCCTCGATGATTTGTGTTGTCATCGACCACTTTATTGCCTTCCCTCCAACACAAACTTGTTCGTGTTCTGTGTTATACCTTGAGTTCCTTGTTATCTAGCATTTGTTCTTCTTTACCTTGGAGGATTACCATCTTTTATATCAAGAATGTCGTGAGGATTACTCCACCTCTTAAGAATTCTTGGTATAGTGATACTTCTCACCATCACCATTCTTTCTTGGTCCCCGTGTTGATTCCAACCGGGGTACCAACAAGTGAACGGTGTTGTTTGGATTCTGCCCTTCTAGCAACCCTATTGCTTTGAAGTTAACGGTCTACATTTCATTCTTAGACCATTGGTTATCGAATCACCATTCTAACATTGGTCATGCTACCTAAGTCCATATTTCGGGTGCACCTTTCAACCAATGTTTAATTGCGTTTGTTTTCCTCGGGCATACCTCATTATGTCATTTGATCTGACAAATGTTATCTCCTTGTTCACATACTTGTGGAAATCCATCTTTTGGAAATCTCGATTAATTGTCGTTGAGTTCATCAGCCACCTCCTCATCCTCTCCTTGGTTTAATGATGAACTCTTGTTTCGGAACTCGCTCCCGTAGTTCATTCCCCGAGAATCTTACCATGACATTTCGTCAATTTGTGTTGCACCTTTTCTTCTCAGGCATCCTGAGTCTGAGGTATCCTGACGCCAATCAGATCTGAATCTCGGTCAGATATGATGGTTGGAACATATTTCCAAGAGTTATAACATTGGTCTTTATATGACTAGGTAAGGTGACGTCATGCCTAGCACACCTGACCGGAGGACCTATTGTTACAATTTCCTTTTTAGCAAGGCTATCCATTCTTCCATGAGGAAATTGTAAAACTTATTCTACAAGTTGTTCCTGATGGATCCTTCATGTATCCGAAGTCTGACCTTTGCTTGAAGACCATGTCAATGCTATCTTGAAGCATGTATGTGGTACTCCGAATTTCAATAAGAACATTTGAAGCACAATGCTAAATTTTCTTTATCAATTATCCAAACACCGTTGTATGGGTAATGGCATGAAATTTCTCTCCCCTTTCCTAAAGGGTTTTATACGTTATATCCCGTCATGGTTATCATGCTCTGCTTGCCCTTGGGAAGGATATATCCTTGAAATATGTGTTTAAACACATTTTCCTTTCCATTGTTCTATTTAATCTGATGATCACCTTTTCCTTTCCATTGTTTTGTTTAACCTTTCTGGTGATCTATATGATCTAAGCAGTAATATTCTTCTGCTTATGTAAACACTTAGGTGTACAATCGTGTCGGTAAGACCCTGTTACTATTGTTGATGACATTCCGGTAACCACCGATGGACGAGAACTTTGCCTATTGGTACGCCTTGTTCAACGAGCAGGAGAATGGTTCTGTTCGTCCCTTGCCCTTGGCACCGACGTTGTTGCCGACATAACTGACGGTCTACCCTCTGACATGCCTTGCTATCATGACCATGCAAGATGTCACCGCTCCTTCTACCTTTATCCCGTATGGTGGGCCCATAACCCACAGTTCCACGGGATCGAAACCTGACTCTCTTACACTCCTTGTTCCCAAGATTGTTCCTCGCGTATGTAATTCACGGCTACCTTCCGAGAGATCATCAATTCTGGTACGAAACACAATATTTATTCTCGTTGCTCTAAACCCCTTTCACACTCTGTTTCCGACAACGAACGATTGTCTATCCGCTTGAAACTTCTTATGGTACCTTCGAACTTTACTCTCGATGTGTTTTAATTGTTCAACTCGAGAGGTACTCGTATGCTCATTCATGGGATAATCCTAGATTATTACCCTTACAGCATTCTGTCATTGCCGATCTGCCCCGTTACCTATTCGTAAGTACGAAGGAACCCCCGAAGAAAGGGTGACGACTTCATAATGATGACCTGAAGCTGTGGAATGAAGACATCAATGTAATGGATCGATCTCTTCGAGAAGAGCAGCCAAGATTGAGAAGATCTGTTAGAATTTTGTAACCAGACCTTTTCCCCTTACTCTACCTCTTAAATCTCGGGACGAGATTTCTTGTAGTGGAGGTCATTTGATGTAACACCCCGATAAGCATGCTACAGTAACCTCCTGCTAATGACTGCCAAGTCATCACAATTATTTCATTAATCATCACTTTGCTCCAAATCAAACCCAAATTCAAATTCTAATTGCAAGACAAAATTTTATTTCTTCAAACAGTAAAACAAAAATGTCCGTTGTGTGGCAAATATTCAATAAGAAATTGTGATGAATTAACCAACCTCATTTGAATTATTAAAATGCCCTTAACAAATTAATAAGTGGTGCAACAGCACATAACCCGGCCATTTCGAATTCTAAAAATAATTATCCTTTTCCAAATATTCTACAGACTTGTGTGTGGCTCAACAATATTGCCCTCAATTTTTGTGTGAAGTTTCACATTTGACTAAATTCATTTGGTCGCTCAATTAAAATGAAGAGTAGTAAACAAATAAAGAAAAACAGAAAACAGAAATAAGAAAATAGAAAGGGGCCTAAGTTCTACTGTGCACTTAGGCCTACTAGCTACAGGTGAGGCCCAGCCCACCTGGAGTTCCCTACTTCCTCCTACTGCTCATCCGAGCTCGGTGGCCGCCGGGCGCTCGTCCAGGCCGCGGATGGCCACGCGGCGACCATTCGCCGTGCCCCCGCACGGTTAAGGCCACCCTCGACCCCCTGGAAACCCTAGCTACCCCCAGTTTTCCCCCTCGCTCTCTCTACCGCTCCCGCTGCGAGCTTGCCCGAGAGCTCGCCGCCCTCCACCGCTCGATCCCGCGGCCACCGTGCCCCGATTGCCCCGCCGACGTGCCCGAACGGCTCCCCGACGTCGACTACACCGACTACGCCGAACGGAACGAGCCGGGAAGCCTCCACGCTGCCGCCATCTTCTTCTCCTTCCTCGGATCGCCGTCGTCTGCGCCATCGATTCCGGATGCTCCGCGCCTCCCCGAGCACACTGCCACTTCCTTACGGCTCCCGGTGAGCCACCGCATCTCATCCCTCGCTTCCCCGCACGGATCCATCACAATAGCCGCCGCTGCCATCACCGCCCGAAGCTCACTCCGCAGCGGAGCTCGTGATCGTCGTCCTCGTCGATGTCATGCTAACCCGGGCTCGCCACCGTGCTCTAGGCCTCGCCAGGACCCCGTAGAGCCTCCCCAGTAGTCCTGCCATGCCCTCTAGCCGCAGTTCGCGCGAGGGCCGAACTCCGGCGTCCGCTCCGCCGCTCGCCGCCGTAGTTTCCGACCATTTACGGCCACACCGCCACCGTAGATGGATGTGGCATTGAACGCTCGATCGAACGAGCCTAAGCACGCCCCGAACAGGCCACCGTAGCGTTTTTCCGGCCAAGTCCGGCGACGCTCCGCCGCTGAAATGGTCGCCGGCGTTGCTCCGGCCGCCACGCTGACCTGGCGCCGGTGGATCCCGCCCTGTGCCACTGACTGTGGGCCCCGCGGGCCCCTTTGACCCCGTTGACTTGGGTCAACGCTGACTGGGCGTCCCTGTGGCTATGACATGCGGGCCCCAGTCCTTTAAACTGTTCAAAATAAATACATAATTAGGTAATTAATTAATTTAGTTAATTAAATGGCTAAGCAACCACTGAGAGTAGGTCCCACTCAATTATTAGTCTAATTAGATTAAACTAACCCCACTGTTAGTACACTGTCAATAACATGTTGGTCCCACTGGACCCACCTGTCTGGTTTTACTGGTCAGGTGACCTGTTGACCT
Source organism: Aegilops tauschii subsp. strangulata (assembly GCF_002575655.3). NCBI lineage: Eukaryota > Viridiplantae > Streptophyta > Magnoliopsida > Poales > Poaceae > Aegilops > Aegilops tauschii. The sequence continues at coordinate 434,202,148 of NC_053041.3, read as the reverse complement.
GCTGATGTCAGCATTGCATCATGCTAATGTCATAATTCCCTTTTTTGTTAAATAAGTAAATTCCAGTAAATGTTAAATCTTTGAAAATTCATAGAAAATAATTTGTGGCTCGGATGAAAATACTTTGTACATGAAAGTTGCTCAGAACGACGAGACGAACCCGAATACGCAATCTGTTTGTCCGCCGCACGTCCCTAGCATAACGAACATGCAACAATCCACCTCCATTTCATCTTTCCAAAAACGTCAAACACCGGGAATATTTTCCCGGATGTTTTCCCCCTTCGCCAGTAGCACCTACTACTACGATAGTTCACCTCTAGCACCACGTAATGCCATGTTACACTTTGTGATGCTTTGATTGCCCTGTTATTTATTGTGTTTCCCGTTCGTTACTTCTTTCCGGTAGACCCCGAGATTGCCGGCGACCCCCAGTTCGACTACGGTGTTGACGACCCCTCCTTCTTGCCAGAGCAACCAGGCAAGCCCCCCCCCCTTGAGCACCAGATATCGCATATTCCTTCTCTCTACTTCTTGCATTACAGTAGTGTAGCATGTTACTACTTTCGGTTAATCCTATTCTGCTGCATAGCCTGTCATTGTTGCTACAGTTGTTACCCTTACCTACAATCCTAAATGCTTAGTATAGGATGCTAGTATTCCATCAGTGGCCCTAAACTCTTGTACGTCTGCCATGATATACTACTGGGTCGTGATCGCTTCGGGAGGTGATCACGGGCATATGATATATACTTTATACTGTTACATTACTTATGATACTGTTCGGAGATGGGGCTGATGGGGAAGGTGGCTCCATCCTGGTAGAGGTGGGCCTGGGTTCCTGACGGCCCCCGATTGTTACTTTGTGGCGGAGCGACAGGGCAGGTTGAGACCACCTAGGAGAGAGGTGGGCCTGGCCCTGGTCGGCGTTCACGGTTACTTCAAAATAACACGCTTAACGAGATCTTGGTATTTGATCTGAGTCTGGCCACTGGCCTATACGCACTAACCAACTACGCGGGAACAGTTATGGGCACTCGACATCGTGGTATCAGCCAAAGCCTTCGTGACGTCAGCGACTGAGCGGCGCGCGCCAGGTTGGACCGCGTAACACAACTTCCTTTGAAATGGAGGTTGCTAGGTCTGCTCACCGGCCGCGTACGCAACGTGCAGGTGTGCAATGGGCGATGGACCTAGACCCCTGCGCGCATAGGATTTAGACCGGCGTGCTGACCTCTCTGTTGTGCCTAGGTGGGGCTGCGACGTGTTGATCTTCCGAGGCTGGGCATGACCCAGGAAAGTGTGTGCGGCCAAAGGGGATCGAGCGTGTTGGGTAATGTGGTGCACCCCTGCAGGGAAGTTTATCTATTCGAATAGCCGTGATCTTCGGTAACAGGACGACTTGGAGTTGTACCTTGACCTTATGACAACTAGAACCGGATACTTAATAAAACACACCCTTCCAAGTGCCAGATATAACCCGGTGATCGCTCTTGTTGGGGAACGTAGTAATTTCAAAAAAAATCCTACGCACACACAGGATCATGGTGATGCATAGCAACGAGAGGGAAGAGTGTTGTCTATGTACCCTCGTAGGCCGTAAGCGGAAGCGTTTATCAACGCGGTTGATGTAGTCGTATGTCTTCACGATCCGACTGATCCAAGTACCAAACGCAGGGCACCTCCGAGTTCTGCACACGTTCAGCTCGATGACGTCCTCTCCTTCTTGATCCAGCAAGACGGGCGAAGTAGTAGATGAGTTCCGGCAGCACGACGGCGTGGTGTCGGTGTTGGTGAAGAACAATTTCCGCAGGCCTTCGCCAAGCACTACAGAAACTATGACGGAGGATAAACTAGAGCGGACAGGGTTGCTGGCACACGGCTTCTTTGTTTTCTGATGTGTCTTTGGTGCTAGCCCTGCCCCTCTATTTATATGTTGAGCCCTGGGGTCGAAACTTGGAGCAAAAGCCTCCTCCAAGTCGGTTTTGCCCGAAAGGCAAGAGTCCCACTCGGACTCCAGGACCAAACGCCACAATCCTTGGCGTCTGGCCCAGACGCCATGTCCAGGGTCTCCGGCGTTTGGCCCCCTGGCCTCCGCAAAACTCCTTTTGCACCGACTTATAGCCCCGTGGGCCTGACCCCTTGGCCTAACCATATCATCCAATATATGAATCTTTACCTCCGGACCATTCCGGAGCTCCTCGTCATGTCCATGATCTCATCCGGGACTCCGAACAACATTCGGTCACCAACATACATAACTCATATAATATTATATCGTCAACGAACGTTAAGCGTGCGGACCCTACGGGTTCGAGAACTATGTAGACATGACCGAGACACTTCTCTGGTCAATAACCAATAGCGGAACCTGGATGCCCATATTGGCTCCTACATATTCTACGAAGATCTTTATCGGTCAAACCGCATAACAACATACGTTTGTCCCCTTTGTCATCGGTATGTTACTTGCCCGAGATTCGATCGTCGGTATCTCAATACCTAGTTCAATCTCGTTACCGACAAGTCTCTTTACTCATTCCGTAATACATCATCCCACAACTAACTCATTAGTTACAATACTTGCAAGGCTTATAGTGATGTGCATTACCGAGTGGGCCCAGAGATACCTCTCCGACAATTGGAGTGACAAATCCTAATCTCGAAATACGCCAACCCAACAAGTACCTTTGGAGACACCTGTAGAGCACCTTTATAATCACCCAGTTACGTTGTGACGTTTGGCAGCACACAAAGTGTTCCTCCGGTAAACGGGAGTTGCATAATCTCATAGTCATAGGAACATGTATAAGTCATGAAGAAAGCAATAGCAACATACTAAACGATCAAGTGCTAAGCTAACGGAATGGGTCAAGTCAAGTCAATCACATCATTCTCCTAATGATGTGATCCCATTAATCAAATGACAACTCATGTCTATGGTTTAGGAAACTCAACCATCTTTGATTAACGAGCTAGTCAAGTAGAGGCATACTAGTGACACTATGTTTGTCTATGTATTCACACATGTATTATGTTTCCCGGCTAATACAATTCTAGCGTGAATAATAAACATTTATCATGAAATAAGGAAATAAATAATAACTTTATTATTGCCTCTAGGGCATATTTCCTTCAGTCTCCCACTTGCACTAGAGTCAATAATCTAGTTCACATCGCCATGTGATTTAACACCAATAGTTCACATCACCATGTGATTAACACCCATAGTTCACATCGTCATGTGACCAACACCCAAAGGGTTTACTAGAGTCAATAATCTAGTTCACATTGCTATGTGATTAACACCCAAAGGGTACTAAGGTGTGATCATGTCTTGCATGTGAGAGAAGTTTAGTCAACGGGTCTGACATATTCAGTTCCGTATGTATTTTGCAAATTTCTATGTCAACAATGCTCTGCACGGAGCTACTCTAGCTAATTGCTCCCACTTTCAATATGTATCTAGATCGAGACTTAGAGTCATCCAGATCGGTGTCAAAGCTTGCATCGACGTAACTCTTTACGACGAACCTTTTGTCACCTCCATAATCGAGAAATATATCCTTATTCCACTAAGGATAATTTTGACCGCTGTCCAGTGATCTACTCCTAGATCACTATTGTACTCCCTTGCCAAACTTAGTGTAGGGTATACAATGGGTCTGGTACACAGCATGGCATACTTTATAGAACCTATGGCTGAGGCATAGGGAATGACTTTCATTCTCTCTCTATTTTCTGCCGTGGTCAGGCTTTGAGTCTTACTCAATTTCACACCTTGTAACATAGGCAAGAACTCTTTCTTTGACTATTGCATTTTGAACTACTTCAAAATCTTCTCAAGGTATGTACTCATTGAAAAACTTATCAAGCGTCTTGATCTATCTCTATAGATCTTGATGCTCAATATGTAAGCAGCTTCACCGAGGTCTTTCTTTGAAAAACTCCTTTCAAATACTCCTTTATGCTTTCCAGAAAATTCTACATTCTTTCCGATCAACAATATGTCATTCACATATATTTATCAGAAATGTTGTAGTGCTCCCACCCACTTTCTTGTAAATACAGGCTTCACCGCAAGTCTGTATAAAACTATATGCTTTGATCAACTCATCAAAGCGTATATTCCAACTCCGAGATGCTTGCACCAGTCCATAGATGGATCGCTGGAGCTTGCACATTTTGTTAACACCTTTAGGATCGACAAAACCTTCTGGTTGCATCATATACAACTCTTCTTTAAGAAATCCATTAAGGAACATAGTTTTGACATCCATTTGCCAGATTTCATAAAATGTGGCAATTTGCTAACATGATTCAGACAAACTTAAGCATCGCTACGAGTGAGAAAATCTCATCATAGTCAACACTTTGAACTTTGTCAAAAACCTTTTTCAACAAGTCTAGCTTTGTAGATAGTAACACTACTATCAAAGTCTGTCTTCCTCTTGAAGATCCATTTATTTTCTATGGCTTGCCGATCATCGGGCAAGTCAACCAAAGTCGGCACTTTGTTCTCATACATGGATCTCATCTCAGATTTCATGGCCTCAAGCCATTTCGCGGAATCTGGGCTCATCATCGCTTCCTCATAGTTCGTAGGTTCGTCATGGTCAAGTAACATGACCTCCAGAACAGGATTACCGTACCACTCTGGTGCGGATCTCACTCTGGTTTACCTACGAGGTTCGGTAGTAACTTGATCTGAAGTTACATGATCATCATTATTAGCTTCCTCACTAATTGGTGTAGTAGTCACAGGAACAGATTTCTGTGATGAACTACTTTCCAATAAGGGAGCAGGTACAGTTACCTCATCAAGTTCTACTTTCCTCCCACTCACTTCTTTCGAGAGAAACTCCTTCTCTAGAAAGGATCCATTCTTAGCAACGAATATCTTGCCTTCGGATCCGTGATAGAAGGTGTACCCAACTGTCTCCTTTGGGTATCCTATGAAGACACATTTCTCCGATTTGGGTTTGAGCTTATCAGGATGAAACTTTTTCTTATAAGCATCGCAACCCCAAACTTTAAGAAACAACAACTTTGGTTTCTTGCCAAACCACAGTTCATACGGTGTCGTCTCAACGGATTTAGATGGTGCCCTTTTTAACGTGAATGCAGCTGTCTCTAATGCATAACCCCAAAACTATAGTGGTAAATCGGTAAGAAACATCATAGATTGCACTATATCCAATAAAGTACGGTTATGACGTTCGGACACACCATTATGCTGTGGTGTTCCAGGTGACACGAATTTGTGAAACTATTCCACATTGTTTTAATTGAAGACCAAACTCGTAACTCAAATATTCGTCTCTGCGATCAGATCGTAGAAACTTTATTTTCTTGTCACGATGATTTTCCACTTCACTCTGAAACTCTTTGAATTTTTCAAATGTTTCAGACTTATGTTTCATCAAGTAGATATACCCATATCTGCTCAAATCATCTGTGAAGGTCAGAAAATAGCGATACCCGCCACGAGCCTCAACACTCATCGGATCGCATACATCAGTATGTATTATTTCCAATAAGTCAGTTGCTCGCTCCATTGTTCCGGAGAACGGAGTCTTAGTCATCTTGCCCATAAGGCATGGTTCACAAGCATCAAGTGATTCCAAAATCCCATCAACATGGAGTTTCTTCATGCGCTTTACACCAATATCACCTAAACGGTAGTGCCACAAATAAATTGCACTATCATTATTAACTTTGCATCTTTTGGCTTCAATATTATGAATATGTGTATCACTACGATCGAGATCCAACAAACTATTTTCATTGGGTGTATGACCATCGAAGGTTTTATTCATGTAAACAGAAAAACAATTATTCTCTAACTTTAAATGAATAACCGTATTGCAATAAACATGATCAAATCATATTCATGCTCAACGCAAACACCAAATAACATTTATTTAGGTTTAACACTAATCCCGAAAGTATAGGGAGTGTGCGATGATGATCATATCAATCTTGGAACCACTTCCAACTCACATCGTCACTTCACCCTTAACTAATCTCTGTTCATTCTGCAACTCCCGTTTCGAGTTACTACTCTTAGCAACTGAACTAGTATCAAATACCTCGGGGTTGCTATAAACACTAGTAAAGTACACATCAATAACATGTATATCAAATATACTTTGTTCACTTTGCCATCCTTCTTATCCGCCAAATTCTTGGGGTAGTTCCGCTTCCAGTGACCAGTCCCTTTGTAGTAGAAGCACTTAGTCTCAGGCTTAGGTCCAGATTTGGGCTCCTTCACTTGAGCAGCAACTTGCTTGCCGTTCTTCTTGAAGTTCCCCTTCTTCCCTTTGCCCTTTTCTTGAAACTAGTGGTCTTGTCAACCATCAACACTCGATGTTTTTCTTGATTTCTACCTTCGTCGATTTCAGCATCACGAAGAGCCTGGGAATCGTTTCCGTTATCCCTTGCATATTATAGTTCATCACGAAGTTCTAGTAACTTGGTGATAGTGACTAGAGAACTCTGTCAATCACTATTTTATCTGGAAGATTAACTCCCACTTGATTCAAGTGATTGTAGTACTCAGACATTCTGAGCACATGCTCACTAGCTGAGCAATTCTCCTCCATCTTGTAGGCAAAGTACTGTCAGAGGTCTCATACCTCTCGACACGGGCATGAGTATGAAATACCAATTTCAACTCTTGGAACATCTTATATGCTCCGTGGAGTTCAAAACATTTTTGAAGTTCCGGTTCTAAGCTGTAAAGCATGGTGCACTAAACTATCAAGTAGTTATCATACCGAGCTTTGTCAAACGTTCATAACGTCTGCATCTGATCCTGCAATAGGTCTGTCACCTAGCGGTGCATCAAGGACATAATTCTTCTGTGCGGCAATGAGGATAATCCTCAGATCACGGATCCAATCCGCATCATTGCTACTAACATCTTTCAACTTAGTTTTCTCTAGGAACATATCAAAAATAAAACAGGGGAGCTACACGCGAGCTATTGATCTACAACATAGATATTCTAATACTACCAGGACTAAGTTCATGATAAATTAAAGTTCAGTTAATCATATTACTTAAGAACTCCCACTTAGATAGACATCTCTCTAATCATCTAAGTGATCACGTGATCCAAATCAACTAAACCATAACCGATCATCACGTGAAATGGAGTAGTTTTCAATGGTGAACATCACTATGTTGATCATATCTACTATATGATTCATGCTCGACCTTTCGGTCTCAGTGTTCCAAGGCCATATCTGCATATGCTAGGCTCGTCAAGTTTAACCTGAGTATTCTGCGTGTGCAAAACTGGCTTGCACCCGTTGTAGATGAACGTAGAGCTTATCACACCCGATCATCACGTGGTGTCTCGGCACGACGAACTTTCGCAACGGTGCATACTCAGGGAGAACATTTTTTATCTTGAAATTTAGTAAGAGATCATCTTATAATGCTACCGTCAACCAAAGCAGAATAAGATGCATAAAGGATAAACATCACATGCAATCAATATAAGTGATATGATATGGCCATCATCATCTTGTGCTTGTGATCTCCATCTCCGAAGCACCGTCATGATCACCATCGTCACCGGCGCGACACCTTGATCTCCATCGTAGCATCATTGTCGTCTCGCCAACTATTGCTTCTACGACTATCGCTACCGCTTAGTGATAAAGTAAAGCAATTACAGGCGATTGCATTTCATACAATAAAGCGACAACCATATGGCTCCTGCCAGTTGCCGATAACTCGGTTACAAAACATGATCATCTCATACAATAAAATATAGCATCATGCCTTGACCATATTACATCACAACATGCCCTGCAAAAACAAGTTAGACGTCCTCTACTTTGTTGTTGCAATTTTTACGTGGCTGCTACAGGCTAAGCAAGAACTGTTCTTACCTACGCATCAAAACCACAACGATAGTTCGTCAAGTTAGTGTTGTTTTAACCTTCTCAAGGACCGGGCGTATTCACACTCGGTTCAACTAAAGTTGGAGAAACTGACACCCGCCAGCCACCTGTGTGCAAAGCACGTCGGTAGAACCAGTCTCGCGTAAGCGTACGCGTAATGTCGGTTCGGGCCGCTTCATCCAACAATACCACCGAACCAAAGTATGACATGCTGGTAAGCAGTATGACTTGTATCGCCCACAACTCACTTGTGTTCTACTCGTGCATATAACATCTACGCATAAACCTGGCTCGGATGCCACTGTTGGGGAACGTAGTAATTTCAAAAAAATTCCTACGCACACACAGGATCATGGTGATGCATAGCAACGAGAGGGGAGAGTATTGTCTATGTACCCTCATAGACCGTAAGCGGAAGCGTTTATCAACGCAGTTGATGTAGTCGTACGTCTTCACGATCCGACCGATCCAAGTACCAAACGCACGGCACCTCCGAGTTCTGCACACGTTCAGCTCGATGACGTCCTCGCCTTCTTGATCCAGCAAGACGGGCGAAGTAGTAGATGAGTTCCGGCAGCACGACGGCGCGGTGTCGGTGTTGGTGAAGAACAATTTCCGCAGGCCTTCGCCAAGCACTACAGAAACTATGACGGAGGATAAACTAGAGGGGACAGGGTTGCCGGCACACGGCTTGGTGTTTCTTGATGTGTCTTTGGTGCTAGTCCTACCCCTCTATTTATATGTTGAGCCCTGGGGTCGAAACTTGGAGCAAAAGCCTCCTCAAAGTCGGTTTTGCCCGAAAGGCAAGAGTCCCACTCGGACTCCAGGACCAAACGCCACAATCCTTGGCATCTGGCCCAGACGCCATGGGCGTTTGGCCCCCTGGCCTCCGCAAAACTCCTTTTGCACCGACTTATAGCCCCGTGGGCCTGACACCTTGGCCTAACCATATCATCCTATATATGAATCTTTACCTCCGGACCATTCCGGACCTCCTCGTCATGTCCATGATCTCATCCGGGACTCCGAACAACATTCGGTCACCAACATACATAACTCATATAATACTATATCGTCAACGAACGTTAAGCGTGCGGACCCTACGGGTTCGAGAACTATGTAGACATGACCGAGACACTTCTCTGGTCAATAACCAATAGCGGAACCTGGATGCCCATATTGGCTCCTACATATTCTACGAAGATCTTTATCGGTCAAACCGCATAACAACATACGTTTGTTCCCTTTGTCATCGGTATGTTACTTGCCCGAGATTCGATCGTCGGTATCTCAATACCTAGTTCAATCTCGTTACCGGAAAGTCTCTTTACTCGTTCCATAATACATCATCCCACAACTAACTCATTAGTTACAATGCTTGCAAGGCTTATGATGATGTGCATTACAGAGTGGGCCCAGAGATACCTCTCCGACAATCGGAGTGACAAATCCTAATCTCGAAATACGCCAACCCAACAAGTACCTTTGGAGACACCTGTAGAGCACCTTTATAATCACCCAGTTACGTTGTGACGTTTGGTAGCACACAAAGTGTTCCTCCGGTAAACGGGAGTTGCATAATCTCATAGTCATAGGAACATGTATAAGTCATGAATAAAGCAATAGCAACATACTAAACGATCAAGTGCTAAGCTAACGGAATGGGTCAAGTCAAGTCAATCACATCATTCTCCTAATGATGTGATCCCGTTAATCAAATGACAACTCATGTCTATGGTTTAGGAAACTCAACCATCTTTGATTAACGAGCTAGTCAAGTAGAGGCATACTGGTGACACTATGTTTGTCTATGTATTCACACATGTATTATGTTTCCCGGCTAATACAATTCTAGCATGAATAATAAACATTTATCATGAAATAAGGAAATAAATAATAACTTTATTATTGCCTCTAGGGCATATTTCCTTCAGCTCTCACACAGGGCGACGAGGGGAGGATTGCCGGGTAGGATTATGCTATGCGATGATACTTGGTGAACTTACCATCTACTCTCTTCTACATGCTGCAAGATGGAGGTGGCCAGAAGCGTAGTCTTGACAGGACTAGCTATCCCCCTCTTATTCTGGCATTCTGCAGTTCAGTCCACCGATATTGCCCCTTTACACATATACCCATGCATATGTAGTGTAGATCCTTGCTTGCGAGTACTTTGGATGAGTACTCACGGTTGCTTTCTCCCTCTTTTCCCCTTTCCTTTTTACCTGGTTGTCGCAACCAGATGCTGGAGCCCAGGAGCCAGACGCCACCGTCGACAATGACTCCTACTACACCGGAGGTGCCTACTACTACGTGGAGGCTGCTGACGACGACCAGGAGTAGTTTAGGAGGATCCCAGGCAGGAGGCTTGCGCCTCTTTCGATCTGTATCCCAGTTTGTGCTAGCCTTCTTAAGGAAAACTTGTTTAACTTATGTCTATACTCAGATATTGTTTCTTCCGTTGACTCGTCTATGATCGAGCACTTGTATTCGAGCCCTCGAGGCCCCTGGCTTGTATTACGATGCTTGTATGACTTATTTTATTTTTAGAGTTGTGTTGTGATATCATCCCGTGAGTCCCTGATCTTGATCGTACACGTTTGCGTGTATGATTAGTGTACTGTTGAATCGGGGGTGTCACATTTGATGAACGTGATCACACCATTAGGAGAATGATGTGATGGACAAGACCCATCCGTTAGCTTAGCATAATGATCATTAAGTTTTATTGCTATTGCTTTCTTCATGGCATATACATATTCCTTTGACTATGAGATTATGCAACTCCGGGATACCGAAGGAATGCCTTGTCTGCTATCAAACGTCACAACGTAACTGGGTGATTATGAAGATGCTCTACAAGTATCTCCGAAGGTGTTTGTTGGGTTGGCATAGATCAAAATTAGGATTTGTCACTCCGAGTATCGGAGAGGTATCTCTGGGCCCTCTCGGTAATGCACATCATAATAAGCCTTGCAAGCAATGTGACTAATGAGTTAGTTGCGGGATGATATATTACGGAACGAGTAAAGAGACTTGCCAGTAACGAAATTGAACTGGGTATGAAGATACCGACGATCGAATCTCGGGCAAGTAACATACCGATGACAAAGGGAATAACGTATGTTGTCATTACGGTACGACCGATAAAGATCTTCGTAGAAAATGTGGGAACCAATATGAGCATCCAAGTTCCGCTATTGGTTATTGACCGGAGAGGTGTCTCGGTCATGTCTACATAGTTCTCGAACCCGTAGGGTCCGCACGCTTAACGTTCGATGACGATTTTGTATTATATGAGTTATGTGATTTGGTGACCGAATGTTGTTCGGAGTCCCGGATGAGATCATGGACATGACGAGGAGTCTCAAAATGGTCGAGAGGTAAAGATTCATATATAGGACGATAGTATTCGTACACCGGAAGTGTTCCGGGGGTACCGGGTACATATCGGGTCACCGGAAGGGGTTCCGGGCACCCCTCCCCCCCAGCAAAGATATGGGCCTTATTGGGCCAAGGGCGGGACAGACCAGCCCCTAGTGGTCTGGTGCGCTCCCATATAGGCCGAACAGAAGGAGAAGGAAGGAGGGGAAGGGAGAAAGGAAAGGGGAGGATTCGGCCTCCCCCTTTCCTTCTCTCCCCCCTCTCTCTCCTTCCCCCTCCGACACTTATGGAAGGGGGAGGCCGACTTGGAGGAGGCGCCCAAGTTGGATTACTCCTACTTGGGGCGCCCCTTGCTGCCCCTCTCCCTCTCCCACCTATATATATGTGGGGGGGCACCTCTAGAACACACAACATTTATTCCTAGCTGTGTGCGGCGCCCCCCTCTACAGTTTACGCCTCCAGTCTTATCTTCGTAGTGCTTAGGCGAAGCCCTGCGCGGATCACTTCACCATCACCGTCACCACGCCGTCGTGCTGATAGAAGTCTCCCTCGACACTTTGCTGGATCAAGAGTTCGAGGGACGTCATCGAGCTGAATGTGTACAGAACTCGGAGGTGCCATACGTTCGGTGCTTGATCGGTCGGAATGAGAAGAAGTTAAACTACATCAACCGCGTTGTCAAACGCTTCCGCTTTCGGTCTACGAGGGTACGTGGACACGCTCTGCCCCTCTCGTTGCTATGCATCTCCTAGATAGATCTTGCGTGGACGTAGGAATTTTTTTGAAATTGCATGCTACGTTTCCCAACATCGCTAACGTGCTCTGACACATCGGCTATAGTGGGGGCTTCAATATCACCTCACTGACATGCTTCATCACCTCGGCTACACTGGGGGCTTCGACAACGCTTCATCAACCTACTCTAGGGACTTCGGCGTCACTCTACCACCCTGCTCCGTCACCTTGGCTGGACTAGGGACTTCACCTCGCCACATCGGTCGTGCTATGTTGCCACTTCGGAGTGCCGAGCTCCTCGCTCGATCACCTCGGGATGGGTTTGGGGGCTGGGACCTCAGTCAAGCACGGGATCATGCACCATGTCGGATCTGTCAAAGTTTGACGGGTGTCCTTGTCGCGCCACAAGCCCAGACCGTGTCATCAGTACCAAGCACATTAACCAGCTAAGTCGCTTTCATGCTCAAAAAAAATCAATTTAAAATCTTTGTCTAGCTCGATCAGGCATTATATTTGTGTTAAGCAAAAAAGTTGTTTGTTAAAAACGTTGTTCTAAAACACTTTCTTTGCCCAAGTTAACTGGGTGCTTAAATTAATACGTGCCATTTTTAAGTGTTTTCTTCTTCTTCATTGCAAAGTCTTTTTCTACTACTTCTTTTTTTTGTCTCGAAGAACGGCCGGCCAACTAGTTGGATGTCTTGCTTCTCTATGTGTCTCTCGAGTTTAGTTCGCTAAACTGACATGAGAAGCACTCTGTATGCGCCTTCGGGGCAAGGAGGTTGAAGCGGAGGGCTGGCCCATTCGAATCCTAGACATGGGATGTATCATGTGAAAGCACGACGGAAGCACAAATTAATTTTAAGACCAATTTCAGATTGGTAGCAAAAAAACTTGATTTAATTCAGATGTAAAGTTTTTATATAAGTTTTTTGGTTTTCTCAGCTTATGACACTTTTATCCTATTTGTATTTTTTCCCAGGAGGTAGGACATCGTCTAGGTCGAGGTGTCCTGCGTGGTAATTCTGCTCGGGAAATATCTTTTCCGACCCGCAGTTTGGCATCTTCCCTGCCGAGCTGCACCTCGGCGATGGCGAAACGTAAAATGAGGCTGACTAAGTTCCCTAGGAGATGTGATCCTAGGGTCGGCTATGTGGCCCAACCCAAGTCTTAGGGGCTACTGCATTGACGATTCAATCTCGGAGGCTACCGCACATTGCATTTCTGTTCGTAAAGTATGCTGCTGAGCAATGACTTGATCCTCAGGCTAATTTCGCGAATTGACCTGAGACTCGGGGGCTACTAGGATCAGCGATTTTATGTTATCCTTCAGGCGCACCTCGGATTTAGGCCGACATGCACCTTGAGGGCTACTGGCATACATCTTGGAGAGAATAAATTGCAACTGGCTTGGCGGAAAACTTTTTTTTTGGAGCCGACAATCTACATCGATAACTCCAGATCGAGGTGGTGCACCACTTCAAAGGCAGTTCGGCATTGGAGCTCGTCTGCAAGAAAATAACAAGGCGTTTGATAAAGGCCGAGAACTTAAAGGGGATCCTCTGATGCCGGACATGTGAACTCTTGGGATACACCTCAGCGATCCTCGAGATCGGAGATGAGAAGATTTGTTGAACCAGCTTTCAAGACCGACCACCGAAGACGAAGAACAGTTCAGAAGAACCAAGGAGGGTCCCCAACTTGAAGACCAGTTCAGGGGCTACTGATGGTGTCCTGGACTAGGGGGTACTCACCATGTCATCTCCCAGCCAGGAGGGCCGGGTCGAGAACTCCCGTGGCAGTTCATTACTAGGTCACTTCGGACAGCCCATGACGGAATACAAGGGAGATTTCACAAGACTTGGCGCACAAGACGAGGACTCCTGTTATCCTAGGCCTCGGGTGTATTATGTAAACTGAGGCTAGGCTAGTCAATAGACCGTCTCATATTTAGTAGATTCATTCACATAAGATCTCGAGGTGGATCAACCTGTATTATGTACCCCATCCACAATCAATACAGTACAAGTAGGACATAGGGTTTTACCTCTTTGAGAGGGCCCGAACCTAGGTAAATACCATGTCTCTTCTTCGTCTTGTTAGCATCTAGCCAAGATCACCATCTTGTTGGGTCCTGCCAGATTTAGCTGTCACTTGTAAACCAAGCTAGTCATCTGCTGCAATATATTTGAGAGTGTTTCTCGTTGTTCTTTGCTACTTGAGATAGATAGTTGCTCCTTCTTGTGAGTTGTTTGGTACTGTGAAAGATCGTTCCAGCGGTGTCCCGCATCAAACGCGTTAGAATAGCAACCTCCGCTGATGAAGAGAAATATAGATAGAAAGAATCCAACCTCTAGACACATGAATACTGACTAACAAGACTGGATCCAAACAGATCCACAGAAGACCAACACCAACTGAATCCTTCGATATCCGCCAGAGACACATCTCCACACGCCCTCCAATGATGCTAGATGCATCACCAGAACTGGACTAGACGGAGAGTAATGACCTTCAGGAGCTGCCACCACCTCGTCTTCTTGAGCTTGACACAAACCCTAAACGAACTCATAAAAACACCTAGAACGGAGCAGGATCCCTCCCGCCGGCAAGGGCCGGGGTCCACCACACCTCCATGGCCCCAGGGCAAGCAGAGACGAGGCAGACCGACGACGCTGACAAGAGCCAGAGAAACTCTGGTCTTCTTTCCTTGGAGAAGAGAAGGCGTCATAGAAAGATCATCTCGAGACATCCAAGGAAATTTGAAATTCAAACTTAAAATTCTAAATTATCAACTTGAGAAACTCAAATGAAAATATCATCCCAAGGGCTTCTACTTAAATAGCAGTGCACTTTGCATGGTAAGAGATCCAAGTGGAATGGAAGTTAAAATAAAACTAGATGATACCCCGTGCGTTGCTACCGGATTGATTGCAATATTTTTTTGATGAAATTTTAATGAAAATTAAAATAGATATAATATATTGTATTTGATTATTATATACTCGTAAATATATATAGAACATAAGTTGCATTTTTCATGCATGTTAAGAAAGATATAATTAGTATATTGATGAGGTGGCATCTGTAGTGAGTTGTGATGTGTGCCTGTTAAGAAAGAATAAAAAGGCCATTTCCCATGCATGTTAAGAGAAATATTAAAGGCGTCTTTGGTTTGTGACTACGCATGCCACAGCTCCCTACGCCTAAACTTAGCCGATGTTTGCTTTATGCCGGTGTTGTGGCGTGCCGCACCGCTCGCCACAGCTTGCTAGTTCATTTTTCACGCCCCAACTTGCCAAAAGTGTGGCGCTCGTTTCGTTCGCCGCACTTGCGGCGCGGCCGCATCTTCGGTGTGGCGTGTTCTGGTGATAAACCAAACACGTCGTTAGTGGCGTGATGAGATGGCATGTGTGGTGAGGTGATATGTGTGCATGTTGAGAGAACAGAGATAGTGTTAGTGAGGTGATATGTGTGCATGTTAAGAGAACTGAGATAGTGAGGATCAACTATTCAGGTATATAGGATAACTGGACAATCCGCCGCGTGGCTTGTCAATTAACACACTCAATATAAGATTTGGGCTTTCAATTCATGGCTAATATGCTTTTTCTTTAGCATCCTGAATATAATAAAAATTACTTTAAGATCACTGGACCACCAAATGTCACTGTTGCCATCAAAAGAAGCCATTGACACATTGTTGTCGACGCTCTCATACCGAACCGGCATAACCTTGTCGATGACGGACAGAAAGTCTTTGTCCATATTGTCACCGCTACCAAAGCTGGGCTGGCCTTGTCGATGACAACCGAAAAGTCTTTGTGCACGTGTCCCTAAGGACGCCTCGGAGCGATAAACAACTCATCAAATCTTGTCATCGCATATGCACAATGAGAAAGCCTAGCCTGACCGTCTAGCATATGCACAATGAGAAAGCCTAACCTCACTGTCTAGGGAGCTTGTCACAATGAAATTAAAAAGGATCGGGGCCTGAAAGATTGACTTAAAAGAAGAAACGTCGCCATCCATCCGAGTGTCGCCCTTCTTGGACTAAAACCCTAGCATATCTACTAGCCGGAGCCAATTCTCCCCACCAGCAGCAATTTAGCACATGGTCTTTGTAACATCTACTGTCTAAATGATCCTACCAGTGCGTGTAGGAAATCTAACAGACTGCAAATTCATCATCTGAACATGTTACGAATGTAACTTTGATTCTCAGCGTCAAAGCTACAGTTTCCAAAGTTCAAAACTAATGCATGACATGACAGTCCTCTTTTTTATGTAAAACAAAGGATTTGGCTTCTCGTTTCAGAAGTGTCTATTTTGGCGCAGAGTAAAAACATGTTTGAATGACACAAGATTTTCCACACTGAGGCCCATCGTTGCACGAACTGAGGTGTGAGCAAGGACACAGATGAGGTTAGTAGTGCGCCAAGCACCATCTAGAGTTGCTTTATGGTCAATTCTGCTCTCAGATGTAGTACTCCATTGATGAAGAAGAGGCTATCATCAGCCATAAACGACGGCCAGGGAATTGCAAAGAGATTGCGGTAGCCAACCGCCTTTCCACCAGTGAAGGTGTAGCAGCCCTTGTACTTGCTGACAAACTCACCCGATGGCCTTGTCCTTGCAGCAAACTCGTAGTCCACGGTAACACTCGTTGAGCCTTTCTCTTGCATCCCTAAGAAGAGACCAAAGCAGTGGAAAGCACTTTGCTGATCCATGTTGCAATGTGCTGACAAGAAGAATCCCTGTCCGGCAAGATGGAATGCTTGCGAGTAAATCCGCCCAGATGGGAATAGTCGGCCACACTCCTCACGCTTCAGATCCAAGTATGCTATGCACTGAGGATACGGTCGGTCAAATTCCACCACCTTAAGTGGACGATATTTGTAAGCTCGTTCAGTATATTTCCTAGAGGTCAACACATCTGTAGCAAGGGCACGCTGTCGATGTGGTGCATCAGCTTTGTACAGGAGTGCATCAGTGACACTTTTAGTTGCTTGCTCATTATCCAGGTCACTGCATGCAAGGACCTTCCGCAACTTCCTGCAGGTCATATGAGAAAACCTAACAAGTGGCAGCAACCGAGTCCCCAAGATTTCACGTCTTTCTTCCGTTCTTGAGTATTGAGCACGAGCCCACTTGATCACAAAGTCATAGACTGCATCCTCTGATGCCACCTGAAGGTCGTTACTACATAAGATAGCTTCAATCCCAGCAAGGGGAATGTTCATCACTTCATCCTGAAACCTGAAAAGAGGAAGCATTCCTTTAGTTCAACAATGTTATTTCAATAATTTAGTTGGCTCTCTAAATAAAGAGACCACCCACTTAGTCAAGTCCTTGTATTTGTTGGCAAGGAATTCCTTGGCAGCATCAGTCAGTGGCTGAACTGCTGCAGCCATTGAAATGCTGGAAGGCAGATCTAGATAGAGAAGTGCAGATTCTGTGGTCATAGGTAAGCTTCTTAGTAGTTGACTGCAGTGTCTCATGCAAGAAACAACTTCAAATTTGTCAGACATCATCAAGATATCAAGCAGAAGGGTTGGCTGATTGGTCGTCAACTTTCCACTGTAAATAAAACTTAAAAGCTCCATAAGGGCACTTTCCTCTGTTCCAAGTAGAAATACAACAATCAGACATAAGGTAACTGTTAGCTCGAAAGCAAAAGAAAAATATATTTGCAAAATGGTGGGGTATAGACAAATAACTTGCTTGCTGAACTGAAAAATTAATCATGGATAACCTCATTGACAATGATCATGTCAGTACTACAAAATCGATCATTCAAAACATTAAGCAAAACTGTACAGCAGCTAGGATAGAACATGTCCTACTGGAGCTCCCACATTACCTGAAGCAGTTATTCTAAGAGTTGCATGCCTCTGGTCGGATTCTTTCATGCCATTTGAGAAAAGCTAACAAGATGAAAGTTATGACACTGTTAGCTAGATAACAATACATAACTACACCACAATGAACTCATTTTACACACAAATTAGATCCACCTTGTAAAAGAAGGGACTTTTTGCAGCTAGAATCGCAGAGCTGATATATATAGACTTCACTCTCAAAACCTGATTACATTCCATATTCCAGGATGAGTCACTGTCTCCATCCTCACCTGATACAAACAGCAAGGTCCAATGAAGCAGAGAACAAACGGCCACATAGGCATGTAGTATAAAGGAACAAATGGTGCACAGGATTCACATCTTTTATATAGACAAGGATATGATGCTTTGGAGCACAATCAAATGGGGAGCATAGTGACAGTGTATCGAATCATATGACTTATCAGTAACAACATGGTGCACAAACTTCAGAGATCTGGTAGCTTCAAAAGTTAAAGTACATTTGTCCACATGTATAACAATTGTACACAAGTTTACTTACAGTTATGTCAGAATTATATCCAACAGAAGTATAATCCATCCAACATAACCCAATTGTTCCAAAATTAGGTGGGGCAGAAAGAATCAAGTAATCAAGCTCGTATAAATCTCAACCAATCAATAGTAAAGTGAGGAATTTAAAATGATTACCACATGTCTAATATTATCAACGCAATGGCTGGCAGAAAGGCTTCACCGGTACCAGCATGTCTCCACAGTTTCAATACAAAGGAATGAGTTACTCGCTCTGATACATTGTGCCATCAACTAACTCTAAAATCACATATGATCAGTACCAATGATTGCTACGCATAACAGTTCTCCAAAAAATAATTTTAATTATCTGGCATAGGTGCACAGAATTCTGTGTTTATGTGTTAAATTTTCTGAACCTGACTGCCATATACTACCTCTGTACCAAAATATAAGACATTTTTGTAGGCTAAACTAGCCTAATAAACGTCTTATATTTTGATACGGTGGGAGTACTTCGGAGTAATTAAAAGATATTCAATTGCACTAACCATCTTGTCCAATATCAGGTGGAGATTCTTCTATCATAGCTACAGGCTCCTCGTTGGTTTCCTCATAGGTATCACGTTCATCTGCTTCAATTTTGATGTTTGCTGGTTCTGACATATACTTTCCACATTCTGGGGGCATGAGATGATAGCAGGAGGTCATTGAAAATGGAAGTTATTGCACTCTAGAATAAGAACATGATTAAGAAAGTGTGAATAGTATAAGTGCATTGGCATCAGATCGTCATGACAGAAACATATTCTGATAAAGCAAAGCAAGAGTACAATAGTTTCAGATGACAATGACAGAAAAAGATCCAAGCAATAAAGCATAAATCCTAATAACAATATGAGGCCCATGAACAAGCATTAACGATGAATGCCTAGAGTGCACATTCAGAGCGAAGTTGGATGCAAGCAAAATATATTGGGTACTCCGAACTTTTCATGGGACGCTAATAGGATGTCAAATACTTCCTATGTCCGTGTTTATTAGGCCAGAGAACCAGTGAGCCGCATCCGGTCTTAATTAAGTGCAGATTTCGCAGGTTCCGTTGCTCGTTCCGTCCACTGATTGAGGGAGATAAATCTCCAGCCGCTACATGTGCGAGGTAGGCGAAACGGTTTCGCTAATTAATGCCGCTAGCCCATGTGTTCTAACAGGGCCAATTCAAAACTGGGCAACTACACGCGTTGTGCCTTGGTCCCAGCACTTCGCCCTGGTGGCCTAATAAACACAGACTGGGAGTAAGTAGTTAAGAGTAAGAACTTCTAACTTCATTACTGCTCCATCCTCCCCTTAATATACCCACTTTCATGCTTACTTTTCTCAAATATAGAAACTTAGAAGCATTATGTAACACCTAAAACCCTTGTTAGCCCATTACAACGAATGCATGCTCAGCTAAACGAGACATTGGACAACATCTGGCCGTACTATTAATCAGGCAATAACCAAACTAACTTCTGTCTATAGCTTATAACTTTATATACAACTTATTGCATCTACTGGGCTTGAGGTTGGTTCGGTTACGGTGCACAATGCTCTTTGCAAATTCAGGATCATACTAGGAGCAATGTCACAGAGTTTTCTTCTGCGGAATTAAGAGTTGAATAAGATCTTGCAAATAGAGTCCAGGATAAATCCCCTAAAATTCCACCCACCAATGTCATCTCCTGAACACGACGTTGCTAAGAAGATCATATTGTGGCTAAATTCCGTGTGGCAACAACTGAGAAATTCAAATCAAGGCAAACAACTAGGAAATCATAACTTCACTTCAATCAAAAGGAAAAGCTGCCTCACCATCTTTCTCCCACCTTATACCAAACGTAAGGCTTTTGATACCTAAATCCCCAACAGGCAATCAAAACAAATCAGCGGGAAAAGCAAGTAGTACTACCTCCATTTCCCAACTCCCCACCCACCCGCTGTCAAATCAGTACGAATACAAATTCAAACCCACCCACGCCCAAATCGCCCCGTACCGAAATGATGACGAGACGTAGACCAACCTTCCCCACCTTTCTCGCGGCGGAGGTCCTCCCTGCGGCGCTTGCGGTGGCGCGCCCAGTCGGCGATGGAGGAGCAGCCCTCGCCGGCGGCGCCCTTGGCCCCCGGCGCGTCGTCCCCGGCGACGATCTCGATCCGCAGGACCCGGTCGGAGAAGTTGACCGAGTTGAAGGCGAACTCGAAGCTCGGGCCGCCGCTCGCCCGCGAGAAGTCCGGGTCCATCCCGGCCACCACCGCCCCCTTCCTCCAATACCAATCCGGCCACGCCCGCCGCCTCACCTCCGCCGCTGCGCGCAGGCCGCAGAAGACATCATCACCGCCGTCGGAGCCGGAACCCTAGCCCGAGAGAAGGTTCCAGAAGGTCGCGGAAGCGGGGGCGTGGGGACAAGAGTGAGACGGAGAAGAGAGAGGCGTGGCTGTGGTGTGATGGGGAGGAAACCAGAGGGTGGTAAGCGTGAAACGGGTGCGGCGATTTGGGTGCAGAGACCGGCAGGCCGCTTAACTAGGAGGCGTGCGCCGTGGGTCCCGGCTGTCCGCGGGCCACGTTTCCCACACGTGGGGCCGGCGCGTCAGCGGAGGGTGAGGGTCTGGTCGGCGTCGGCGTCGCGATTCTGTGCCTTGCTTCGCTCGCGACGTGACCTGTGTTGCGTCTCTCCTTTCCTTTTAGACTACTAGTAGAGTGAGTAGAGTTGGGCTGGTTGCGGTTAGGAAGGGGGGACGCAGGCGGCAGGTCGACGGAGAGGACGTCAAAGCTTGCGGTTCGGAGGGGGTGGGTTTTGGTGTCACGGGTTTTTCCCCTTGTGGAGTAATCATCATCATTTTCTCATGGAGTACTTTCCTGTCCATGAACATGCATGGAGCATGATTTGGGCAACTGGGATTACTCTGATTGCAGAATGAGAGCATCGTATTGGATTTCGAACTGTTAGAGTAACTCGGTTTCCAGGGTATATTTTATGCCCTATTTTATGTTGCAACCTAAGAAAGCCTTAGGGCATCTCCAATGCAGTGACCCAAACAACACGAATTTTATTCGCTTTTTATTCTTTTAGGTCAACAAAATAGACAGCGGACATAGACGGACATGCGGACACAGCCCAACGGAGCTAACGCATTTTGGGACGGACATGCTCTTACCCAACTATCGCTCGGGGAGGAGGACGTCAAAGAGGTGTATACCCGATGCGGAGGGCACGCCGCCGCGCCTGATGTGGATGATGTTCTCCGCCACGGAGACGACATGGACAGCACCACCGAGCCTGCCGGCGATGCGGTTGTCGGGGCCACCGCGACGGCGGTCTCGAGGCCGGTCGGAGTGAGCGCCATCATGCTTCGTGCCTCCTCTGTCTCCCATCGGCGTGGTGGAGATATTTGTGCGGTTCATGGGTGGATGTGTGGACCGGGAGGGGAAAAATGAGGGAAGAGATTGAAAAAAAGACGGTGGGTGGTGGGCCAGGCCGGACAAAGAGGACACAGATGGACAACGCACGTTGTCCGCTTCGGATCCAAATTTGACCCAATTTTTGGGACAGAAATGAGTCCGAGACACACACAAAGTGGACATAAAAACATAATGGCTCTCTGCATTGGGCTGCATTTTTTGTCTCTGTAGATCCAAATGGACGCCGGCGGATGAAATGGAGCCTTGCGTTGGAGTTGGCCTTAGAGCATCTACAACCATACATAGCTAATTTGAGTTGCCAAACGGGTCAGGCACGTTCGCAAACGGTGACCGGTCATACCCCATATTTCACCCCCAACGATCATAGTAGCCACTTCACGATTTGCATCTTCATACAAAAGCATGTACCGACATGATCTACGTACCAAGTACACTCCCACAACTACAATACTCGTCCCCCTCACTGGAGATGTTGATGAAGTTTGTGCCGAAGCCGCTGACCTAATGGTCATGGGCGGCTGGCGCACCTCCGGCTCCGCCTCCTCTTGCTCCTCGTCGGCCAAGATCTCGTTGAGCTCCACGTCTGCCTAGTGAGGAAGCGACGGTTGGCCTCCACCTCCGCCTCCGACTGGATGGAGTCGAGGATGGTTTGTTGCTCCATTGCGTCCTCTGCTTGGGCCACCTCGAACTCCGCCAGCGCGTTGGCAATGGTGAAGCCCGCAGACTGCCTCCTCCGCCTCCGGGTCCTCCAGGGTCTCCTCCTCCTCTGGCTCCGGCTCGGATGAATCCGGAGGCAGGCTGACTACGATCCGAGCTTCGTGCCTAGCCCGGTTCTCCTCCAACAGCTGCAAGCGTTGCTCCGGGGTGAGTATGGCGTAGATGGTGATCCTACTACGGGCCATGGCTAGCGGCTAACGATGACCGGATTGAAGGTGGCGGCGTGAAAGGAGGAGAGGGTAGAAATGCAGACAGGCTAGGGTTGGGTTGCCGTCGTCCAGCTTAAATAACCGTGCTTGGTCCTCAGGCGGCACGTCGTGCGACGCCACGCAGCACCATGAATGCATTCTCACTAAAAAATGAAGGAGGCGCCCTTCGGACTGATGGTTTCTATGAGTGTTCATGTGGGCCCTTGTGGTCAGTCCTACATGGTGGGCGTATCCGGGTGTCCCCACATCCGCCCCACATATGCACCGGTTATGAGAAGTGCCAGTCAACCAGGGTGTTTGAGCCAGATTTGCCAAATCTGGTTGGGCGGCTGTTTTCTGTGCGGTCGGGCAGGTCAGGCGTTTGACAGATACGAGGGCTCATGTAGATGCTATGAAGCCTTGTTTTTGGTGGGCTGGTTTTCGACGTGTGCAACCCCATGGATCCCATGCAAACCCTCACCCCCTGTAAACTCAACACGCCCTCTTCCCCTCGTGTATTCTCTACCCAAGCACAACTCTAATGCAAATTATAAGGGGTTGAGGGGATTAGGTGAAGGGAAAGGGTTCCACCAGATCCCTTCCCATCCCCGGCCCTCTTGCGTTGCGTTTGTAATTGTCGCGGTGGCTAATCTATTGATTAGCTTGGTGTGAAGTTGTACTACACTTGTTATTCGCATCAAGTTCTTAGTTTCCTGTACTTGATTTTCGCCTTTTATGAAAATATGGTATGCTTAGACTTACTCGAAAAAAAATTAGGTGAGAATCCTCCGGCGATTCTAAAAAAATGTGGCAATCAATCAACAGCCGTATTGCCAAATGACCAAACTTTTGCCAACATCGCCCAGCCGCAAACTAAACAAACAGAGCCTATAGCTATACCTGGCAGTTTCTAAAAGAAAATACAGTAAGGCCCTGCTTGGATCGTTGGTTGCCTCCCAAATACTCTTTCCGCCTCATAATATAAGAACGTTTTTGACACTGACGTCAAAAAAGCTCTCATATAATGGGACGGGACGGAGGGAGTACCTCCGTAATCGATAGACCTCCAGCCATCGTTTCTATTCCAAACGGAAAACACACTACAGCCGGTAATTTACACCTGTAAATTAAATCCAGCTGTATAAACTTACACCGAATCCAAGCGGGGCCTAAGATGCAAAATCCATCGTTCGAAGTAACCTTTTTCTTTTCTATAGAACTGACTTGCTTATTGCCATCATTTAGCAAACGCTCTTTGTACCTTGACTACATTCTAGTACATGACACTATCCAAGCATGTCGTATGTCCCTGAAAGGATTACCATCAAAATGAGTAGAAATTTCAACAAACTGCAAATTTAACTCATGTAGCGCTACACATTAAGAAAAAACTTATGTGGCGCAACTACACCTTCACAGTTCATAAGATGTTACTTTTCAGTTTTCACAGTTCACAGATTTTGCTTCTCATTTCAAAAGTGTCTATTTTGGTGCTCAGGAAAAACATGTTTGAACCACACAAGATTTTCCACTATCTATGATTGCTTTATGGTCAGTTCTGCTCTCAGATGTAGAACTCCATCGATGAAGAAGAGGCTGTCATCAGCCATAAACGACGGCCAGGGAATTGCAAAGAGATTCCGGTAGCCAACTGCCTTTCCACCAGTGAAGGTGTAGTAACCCTTGTACTTGCTGACAAAATCGCCCGATGGCCTTGTCCTTGCAGCAAACTCATAGTCCACGGTGACACTCGTTGAGCCTTTCTCTTGCATCCCTAAGAAGAGACCAAAGCAGTGGAAAGCACTTTGCTGATCCATGTTGCAATGTGCTGACAGGAAGAATCCCTGTCCAGCAAGATGGAATGCTTGCGAGTAAATCCGCCCGGATGGGAAAAGTCGGCTACACTCCTCACGCTTCAGATCCAAGTATGCTATGCACTGAGGATATGGTTGATCAAATTCCACCACCTTAAGCGGGCGATACTTGTAAGCTCGTTCAGTATATTTCCTGCAAGTCAACACATCTGCAGCAAGGGCACGCTGTCGATGTGGTGCATCAGCTTTGTACAGGAGTGCATCAGTGACACTTTTCGATGCTTGCTCATGATCCAGATCACTGCACGCAAGGACCTTCCGCAACTTCCTGCAGGTCATATGAGAGAACCGAACGAGCGGCAGCAAGCGAGTACCCAAGATTTCACGTCTTTCTTCCGTTCTTGGGTACTGAGCACGAACCCACTTGATCACAAAGTCATAGACTGCATCCTCTGATGCCACCTGAAGGTCATTACTACATAGGATGGCTTCAATCCCAGCAAGGGGAATGTTCATCACTTCATCCTGAAACCTGGAAAGAGGAAGCATTCCTTTAGTTCAACAATGTTACTTTCAATAATTTAGTTGGCTCTTTAAATAAAGAGACTACCCACTTGGTCAGATCCTTGTATTTGTTAGCGAGGAATTCCTTGGCAGCATCAGTCAGTGGCTGAACTGCTGCAGCCATTGAAATGCTGGAAGGCAGATCTAGATAGAGAAGTGCAGATTCTGTGGTCATAGGTAAGCTCCTTAGCAATTGACTGCAGTGTCTCATGCAAGAAACAACTTCAAATTTATCAGAAATCATCAAGATATCAAGCAGAAGGGTTGGCTCATTTGTCGTCAACTTTCCACTGTAAATAAAGCTTAAAAGCTCCATAAGGGCACTTTCCTCTGTTCCAAGTAGAAATACAACAATCAGACATAAGGTAACTGTTAACTAAAAGGCAATAAAAAAAACTGAGACTGTTTGTTAATATAGATTTGAAAAGCTTTTGAGTAAGGTACAATATCCTTATTCCAGGGAGATGAAAGATGAAAGATGCAAAATGGTAGGGTATAGACAATCAACTTGATAGCTCAACTGAAAATTCAACCGTCAATAACCTCATTGAGACTGATCATGTCAGTGCTACAAAATCGATCGTTCAGACATTAAAGAAAATTATACAGCAGCTAGGATAGAACATTTAAAATGCCGAGTGTCCTACTGGAGCTCCCGCATTACCTGAAGTAGTTATTCTAAGAGTAGCATGCCTCTGATCGGATTCTTTCATGCCATTTGAGAAAAGCTAACAAGATGAATGTTATGAGAATGTTAGCTAGATAACAATATATAACTGCAGTGCGCAATTTACTCATTTCATGCAGCAATTAGAATTACCTTGTAAAAAAAGGGACTTTTTGCTGCTAGAATTGCAGAGCTGATATAGATAGATTTCACTCTCAAAACCTGATTACACTCCATATTCCAGGATGAGTCACTGTTTTCTCCATCCCCACCTAATACAAACAACAAAGTCTAATGAAGCAGGCAGCAAAATGCCACATAGTATAAAGGAACAAAATGGTGCACAGCAGCAGCATCGATTCTTAACGTACTTGTAGCACAATATTCACATCTTTTACTGAATCATATGAGTTATCAGTTACCACATGATGCACAAACGTCAGAGATCTGGTAATTTCAAAATGTAACTTAGTTCGTCCACAAGGATAACAATTGCACACAACTTATGATTAAATATCTTAGAATTATATATCACAGAAGTATAATCCATCCAACATAACCCAATTGTTCCTAGCTATTTAGGTGGAGTCTCAAGAAACAAGTAATAAAGCTCATATAAACCTCAACCAATCAACAGTAAAGTGAGGCATTTAAACTGATTACTGCATGCCTACAAAATATTGAAATTGTCAAAGGAACGGCTAGAAGAGAAGGTTTACCATCAGTAACAGCACACCTCCACAGTTTCAATACAAAGGGATGAGTTACTCACTCTGATATATCGTGCCAGCAACTAACTCTATGATCACATATGGTCAGTACCAATGATTGCTAAACTTAACAGATATCCAAAAATCATATTAATTATTTGGCATGGGCGCACCGAATTCCGTGTGTATGTGTGTTCAATTTTCTAAACCTGACTGCCACTTATTTCGGAGTAATTCGTAGAAGATATTCAATTGCACTGACCATCTTGTCCAATATCAGGTGGAGATTCTTCTATCATAGCTACAGGCTCCTCACCGGTTTCCTCATAGGTATCACATTCTTCTGCTTCGATTTTTACCGTTGATGGTTCCAACATGTACTTTCCACATTCTGGAGGCATGAAAAAATAGCAGGAAGTCATT
Source organism: Aegilops tauschii subsp. strangulata (assembly GCF_002575655.3). NCBI lineage: Eukaryota > Viridiplantae > Streptophyta > Magnoliopsida > Poales > Poaceae > Aegilops > Aegilops tauschii. The sequence goes on along the minus strand of NC_053041.3, from coordinate 434,175,193 downwards.
AAAAATGGAAGCTATTGCACTCTAGAACAAGAACAAGATTAAGGAAGAAGTGCATTAGTTTCAGAGTGTAATGACAGAAACATATTCCAATAAAGTATAGCAAGAGCGCATTAGCTTCAGATGATAATGACAGAAAAAATCCAAGCAACAAAGCATAAACCCTAATAACAATATGAGGCCCATGAACAAGCATCAATGATGAATATCTTCACTCTAGACTGCAAATTCAGTGTGAAGTTGGATGCAAGATATTGGGTACTCAGAACTTTTCATAGGGCACTAATAGAAAGTCAAATACTTCCTGTGCCCGCATTTATTAGGCCAGAGAACCAGCGAGCCTCGTCCATTCTTATTAGGCCAACTGTAATTAAGTAGTGCAGATTCCGTTGCTCGTTCCATCCACTGACTGAGGAAAATAAATCCCCAGTCACTACATTCACGAGGGAGTTGAGTCGGTTTCACTAATTACTGCCGCTAACTGATGCGTCCTAATAGGGCCGATTCAAAACTGCACAACCGCACGTGTTGTGCCTTGGTCCCAGCACCTCCGCCCGGTGGCCTAATAAACACGGACGGAGGGAGTAACTGGTTAAGAGTAAGAACTTCTAACTTCATTACTGTTCTTTCACTCCCCTTAATATACCCTCTTTCATGCTTACTTTTCTCAAATTAGAAACTTAGAAGCATTATAGCACGTAAACACACTTGTTAGCACATTACAATGAATGCATGCCCAGCTCAGCGACACATTGGACAACATTTGGTCGTGCTATTGTAATACAACAAGGTGATAAAGATTGGCATAAGTAATTAAGTATGATTGGCATAAACATAAAATGCTAATAGGGAAGTGGCCTGAAAATAAGAAACAGGTAAGCATGATATTAGAAAGCTTAACTGGATGGCTTTTATATCATTATACCAAATATTCTTGGAACTCGTTTTAAAATGTGCAGGCAGTGAGCTTATAAGCTGGGAGGAAAACGGTACACAGTTTACTATACATTGGTATTTGGTAGAACTATAGGAGACTACAGTTACTAGTCGATCAAGGAAATAAACAATCAATAGTTATTTGTCAATCAAGCAAATGAAAATCCACGCATCATTATGAAATACTGATAGAGGAACACTATCTGACTGCTTAACATGATCGCATTGTAAAGAACAGCTCACATACTATTACAACAACTCTACATAGACAAAAAGGTCATCTGAACTTCATATAAAACAAAGAACTGTGAAGGTACCATCAGCCACGGACTGTTATTTATCAGGAAATAACCAAACTAACTTTTGACCATAATTTAAACAAGTTATTTCGTCTACTGAGCTTGTGGCTGGTTGGGTTACAGTACAGTGCGCAACGCTCTTGGTAAATTCAAGGTCATATTAGTGCAATGCCCCAGAGTTCTTATTCTTCTATGAAACTGAGAATTGAATAAGATCCTGGCAATAGTCTAGAAGGAATCACCCAAATTCAAATCATGCGGTTACAATCGCCCTCACCACCTCCCCTAAATCCCAACGACGAATGACATCTCCTCAACACCACATTGCTCAGAAGATCATAATAAAGAAGCTAAATTCCCGTGTGGCAACAGCTAAGAGATTCATCAAACCAAAGCAAACAACAAGTTGGAAATCGTAACTTTGACTTTGATCAAAAGCAAGAGATGTCTCGCCATCTTTCTCCCACCCTTATGCGAAACGTAAGGCTTTTTGACACCTAAAATCCCCAAACAGACAGCCAAAACCAATCGGCACGAAAAGAGGGCACCTCCCTTTCCCATTTCCCCACGCCGGCGGTCAAATCAGCCCCAATTCAAACTGCCCGAATCGACCCCGCACCGAAATGATTTTAACGTAAACCAACCTCCCCTCACCTTTGTCGCGGCGGAGGTCCTCCCTGCGGCGCTTGCGGTGGCGCGCCCAGTCGGCGATGGAGGAGCAACCCTCGCCGGCGGCGCCCTTGGCCCCCGGCCCGTCGTCCCCGGCGACGATCTCGATCCGCAGGACCCGGTCGGAGAAGTTGACCGAGTTGAAGGCGAATTCGTAGCTCGGGCCGCCGCTCGCCCGCGAGAAGTCCGGCTCCATGCCGGCAGCACCACGGCGCCCTCTTCCCCCGAATCCAATCCCAACCCCAATCCCAATCCGCCAACGCGGGGCCGCCTCACCCTCGCCGCCCCCGCCCCCGGCCCCGCCCCGCGCCCCCCGCAGCGGACCTCTTCACCACCGGCCGAGCCGGGACCATAACCCGAAAGAGAAACGAGGCCCTAGAACGCGTGGGGGGGGGGGGGGGGGGGGGGTGTGGGAGCCGCGGGGAGAGGAGTGAGGGAAGGGAGACGGAGAGGACGCGGAGCGGAGGAAGGCGTGGTCGTGATGGTGTGCGAGGGTGGTAAGTGTGAAACGAGTGACCGCTTAACTACGAGGCGTGAGCCACGTTGGTCCGCGTGGGCCCGCCTGGCGGCGATGTGATTCTTTGCCTTCCTTCTTCTGCGCTTGCGAGCTGCGATGCGGCTTGGGTTAAGTTTTTTCCTTTCCATTTTGTTTTGTTTTGTTTTGGTTGGTTGCAATTAGGCCGGAAGGAAAGGACGCACCGCCGCGCGGTAGATTTGACGGACGGAGAGGCGTTGAAAGCAAGGAGAAAAAAAGGGACAGGTTTCGCCCTCATGGTGTAAATGTGGGTGAGAAAGTTGTGAGTACTTTCCTACTTCTATTCATGGGATTAGTGCAATGATTCTTTTAGGCATTGCGGACCCTCAAAACGCCCATAAATGCTCAGACCGAGCAGTCCGGACACACTTTTGAGATTTCATCGTTTCCGTTGCATTATACTCGTCGTCCTCGTGACGATGCTCCTGGTGTGCCACCGCCACAGTCACCTTCGGCTCCTTTACCTGGGGATCCACTCAGGTCTTTTGAGATTCCACCGATTCGGTTGCACTAAACTCGTCGTCCTTGTTCTCTCACTCCGCTTGACGATGCTCCTTGTGTGCCTTCACCCGCTCATGTTCCTGTTTCTCTTTCTCGGTATGCCCTTCCTGATTGGCATGATATGCAGCCAATTGACTAGGATGGCTTTGCGTCATGCGCTCTTCTTGAGCCCGCGACCTACCGAGAGGCAGCCGTCCATCAGGAGTGGCAGCACGCTATGGCCGAGGAGCTTGTTGCCCTAGAGCGCACGGAGACTTGGGATCTTGTTCCTTCACCGCCTGGTGTCACTCCTATCACCTGCAAGTGGGTTTACAAGGTTAAGACTCGCTCTGACGGTTCCTTTGAGCACCACAAGGCTCGTCTTATTGCTCGTGGTTTTCAACAGAAGCACGGTCCTAACTATGATGAGACCTTTGATCCGGTTGCTCGCATGACCACGGTTTGGGCCTTACTGGCAGTTGCCTCCATTTGCCAGTGGTCAATCTCCCAACTGAATGTGCAGAATACCTTTCTCTATGGCGAACTACGTGAAGCGATCTACATGCAGCCGCCTACAAGGTACTTTGTTCGTCCAGGCACGGTTTGTCCTCTGCAGCGTTCTCTTTATGGTCTTAAGCAAGCTCCTCGTACCTGGTTTGAGCGCTTCTCCTCTGTGGTTACCAATGCTGGCTTCAAAGCCAGTGATCACGACCCTTCTCTCTTTGTTCATATTTCTCCTCGTGGTCGGACGCTTCTTCTTCTATATGTTGATGACATGATTATCATCGGTTATGACTCTCAGTTCATTCATTTTGTGAAGAAGCGTCCTCTTTGATACTTCATTAGTCTTGAGGTGTCGCCCACGCCTGATGGCATTTTTCTTTCCCAGGAGAAGTATACTCACGCTCTCCTTGCTCGTCCGAGTCTTTCTGATCAGTGCACGATTGATACTACCATGGAGTTGGGCATTCACCTCGTCCCATGGATGGAGAACCTCTTGAGGACCCCAGGCGATATCGTCACCTTGTTGGGAGCCTTGTCTACCTCTGCATCACTCGTCCTGACATCTCTCATCTTCTCCACATTTTGAGTTTACTCAGCTTCACTACTTCCACCTCCTTCGGGTTCTATGATACCTTCATGGAACCTCCTCTCGCCGCTTCTTTTTTCCTCTTTTGAGTTCTTTGCAGCTTCAGGCGTACTCTGATGCGACCTGGGCTAGTGATCCATGTGATCGCCGATCCCTCTCGGCCTATTGTGTTTTTCTTGGTTCCTCTTTGATTGCTTTTGGAAGACTAAGAAACTGGTTGAGGTGGTTTCTTGATGATTTTGGTGTTTCTACTATTGCACCGACCCCTCCCTCATCGAACAGCACCGACACGATCAACATGCTCGAGATCCTGTGAAGCATGAGCTCACCAAACATATTGGCGTGGATGCTTCTTATACAAGATCGCAGGTGTAGAACCAGATTGTGGTTCTCCTGTTCGTGCCTTCCGAGCTCCGGCTAGCAGGTTTCTTCACGAAGGCATAAACTCAAGCTCCACACAACTATTTCCTTTCCAAACTCAGTGTTGCCCACCCTGGGTTTGAGCGGGGTTGTCAAGTGTTATAGTGTTGTGTATAGGGTTGTGTAGTTTTCTCCCTTGTATAGGGATTTATTTGCATATGTACATCATACTTATCTGGCATGTTTGGCCCATAGCAATACAAGGTCCATTCATCCATTCCTCTATCTAACAATATCAAATATCTACGAATAAACAAAATGAAAACACTAAACTATATCTCAACTCCCCACAACCAAACAGATGCAAATAATCAACCTAACCAGAGAAAAATATTATTTTTGGCGTTTTTTAGTCGGAATACTCTCTATTCCATTAACCAATACGACCAGTCAAATCACTGGCAATAAGCGCATGCACAAAGTTTGGAGCCCCATCCGGCCACAAGGCTGAGGATGCATGGCTCATACGTGCACCGTGAGCAGCTAGAGAATCGACTACATTATTACAGCCTCTTGGGCAAAAAACAATCTCAAAAAAGGAAGAGTTTAAACTAGCAAAGATTTTAATCTCTCTGAAGACAATACCGATGGAAGAGCGGTCCTCGTCCGTCACTTTGATTGCATGCAGGAGACTACTGGAATCCGTCTCGATGATCACTGACGTCATACTTGCGTTGTTGGTTCAGCTGCAGAGACAAAGGAGGGAAGGGCACATAACTATATGTAAATGAAACCTTCACAAAATTAACACACACATCTTAGGTATTTGATCCTAAAACCAAAGCTTGGCACATTATTTTTATAATACAATGGATATACACAAGGGGATAATTATTTACAGAGAAACTTTCATGAAAAATTCTACATTGTTTCCGTGAGCATGAACACAAGTGCTCAAGGTCGACCCTCACTTCTTCAATGCATAACTTTCCAATCACTTCTCTTTTTGAAAAACTTTTTAGGCAAGGAAGGCAAGTAATTTTTTTTGTATTTTCATTCTTAATTTTTTTGTATGTTTCACCCACAACTAAACAGAAACAAAAAGGAAAAACAAAATCTACTTAGTGAAGAAAGCAAACAAGCACACACGAGAATATCAACCCCACGCTATTGCTCTCCGGCAACGGCGCCAGAAAAGAGCTTGATAATCCCCAAGTGCAGGGAATCATCGTAGCAATTTCCAAAGGTGGAAGTGATAAGTATGGAGTGTTGAACCCACAAGGAGCTAAACGTAAGATCAATATTCTCTCAAGCCCTATCTGCCACTGATACGACTCTACGTGCACCGAACGTTTGCTTCCAACTAGAAACGAGAAATAAAACTATGTTGTGGGTATGAAGAGGATAACTTTGCATGGTATCGGAGAGCTAAAATATAAAACTAGGTGCTGTTATCATAAAGTTGGAATATATTACTAAATATTATAAATAGCGAATGTGGAATAATGATGGATCGGTGTGCGGAATTGTCCTAGGCAATTGTTAACAAGACCGGTAGTCGTCATTGCAATTTCATATGAGGGAGAGGCATAAGCTAACATACTTTCTCTACTTGGATCATATGCACTTATGATTGGAACTCTAGCAAGCATCTGCAACTACTAAAGATCATTAAGGTAAAACCCAACCATAGCATTAAAGCATCAAGTCCTCTTTATTCCCATACGCAACAACCCCCTTACTCGGGTTTGTGTTTCAGTCACTCACCAACCCACTATAAGCGAATCATGAACGTATTGCAGCACCCTACAGCGGGAATCCCTCACGCTTGTGCGACACGGAGGGCACCATAGGACAGCACCAAAATAAAACATACAACTCGTTCCAATCTAGATCATCAATCAACCCAAAGACAAATGATATCTACTTAAAACATCATAGGATGGCAACACATCATTGGATCATAATATGTGGCATAAAGCACCATGTTCAAGTAGGGATTACAGCGGGGTGCGGGAGAGTGGACCGCGTAAAAGAGATGAGGATGGTGATGATGGTGGTGATGTTGATGAAGACGATCACCGCGGTGATGATTCCCCTCCTCCATGGCCTCCGGTGATGATGGCTCCCTCCGGCAGGGTGCCGAAGAGGGCCTAGATTGATTTCTCGTGGCTATAGAGGCTTGCGGCGGTGGTACTTCCGATCTAGGTTTCTTTCTGGAAGTTTGGGTGTATATGAGAGGTGTTGGCGTCGAGAACAAGTCAGGGGGTCTCCGGGCTGTCCACGAGGCAGGGAGGCGCGCCCAGGGGGGGTGGGCGCGCCCCCCACCTCGTGGGCAGCCCGGGACTCTTCTAGCCCAACTCTTTGACTCCGTGGCCTTCTTCTGGTCCAAAAATAAGCTCCGTCAAGTTTCAGGTCAATTGGACTCTGTTTGGTTTTCCTTTTCTGCGATATTCTAAAACAAGGAAAAAACAGAAACTGGCACTGGGCTCTAGGTTAATAGGTTAGTCCCAAAAACCATATAAATGCATATAAAACATCCAAGGTTGATAATATAATAGCATGAATACTTCATAAATTATAGATACGTTGGAGACGTATCAGCATCCCCAAGCTTAATTCCTGCTCGTCCTCGAGTAGGTAAATGATAAAAGAAATAATTTATGAACTGTGAATGCTAGCAAGTGCACAAGTTTGATCAATGATAGTTCCAATCACTTTTTCTAGCATCATTATATGTCATATCAGTAGCTCATCTTCATAAAACTTTTCATGATCAAGTAACAAGCTATTCACGTGTTAAAGTATAGATCATAAACTTTCTTGAAACTAACAAACTATATTCTTAGTCATCAAACAATTGCAATTCATCTTATTTTCAGGAAGGGTCTATGTCAGAGCTTTGATTTAGCAAACTCCACATACTCAACTATCATTTAATCTTTCACAATTGCTAACACTCATGTGATATTTATGGGTTCAAGGTTTTAATCGGACACAGAGAAAGACAGGGGCTTATAGTTTCGCCTCCCAACCTTTTACCTCAAGGGTAATGCCAACAATAATAACTCATGAAAACCTACATCCAAGTAGATATATATATATATATATATATCCGGATCGCTCCAACACAAAGTGCTTGCCAAAGGAAAAAGTGTAAAAAGGAAAGGTGATGATCACCATGACTCTTGCATAAGGTAGAAGATAAAAGTAAAACATAGGTCCTTCGCAGAGGGAAGCAGAGGTTGTCATGCGCTTTTATGGTTGGATGCACAAAATCTTAATGCAAAAGAACGTCACTTTATATTGCCTCTTGTGATAGAGACCTTTATTATGCAGTCCGTCGCTTTTATTACTTCCCTATCACAAGTTCGTATAAAGCTTATTTTCTTCGCACTAATAGATCATACATATTTAGTGAGCAATTTTTATTGCATGCACCGATGACAACTTACTTGAAGGATCTTACTCAATCCATAGGTAGGTATGGTGGACTCTCATGGCAAAACTAGTTTAAAGGAAATTGGGAAGCACAAGTAGTATCTCTACTTGGTGCAAAGAATTTGGCTAGCATAAGGGGGAAAGGCCTCGGCATGTTGGATGATCCATGACAATATACTTTATTTCGGATATAAGAAAACATAACCCATTACGTTGTCTTCCTTGTCCAACATCAACCTTTTAGCATGTCATATTTTAATGAGTGCTCACAATTACAAAAGATGTCCAAGATAGTATATTTATATGTGAAATCTCTCTTCCTTCAATATTCTTTCATGAATTGTTCAAGTGACCAATTCTACGTTTGCTAACTTCAATGAGTTTACTACCTATACTTATTATGTGTGAAGTATTACTCCACATGTTATAAGCATATGAAACATATATAAATTCAGATTTATGACATTCAATTCATTCAACCATTTACCCATAGGATATACATGAAGCACATGAGTAAATGACAAACTACTCCAAAAGATATGAGTGAAGAACACTGAGTAGTCAAATAATTAACTAGCCATGGGAGGATTCTTTTTCATTCAATATTTCAGATCCAATGATTTTATTCAAACAGCAAGTAAAAATGAAAATACGCTCCAAGCAAAACACATATCATGTGATGACTAAAAATATAGCTCCGAGTAAGGTATACCGATAGTTTTGAAGACGAAAGAGGGGATGCCTTCCGGGGCATCCCCAAGCTTAGACGCTTGAGTCTTCCTTGAATATTACCTTGGGGTGCCTTGGGAATCCCCAAGCTTAGGGTCTTTCCTCTCCTTATTCTCCTCATATCGATATCTCACCCAAAGCTTGAAAACTTCAATCACACAAAACTTAACGGAACTTCGTGAGATAGGTTAGTATGATAAAGAGCAAACCATTCACTTTGGCACTGTCAAAGACAAGGTTCATAGTTGTTCTCACACAATGCCTACTGTACCATATCATTTCTACAATTTATATTGAAAAATATAAGCCATAGAAACTAGAAAACAAGCAAACTATGCAATGAAAACAGAATCTGTCAGAAACAGAACATTCTGTAATGATCTGAACAGCAACCATACTTCTGCTACTCCAAAAATTATGAAATAAATTGGTGGACGTGAGGAATTTGTCTATTAATATTCTGCAAAAAGAATCAACTCAAAAGCACTCTTCTGTAAAAAATGGCAGCTAATATCGTGAGCGCAAAGTTTCTATTTTTTTACAGCAAGATCACATTAACTTTCACCCAAGTCTTCCCAAAGGTCTTACTTGGCACTTTATTGAAACAAAAGCTATAAAACATGATTACTACTGTAGCTTAATCATGTAAACACACAAAAACAGTAAGGGTAAATATTGGGTTGTCTCCCGACAAGCGCTTTTCTTTAATGCCTTTTAGCTAGGCATGATGATTTCAATGATGCTCATATAAAAGATAAGAATTGAAACATAAAGAGAGCATCATGAAGAATATGACTAGCACATTTGAATCTAACCAACTTACTATGCCTAGGGATTTTGTGAACACATAATTTATAGGAGCAAGAATCAACTAGCATAGGAAGGCAAAACAAGTATAACTTCAAAACTTTAAGCACATAGAGAGGAAACTTGATATTATTGCAACTCCTACAAGCATATATTCCTCCATCATAATAATTTTCAGTAGCATCATGAATGAATTCAACAATATAACCATCACATAAAGCATTTTTTTCATGATCTACAAGCATAGAAATTTTTCTACTCTCCACATAAGCAAAATTCTTCTCATTCGGAATAGCGGGATCACTAGTTACTAAAGTTGACACTCTTCCAAACCCGCTTTAGATGATAGTATTATTCATACTCCAAAAGATATAAGTGAAGTTCATGGAGCATTCTACAATTAATATAGACTAACCAATATCCAAGCTCAATATATATAAGTGAAGCACACGAAGCATTCTATAAAACCATACTCAAAGAGATTTAAGTGAAGCACAAAGAGCAATTCTGTAAGATCGTACTTAAAAGATATAAGTGAAGCACATGAAGTATTCTATAAATCAATGAAAGGCTATCTCATACTAGCATGGTTCTTAAAGAAAAAGAAAAACACAAAGGACACAAATCATGTGAACAAAACAAAAACCGAGGTATACCGATAATTGTTGAAGAAGAAAGATGGGATGCCAACCGGGGCATCCCCAAGCTTAGATGCTTGAGCATCCTCTTAAATATTTACTTGGGGTGCCTTGAGCATCCCAAGCTTGAACTCTTGCCTCTCTTTATTCTTCTCATATTGATAGCTCCTCGATCTTCGAACACTTCATCCACACAGAACTTTAACAAAAACTTGTGAGATCCGTTAGTGTAACAAAGCAAATCACTACTATAAGTACTGTTGCAAACCAATTCATATTTTGTTTTTGCATTATAGCTACTGTAATATAACTTTTCCATGGCTTATTCCACTGATAGAAATCGATAGTTTCATCAAAACAAGCAAGCAATGCATCAAAAACAGAATCTGTCTTAAACAGGACAGTCTGTAGTAATCTGGAAGTTTAGCAAACTTCTGTAACTCCAAAAAATATGAATTTTTTTTGAAAATTTGAACAATTTGTACAGAAGTAATGTGCAAAACGTTTCAGACCCATTTGACCTTCCAGTAAAAAAATTAAAATCACGCACTACAGCCGAAGTTTCTGTTTTTGTTCTGCACATAGTAAACAAGCAATCTAATCATCCTAAAACCAAAGCTTGGCACATTATTTTTATAATACAATGGATATACACAAGGGGATAATTATTTACAGAGAAACTTCCATGAAAAATTCTACATTGTTTCCGTGAGCATGAACACAAGTGCTCAAGGTCGACCCTCACTTCTTCAATGCATAACTTTCCAATCACTTCTCTTTTTGAAAAACTTTTTAGGCAAGGAAGGCAAGTAATTTTTTTTGTATTTTCATTCTTAATTTTTTTGTATGTTTCACCCACAACTAAACAGAAACAACAGGAAAAACAAAATCTACTTAGTGAAGAAAGCAAACAAGCACACACGAGAATATCAACCCCACGCTATTGCTCCCCGGCAACGGCGCCAGAAAAGAGCTTGATAATCCCCAAGTGCAGGGAATCATCATAGCAATTTCCAAAGGTGGAAGTGATAAGTATGGAGTGTCGAACCCACAAGGAGCTAAAGGTAAGATCAATATTCTCTCAAGCCCTATCTGCCACTGATACGACTCTACGTGCACCGAACGTTTGCTTCCAACTAGAAACGAGAAATAAAACTATGTGGTGGGTATGAAGAGGATAACTTTGCATGGTATCGGAGAGCTAAAATATAAAACTAGGTGATGTTATCATAAAGTTAGAATATATTACTAAATATTATAAATAGCGAGTGTGGAATAATGATGGATCGGTGTGCGGAATTGTCCTAGGCAATTGTTAACAAGACCAGTAGTCGTCATTGCAATTTTATATGAGGGAGAGGCATAAGCTAACATACTTTCTCTACTTGGATCATATGCACTTATGATTGGAACTCTAGCAAGCACCCGCAACTACTAAAGATCATTAAGGTAAAACCCAACCATAGCATTAAAGCATCAAGTCCTCTTTATTCCCATACGCAACAACCCCCTTACTCGGGTTTGTGTTTCAGTCACTCACCAACCCACTATAAGCGAATCATGAACGTATTGCAACACCCTACAGCGGGAATCCCTCACGCTTGTGCGACACGGAGGGCACCATAGGACAGCACCAAAATAAAACATACAACTCGTACCAATCTAGATCATCAATCAACCCAAAGACAAAGGATATCTACTCAAAACATCATAGGATGGCAACACATCATTGGATCATAATATGTGGCATAAAGCACCATGTTCAAGTAGGGATTACAGCGGGGTGCGGGATAGTGTACCGTGTTGGGGATATTACCACTGGGCGTAAACCGGCCAGGAGAGGCCGGGTTAACCTCATAAGTAGTTCATCTGTATCTGAAGCCCATGAAGACAGACGGTGACGCTTCATAAAGGCCCAGGGCCCAAAGCCGGTTTAAGGCCTGTAGACACAAACCGGCATTGATATGTAAACTTGTGTTGTAAGATAGAAGTAGCAGAGACCGAGCCGGACACGATTATGAGCCGGTTCGGAATCTGTAAACCGACGGGCGTCAACCCATGTATATAAGGGGACGACCCGGCGGCGGTTCAAGGACAGAAAACAACAACTCGAGACTCAGGCAAAGCGTATTCGCTCCCTGGTCATCGAAACCCCATCAATTCCATCACAACTAGACGTAGGCTTTTACCTTCATCGTAAGGGGCCGAACTAGTATAAACTCTCTTGCGTTTCTTGTCCGCTTTAACCCCTTTAAGCTAACTCGTAGCGATGGCTCCATGACTAAGTCCTTTCTCTAGGACATCTGCCGTGACAAAACCATGACAGTTGGCGCCCACCGTGGGGCTATCGCACGACGGTTTCAAGTTCTTGGAGGGCAACTTCGAAGGACTCAAGGGTTACGCTGTGGGCCGGATGACCAAGAGTCATCGCAGCAAGCTCTACATCGACGATGCAGGCTGGGGCCCCGAGGCTGGCTCAATCGAGTACGGGTACCGGGTCCCCTTTGGTGGCATACACGTTTTCATTGGCAAGATCGGCGATCCGGGCCCTGAGCCGGACATCTACACCGACCTCGTCGAAACGGCTCAGCGTGTGAGATCTGCCCGGGTCAAGCCTGTCATCACGAGGGGGAAAATGGAAAGACCCCCTGGCCCTATTTATAAGGGAGATAAACGACAGACGCGAAAATCGAGGAGCCGAGTTTTTGGATATGAGGCGATGTTGTCGCCTCGATTGTCGGAGGCTCGTTAATGACAGGTGACGTCACAGCGGTTTACCAAGATCCTAGAAGATGATGTCATGGCGGTTTACAAGATTGTGTGAAGATGTTGAAGAAGAAATTTTCTTAAGTATTGAAGATTGACACGAACCAGTTCAAATCAATCTGGGGCCTAATGTTGGGGATATTACCACTGGGCGTAAACCGGCCAGGAGAGGCCGGGTTAACCTCATAAGTAGTTCATCTGTATCTGAAGCCCATGAAGACAGATGGTGACGCTTCATAAAGGCCCAGGGCCAAAGCCGGTTTAAGGCCTATAGACACAAACCGGCATTGATATGTAAACTTGTGTTGTAAGATAGAAGTAGCAGAGACCGAGTCGGACACGATTATGAGCCGGCCTCGGAATCTGTAAACCAGCGGGCGTCAACCCATGTATATAAGGGGACGACCCGGCGGCGGTTCAAGGATAGAAAACAACAACTCGAGACTCAGGCAAAGCGTATTCGCTCCCTGGTCATCGAAACCCCATCAATTCCATCACAACTAGACGTAGGCTTTTACCTTCATCGTAAGGGGCCGAACTAGTATAAACTCTCTTGCGTCCCTTGTCCGCTTTAACCCCTTTAAGCTAACCCGTAGCGATGGCTCCACGACTAAGTCCTTTCTCTAGGACATCTGCCATGACAAAACCACGACAGACCGCGTAAAACAGATGAGGATGGTGATGATGGTGGTGATGTTGATGAAGACGATCACCGCGGTGATGATTCCCCTCCTCCATGGCCTCCGGTGATGATGGCCCCCTCTGATAGGGTGCCGGAGAGGGCCTAGATTGATTTCTCGTGGCTACAGAGGCTTGCGGCGGCGGAACTTCCGATCTAGGTTTCTTTCTGGAAGTTTGGGTATATATGAGAGGTGTTGGCGTCGAGAACAAGTCAGGGGGTCTCCGGGCTGTCCACGAGGTAGGGAGGCGCGCCCAGGGGGGTGGGCGCGCCCCCCACCCTCGTGGGCAACCCGGGACTCTTCTGGCCCAACTCTTTGACTCCGTGGCCTTCTTCTGGTCCAAAAATAAGCTCCGTCAAGTTTCAGGTCAATTGGACTCCGTTTGGTTTTCCTTTTCTGCGATATTCTAAAACAAGGAAAAAACAGAAACTGGCACTGGGCTCTAGGTTAATAGGTTAGTCCCAAAAACCATATAAATGCATATAAAACATCCAAGGTTGATAATATAATAGCATGAATACTTCATAAATTATAGATACGTTGGAGACGTATCAAAACCATTCTGATGTCCGAATACTACCTTCCAATATATGAATCTTTACCTCTCAACCATTTCGAGACTCCTCGTCATGTTCGTGATCTCATCTGGGAATCTGAACAAACTTCGGTCACCAAAACACATAACTCATAATACAAATCGTCATCGAACATTAAGTGTGCGGACCCTACGGGTTCGAGAACTATGTAGACATGACCGAGACACATCTCCGGTCAATAAACAATAGCGGAACCTGGATGCTCGTATTGGTTCCTACATATTCTACAAAGATCTTTATCAGTCAAACCGCAATAACAACATACGTTATTCCCTTTGTCAACGGTACGTTACTTGCCCGAGATTCGATCGTCGGTATCATCATACCTAGTTCAATCTCGTTACCGGCAAGTCTCTTTACTCGTTTCGTAATGCATCATCCCGTAAATAACTCATTAGTCACATTGCTTGCAAGGCTTATAGTGATGTGCATTATCGAGAGGGCCCAGAGATACCTCTCCGATACTCGGAGTGACAAATCCTAATCTTGATCTATGCCAACCCAACAAACACCTTCGGAGACACCTGTAGAGCATCTTTATAATCACCCAGTTACTTTGTGACGTTTGATAGCACACGAGGTGTTCCTCCGCTATTCAGGAGTTGCATAATCTCATAGTCAGAGGAATATGTATAAGTCATGAAGAAAGCAATAGCAATAAAACTTAACGATCATTATGCTAGGCTAACGGATAGGTCTTGTCCATCACATCATTCTCTAATTATGTGATCTCGTTCATCAAATGACAACACATGTCTATGGTTAGGAAACTTAACCATCTTTGATTAACGAGCTAGTCAAGTAGAGGCATACTAGGGACACTCTGCTTTGTCTATGTATTCACACATGTACTAAGTTTCCGGTTAAAACAATTCTAGCATGAATAATAAACATTTATCATGATATAAGGAAATATAAATAACAACTTTATTATTGCCTCTAGGGCATATTTCTTTCAGTAGGTAGGTCCAATGAACTAAAAATGTGAGATCTCGCTGGTCAAAGAATAGTCGGTTTGCTTCTACATGATTCCACGAATGCCTCTCGATCTCTCTCCTCTCTCTTTTTCTCTCCCGAGCTCTCTTCGTCCCATCTCCGGCCTTCACCCGCCTTCACCCTGCCTGTAGTATCTCCTTGCACCGCCCCTATCTAGATCCGGAAGCAACCCCGAGGTTGCCCCCTCCCCTAGATCATCGTCCACATCAAGCTTTCGTGTCATACGCCATTGATTCTGTTGCCTCCATTTCTGTCGGCCCATTATCCTTTCCGTGCACAACCGTTGCGGTGGCCGGGGACTGGAATTTGGGGTGGAGCGGTGTCCTACTTTGTGAAGGGACTGCGATGGCCGGGGACTGGAATTTGCGGTGGGAAGTCGGTTGTGTCCTGCTTTGTGAAGGGATATGCGTCTACGTATAGTGCTCCGCCCGATCCTCACCTATCACCATGGATTGTCCACAGATTCAATATGACTTTGTCGCATCTGCCACGGATTAACCGACTCCCTCATCAGGTTCTTGAATTTTTTGTTCTGTTTTCATGTTCATGTTACGGGGGGAACCTTTCTTTTGTTCAGATCTTCCTTCCATGGTCATGTGGCAATGAGTTGATATGTTTGCTTGTTCGTTAAAGAGAAAAATAATCAACAATAGAGCATGCTTCCTTTTGTGATGTTATACTACTCTATTGTTCGCATCTAGCTAGCTTATGGTTTCTTGGTGAGTCAATCTGAACATTTACCTATTTTGATGCATGGTTGTACGGGCTAACATTTTAGTTTAAGGCAGCAACTATACCATGTGTGTTGCACGAATGTACATGCAATATATCTTGTGCCTTGGAGGCATAGGAACACTTGATTGTCATGAGTGTGTCTCAGTTGGTTCTTTATAATATAATACTAGAAATGTGAACAGATGGGGTCCATTTATGGAGTATTAGTGGATGTTGATTTCCTTCCCTCACATTCAACCAATTTATGCGTTTAGTTCCTTACTATATTAATTTGTAAACTAGACTTAACAATTACACAATATCTATGTGTATTTGTACTCTGTTGGTTGGGCAACCGGAAAAAGATCAGTTTTGTCATAACATGTGAAAGTGAGTTCATTTACTTTTATTTACCTGCACTGTGGCTTTTAGTTAACAAATACTCTATGTTTGTGAAATAGTAACTTAGCCAACATATTGAAGCTTTGCAAAGGAACTTATGGCAAGGCATACAGGGCTGGAAGCACTGTCTATAAAGTGCTACACTTTGATGGAGATTCATTGGTAAGTGAAGAAACCCTGAACATTTATTCATCTACTTGTGTTGTTGTCCACTTTGAATGCTCTATAGATATTTGAAGAAGTATTATAAGAAGTTTCACTCGAGCACATGGGCTGCGGGGTGGTTCGGCATGATCTTCGAGTGGAAGGGGGGGGTCGTGGAGGACGCCATCCTGCCGGAGCGGCATGCATTGCTGACCATCGCAGAGGAGGAGGGCAAGTTGTTGCCGCCGTCGTTCGTGCTAAGGGTTGAGGGGATGAAGGACGAGCACGCCGCCTCCAAAGTGTTCAGCTGGTCCTTGGATTCCTTGGAGTTCCGACACCTAGCATCTCACAAGGAGGAGATCCACGGCGGCAGCGCCCAGCGTTGGTTTTCTTGACCCCCACCCCCCCACACACAAAGAGGGTTTCTCTTCTTTATAAGCACTACTAATTGATGATAATCCTATACACGGTTATTTTAATTTATTCTTTGACATTTAATGATTAATACTTGTCTATCAATAACAAATTCATTCATATTACAATCTTTACGCTGAAACAAAACAATAAAAGAAAGTCTGTGTGTGGTTTGTGTTGACACTTGTGGTTAGAAAAAAAAATACTAATAGTAAGTTATTTATGTACCAACTCCCCTCATGATATTTGCATATGCTGTTCAAATTTAGCTATTGAAGAACACATGAATCGTACTAATGTGTATTTAGGATAGAGATATTTCAAGTTTACAAAATCTCAAAGAAGTTGCATGTTGGTTTCTCTTTATTGTTCTGAAATCGCAGCCCTTGTTGGATTGTTCTGCGTCATACCTAAAACAAAATTTTACAGTTAGTATATTTGGTGGACTATATTCTTAATTGGGGATCGAATAGAAAGAACTGGGAATCATTGTCTTAGGCTGGTATTCTTGAGATGGTGTATGGCATGTGCTTTTGTGGGATATAAGAAATTTAGATAATGATTGGATATTCGTGCATATGTATCTTAATGTTTCAGAGTCGGTCTTGCACCGCCTCTTCCAGTCATCTCCCAAACCTTGAGGTTCCAAATATCGCCCTATAGAGAACACTTGATGTTCACCATGCTTAAATGGCAGGATCTTCATGTAGAAATATCTGGTAGAATATAATTTTCGCAAACACATGAAAAGTTCCATTTTATTGGTTTTTCTGTTACTAGTTTGCATTTTTTTTGCCTATTGTGGGGGACTATTCAAAGATACTGCTGGTTTTAAAAATAAAAATACTATACACATTAACATCAAACAATTTTACAGAAAGTGGACCTTTTAAGTTTAGGAAAACCACATGATGTCATCTCACTCCGTAAATATGTAAATCTGGTTTTGTGCTCTCTAAATTTATGTCACCCCAACTACCTGGTCCAGTTCCAATAACAGCCACTTGATGGCCGGTTCAGAAACACCTTTGGTGATATGTATGGAGTACAACTAGATAGTTGAGTGTCCAAAGCACTCCTTGTTTTTCTTATTGATACTTATTTGGGTTGCTTTTACAAGATTTATCCTAAACCATTTTTAAGGTCCTATTTGCCACATGATCCATGAATATAGAAGCAAAGGAGAAATGGTAGAAAGAAAAGCGGCGCGGCAAGGCGCGCATGGTCCTAGTAATCTTGAAAACTCCAGAAAAGTCATACACCAACTCGTTTGCCGTAACAAATGACTACAAATATGATCCACACGAGCCACGTGGCGTGCCACATCTGCACCGCGCACATGCCCGCATATACATTTATCCAGAAAACCCCCTACGGTGCATAGATCGGCAGTGAAATTCCCCGTTCCTCTGTTCCAAAATTCCCCACCCGCGGCGAACCCTAAGAGCATCTCCAGCCGTTCGGGCCCCCAGTGCGCCGAAA
The DNA here is from genome assembly GCF_002575655.3 of Aegilops tauschii subsp. strangulata. Lineage (NCBI taxonomy): Eukaryota > Viridiplantae > Streptophyta > Magnoliopsida > Poales > Poaceae > Aegilops > Aegilops tauschii. The sequence goes on along the minus strand of NC_053041.3, from coordinate 434,157,018 downwards.
AAGAGCCGTCTGGGGGCGAACCGGCGCTAACTTGGCTCGTGGGGGCGACTCAGTTCCCAGTCGCCGCCAATATCGCGTAATTCGGCGATATTTCGTACAAATTTTGTGCAAACTCGGCGATCTGGCACGAACTCGGCGAAATTTCATTGACTTTTGTACAAAAAACATAAAATATGCAAACTACGCCTACTGCTACGCCAAACTACGCCTAGCCACTACACCGCGTCCACCGTCCCGCCATCTACATGCCGAGAAGCCAGTAGAAACACGTGTAGTCGCCGCCGTCGTCGTCGTCGCGCGCCCCGCCGAAGCCGCCGCCGCCGTCCCTGCTGCACCCTTGGCCAGGGTCGCCGACGCGCGGTTGGGCGCTGGATGGCCCGGCCTCGTCCTTGTCGTCGCTGTCGAGGATGATGACGCCGCCCTCCTCGCGCCCGCGGCGCCGGGCCTGGAGCTCCGCGTATGCCCGGCGCTGGCGGCGCACCTGCTCACAGACGTAGTCCTCTTTCGCCCATTTGAGGGCGGCCTCATCGTCGGGGGCCACCATGTCGGCGTGCTCTGGCCTCATGGGGAGCAGGCCCGGCTCGGGCTTCGGCCGGACCAGGCGGAGGGAGCACGGGGAGGGGCGGGCACCCTTGTTGATGACGAGGGCGCTGCTGCGGGTGCGGCGCTGGAGCGGCGTCTCCTCCGGCTCGGGCTTGACGGGGCGGAGGGCCGGCGAGCCAGAGTAGAGCGAAGACGAAGAGGACGTCCCCGGCTCCATCCGCCGCGGCGTCCAGGAGCTGCCATGGCGGCGAGCGAACGACGGCCGCGGCGGGTACTCGAGGCGCGGCGTGTTGCCGGTCTCGATGTGGTGGAGGACGACCTCGAGGGTGCGGCCGGGGACGCCGCACTATAGGGGAACGTAGTATTTCAAAAAAATTGCCTACGATCACGCAAGATCTATCTAGGAGAAGCATAGCAATGAGCGGGGAGAGTGTGTCCACGTACCCTCGTAGACCGAAAGCGGAAGCGTTTATCAACGCGGTTGATGTAGTCGTACGTCTTCACAATCCAACCGATCCTAGCACCAAACGTACGACACTTCCGTGTTCAGCACACGTTCAGCTCGATGACGTCCCTCGTACTCTTGATCTAGTTGAGGCCGAGGGAGAGTTGCATCAGCACGACGGCGTGGCGACGGTGATGATGAAGTTACCAGTGCAGGGCTTCGCCTAAGCACTACGACGATATGACCGAGGTGTGTTTTTTTTGGAGGGGGCACCGCACACGGCTAAGAGAAACTTTGGTGTGTCTTTGGGGTGCCCCCTCCCAAGTATATAAAGGAGGGAGGGAGGAGGAGGCTGCTACCTCTTGAGCACTGCGTTGGTTTTCCCTTGAAGAGAAAAGGGTGATGCAGTAAAGTAGCGTAAGTATTTCCCTCAGTTTTTGAGAACCAAGGTATCAATCCAGTAGGAGACTACGCTCGAGTCCCACGCACCTACACAAACAAATAAGAACCTCGCAACCAACGCGATAAAGGGGTTGTCAATCCCTTCACGGTCACTTACGAGAGTGAGATCTGATAGATATGATAAGATAATATTTTGGGTATTTTTATGATAAAGAGAAATAAAGATGCAAAGTAAAATAAACGACAATAAACATAACTAAGTGTTGGAAGATTAATATGATGAAAAATAGACCCGGGGGCCATAGGTTTCACTAGTGGCTTCTCTCAAGATAGCATAAGTATTACGGTGGGTAAACGAATTACTGTCGAGCAATTTATAGGATTGAGCATAGTTATGAGAATATCTAGGTATGATCATGTATATAGGCATCACGTCCGTGACAAGTAGACCGAAACGATTCTGCATCTACTACTATTACTCCACACATCGACCGCTATCCAGCATGCATCTAGAGTATTAAGTTCATAAGAACAGAGTAATGCTTTAAGCAAGATGACATGATGTAGAGGGATAAACTCATGCAATATGATATAAAACCCATCTTTTTATCCTTGATGGCAACAATACAATACGTGCCTTGCTGCCCCTACTGTCACTGGGAAAGGACACCGCAAGATTGAACCCAAAGCTAAGCACTTCTCCCATTGCAAGAAAGATCAATCTAGTAGGCCAAACCAAACTGATAATTCGAAGAGACTTGCAAAGATAACCAATCATACATAAAAGAATTTAGAGGAGATTCAAATATTGTTCATGGATAATCTAGATCATAAACCCACAATTCATCGGATCTCGACAAACACACCGCAAAAGAAGAGTTACATCAAATAGATCTCCAAGAGAATCGAGGAGAACTTTGTATTGAGATCCAAAGAGAGAGAAGAAGCCATCTAGCTAATAACTATGGACCCGAAGGTCTGAGGTAAACTACTCACACATCATCGGAGAGGCTATGGTGTTGATGTAGAAGCCCTCCGTGATCAATGCCCCCTCCGGCAGGACGCCGGAAAAGGCCCCAAGATGGGATCTCACGGGTACAGAAGGTTGCGGCGGTGGAATTAGGTTTTCGTGGATGCTTCTGATGGTTTGGGGGTACGTAGGTATATATAGGAGGAAGAAGTAGGTCAGTGGAGCCACGAGGGGCCCACGAGGGTGGAGGGCGCGCCTGGGGGTGGGGGGTAGGCGCGCCCCCTACCTCGTGGCTTCCTCGTCTGTTGCTTGACGTCCACTCCAAGTCCTCTGGATCACGTTTGTTCCGAAAATCACGTTCCCGAAGGTTTCATTCCGTTTGGACTCCGTTTGATATTCTTTTTCTGCGAAACACTGAAATAGGCGAAAAACAGCAATTTGGGCTGGGCCTCCGGTTAATAGGTTAGTCCCAAAATTAATATAAAAGTGTATAATAAAGCCCATTAATCATCCAAAACAGAATATAATATAGCATGAAACAATCAAAAATTA